>NW_012105032.1:922299-979089 GCF_000951045.1 Mandrillus leucophaeus
TTTTTTTTTTTTTTTTTTGATGAAGTCTCACTCTGTCACCAGGCTGGAGTGCAGTGGCCCAATCTTGGCTCACTGCAACCTCCACCTCCTGGGTTCGAGATTCTTCTGCCTCAGCCTCCTGAGTAGCTGGGACTATAGGCACGCACCATCACACCCAGCTAATTTTTGTATTTTTAGTAGAGACAGGGTTTCACCATGTTGACCAGGATGGTCTCCATCTCCTGACCTCGTGATCCACCTGCCTCGGCCTCCAAAAGTGCTGGGATTACAGGCGTGAGCCACCACTCCTGGCCTGACTTATACGTTTTACATGTTGGCATACTTCTGCCATCTTGCGTCCCTTCTGCCTCGGTTCTTCTCTTGGGGTTGGGTGTCTGAATGTGCAGTGGCCTGCCAGTATTTGGAAGTTGAGTATGTGCAGTGTGTTTACTGAAGTGATACACATGGTCACTTGAGGCATTCTTCCCTTATCAGCTGAATGCTCCTAGAAAGGTCATTTTCCAGTTAAACTCCAACTTTCGGACTCTCAGTTCACATGTTTGAGCTCACTACCCCAGTTCCCGAGATGTTGTCAGGAAGCTGCTGATCACCAGTTTCAGTTTTTTTCTATCTATGGGGAGATTGCCTTTTGCTGGTGCCAGCTATGATCAATTATTATTTTAGAGAGGCAGGTAACAACCACCTGACCCTTACCTGATGGTTGCCTGATGTTTGTGGTCAGGCAGAGCCCTCTCCTGCCCTGCTCATGCCTGACTACTTGACTACTGTAACAAATGGACTCCAGTTCAGTTCTATATTATCTGTAAAATGCTAATAACGCCTTCTTTAAGGAACTGTTGTAATGACTATGTAAAATGATATGTATTTAATGTATAAGGTATAATGTATTATTCATTATAATATAAAATGTAAATTTAATAAAGTGCCAGGCACTATTCAATTTTTGACAACTTGAAATAGAATACTTAATGCGATTTCAAAAATAAAGATATAAGGCTGGTTTTCTAGAGGCCTATTACATAGAATAAACCACAAACCATATAAAAGAGAATATAAATACATATTTTTTAAAGAGCCTGTGTTAAAGATCCACAGTGACAGGAAAATTACTCAAAATCGTACTTATAAAAAAAAAAAGTAGCTGAAATCATAAACTACTCAGAATCTGTCACATAAAACCACAAATATCACCCAACTTGAACACACGTGGACATTTTTTAAAAGTGACCTAAATTTAATCCTCACTTAAAAAAAATTATACACTTCATCAACTTCTAAAGCTATGTAGCAGTACCAAATAAAAGCCACTTTATATATTTTTTTAAACTACAGCTGAAAAATTGTAAACAACTTTACAAAAATTTCACTGTGTTTTCTTTATATAATCTAGAGAAAAATCACCCTAAGAAAGGCCCTCATACTTGTCTATGTGTTGAAATGGAAACTTTTAGATATTTCATCTACAATTAATTTCTGATTTTTTGTGGAATTCTCAATGATTTTTAGTACTATAGTTTTATGAATATCTACATACAAAATAATATTGGAAGTTGCTTACAAAACCAAATGTGATTTTACCTTTGCAAAGTTTCATGTTACAGAAGAATCTACAGCAAATGAATTCTAAATCAGTTTTTACATGAAGTAATATCCAAGATAAATCATATTTATAATATTTTCTGTCTATATAGATTTGATATTTATATTTAGCAGTAAAAGTATATAAAATTAAGGGTAATAAAAATAAGCCCAATTTGATTACTACTAATTTTGTATAATTACTTAAAAATTGACAACAGAATATAGTTGTAATATTTAAAACACAATTCAGTAAAAAACAACAAAAAAAAGATAGTTCTAGATTTCTAATTCAAATAAAATAATTAAATATTTCATTTCTTACCCTTTTGGGTATTATGTGCAATATTTTTCTAATATCTTATTTCTTAATCCTTTTTATAAAGGCTCTGATCTAGAAAACTAATGACTTTTTATCTATCTAAAATATCTATCTATTTTATCTATCTTTATCATTCTAAATTTAAAATTGTAAACATTCATCTTAACAAAATTCTGATGGACTACCATTTCTAATGTTGGTTTACAGAAAATGGAAAATGGTACTCCAAAATATGGCACTGTGGCATGCTAAGTGTTTTGAATTAAAGAAAATTGAAAGGTCTCAATAATAAGCTTCCCAGTCACTGTCTCTCTCTTACCTTCCCTTGTCCCCTATCTCTGTGTTTCTTTTTCTATTTTTTAAGTAAGATATCAATTATCCATGTTATTATTAAAGATGATCTTTTTTCTTTGGTGATAACCAGAAGGGACTGTCTTTAAAATTTTCTTAACTAAGAAAACTTCTTTTCAAAGAAATGTAATTGTTTTAAAATTCTCTCCCTAGAAATATCATCAAATAATGATAAGGATTAATCGCAGAAAGAAGAAAGAGACTAGGATTCATTAGAAAGTCCAGACAGACTTTGCATCTATTCTAATGACAGTTCTGATATTTTATCTGCATCATAAAACAACATTTGTTCACTGTAAAGGGCCAGCCCTCATCTTCCCACCATCTCCCTCAGAACTCAGAAAATCTTTGTAACATGCCATTGTTTTTTGAGCTCATTCTTTTCCCCTGAAAATCATTTATTCTCACAACCTCCATCTCCCTTTCCCCTATGAAGACAGGTAAATAAGCATCTTAGTCTGCTTGGATTATTGCATAATCCTACTCTAATTTCCCTGTGTTTATGCCCATTAAATACATTTTATATACCTTTTTCTCCTATTAATCTGCCTTTAGTCCATTCATTCTCAGCAAATCTTCAGAGGGTAAAAGGGAAGCTCTCTCTTTTGACCTTACACTAAATACCGACAATACAGTGATATAAGCAAAAGTGAGAAAAGAAATGTAAACCAAAGACAATGGAAAAAACAAACAAACAAACACAAGAACACAAAAAGGAAAACTATTTAAAATATTGATTGTTTTAGCTTAAGGCAAGCCACAACAAATAAAACAAAGTGACTATCATTATCATTATTGTGAATAATATTTATAATAACATAAACTAATAAAATGTAGAAAACTAGATATATGCAAATTTATGGGGAAAAGTTTACTTTTTTTGTAAAATTCTAGATGTTAGAATTTGAAATTGATTGTTATTAGCTACTTTCAACACTAATATGGCAAATACAAACAAATTAAAATGTAAAAATGAGAAAACAACGTGTACTCTGTTTGGCAGCACATATATTCAACTTGGAACTAGCCTAGGGACAAACTGCTGCTCAATTCACTTTTACATTCCTGGGAAATTTCCATTCGTTCTCTCTATTTTGGCTGATTTCTTGGCAAACAGACATGGGCAGTTTTCCTGTCACAACAGTCATAGCCTCGTTTTACATTGTTGTCATGTTTGCACAGTGTATGTATGAACGAGAGATGAAAGTAGATTTTGATTAAGATAAATATATTCTATTGTGCAATGAGAATGCCTGGGATTTTCAATTCTGTCTGTTTTGCTAGCCTTTCTGATTGCTTTGGATTTTGGATATTTTGTTTTGCTAATCATCACAGAGAGTTTTACTTTTGTATGCTGAAACATATTCTGTTCTGCCTTCCAGATGTATTAAGTTGTTCATTTTTATTCAAAAACTGAAACACTTGCTTGATGATTTTCATATACCAAATCCATAGTTAGTGCATATACACCATCTTCACCAATTTCGACCTGGATATTTTGTAAAATGTGAAGTCAAGAATTATTAGACCTAAGCTGCTTTGTCCTAAACTCATCTCTCATCTCAAATGTAACATAAAATTCATAATATATTTATTCTAGTTGGTTTGACTGTAAGAGAAAATATCCTTCAAAGTAATATATTTATTTTCACAGAAGATTAATCTTCACTTTGATGTCTTAAAAATAAAAATGAAAAATTTACATATAGAAGTATAGGATTAGTGTGTGCTGTGCTTTTCTCATTGATAAAATTAAAAAGTTGGATAATATGAGTTCTAAGATGCTTGCAGGTCTAGGATTTATGAAAACTATTATTTCTGTAAAGATAAATAAGAATCAAAGTACATTTTTAAATTAATTTCTTATATAAGTTTTAATGAAATATTAAAACTACCACTCACAATTCTGTTAAAGTTTTAGGCTAAGAAATTTCTTCTAATATGTATATTCCATCTTAATATTTAGGATTTTGAGAACTTTTAAATTTATCATTTTATACTTTGTGCATTAACTTCTCCTCATTACCTTTTCTCAGCTCATGCAAAGATTATAATTCATTTTGTGTCAAAATCTGCATTATATTTCTTAGAATATGTTTAGTTTTTTTTTTTTTTTTTTTTTTTTTTTTGAGGTGGAGTTTTGCTCTTGTCACCCAGGCTGTAGTGTAGTGGTGCGATTTCGGTTCACTGCAACCTGTGTCTCCCAGGTTTAAGCGATTCTCCTGCCTCAGCCTCCCAAGTAGCTGGGATTACAGCTACCACGCCCGGCTAATTTTTTGTATTTTTAGTAGAGACAGCGTTTCGCCATGTTGGGCAGGGTGGTCTTGAACTCCTGACCTCAGGTGATCCACCCGCCTTGGCTTCCCAAAGTGCTGGGATTGCAGGCATGTGTCTCCACGCCCAGCCGATATTTCTTTTTATTATTTCCTAATTGGTTCATATGTTAATATCTTCATCTATATTGTATCCTTTTGCTCAAGGACAAGATCTGTCACTCAAGCACTCAATATTTGATTAATGAGTAGCTAATTATACTTCTTTATTTTACCACACAGTGCCTATTATATTACAGATAATCAATAAATATAATACTTGCTGACTGATAAACTAGTAAAAGATCAATCATTTTCTTAGAGATGCACACCTTATTTAATATCTCAGGGATTATTAAATTATTTCATCATTAAAAAATACTGAGCTAAGAAAGATGGACAGTTAATTGTTTGTTTCAATGATGATAAATACCAGCAGTAAATTAGGATGAGATAACAAATTCTTCTAGTTTACAATGTTAAGACAGTTATCAATTTCACCACTAAATAAAGTACAGCTCTCAGCCATTTTTTTTATTTATTTAATGCATCTTTTCTTTTACTCCGTTTTTTTTTTTCTTGTGCCATTTCGTTTAATAGAAAGAGGAACTATAAACTGAAGTGATCATTTTATATTTTGTGGAGAATGGAGAATGTAACATCTGAGACTGTGTTTCCAAGTCATATATTGCCCCACTATACTCATTAGTGGTAGAAGGGGTTCTGAGTAAGTTGTCCAATAATTTAAAATCCAAAATATGTCCAAGACAGACTTCAAAAATTGCTGGTACTGCCACTTCCCATTTGAAACTAACATGGGTAAATTTTATTTTAACAAAACTTATTGGGAGAAACTGATAAAACTCATTTCAAAACATCCACCAAGTATGATGGCGAACTTCTTCATGACACTTAGAACTTTATACTAGTAAAGGTGATGTGATATGGCCACTGAAGCCTTAGGAAATATAAGAAAATCAAAAGCCACATTGTCAGACAGTGACAGCATAACTCATTTTGATGCTTGGTAGTATAGGCAAGTACAATGGTTTGAATGTTTTTGTCCCTTCCAAATTCATGTGTTGAAAGCTTAATCTTCAGTGCATCAATCTTGGGAGATGTTGGGAGATGGAGCCTAATGGGAGATGTTTAAGTCTTAAGGGCTCCACCCTCATGAATGGATGAAGGCCCCTATGAAAAGGGCTTATGGAAATAAGTTTGCTCTCTTCTGCTTCTCTGCCATTTGAGAAACAAGATTTGTCCCCTTCAAAGAATGCAGCATGCAAGGCACCATCCAAAGCAGAGACAGATCTGTTACCACATGTCAAACTTGCCAGCTTTCTAATTTTGGACTTCTCAGCCTTCAGTGCTATGAGAAATATCTGTTATTTGTAAATTGCTGAGTGTCGGGTATTCTGCTACAGCAGCAAGAAATGGACTAAGACAGTAACTATTGTAACAATATCAAGAACTCATGGCAACTTAAAGAAATGATTTGAGCAGTTGTAGAAAGATCAGACATTTAACAACAGATCTGTACATATCAGATCATACTCAAAACAAAGCAGGAAGAAGTAAGTCTCTGTTGTCTAACACTAACACACAGTATAAAGAATCCATAATACTTGTTAATTATGCAAACGTAACTCTGATTTACCAATTATTGTTGTAGTAAACATATTTCAAACTAAATTAATAATCTTCTGAAATTTGTACTTTGAATATCTCTATGTATGACCTCCTTCATGTTAATAAAAATATTACCAAACAGTCCATGAAAATATTTATCATAATTTACAATTTTCTTTCACTACTGTGCAATATACCCAATGAGAATCTAAGTAATATCTCCTACAGAAAACATCTATAATATCTGTCTCTTGTTACATTATGATTGGTTTTCACAGACCTTCATTATTTTACCTGTTTGTGCAATTTTATCTTACATTGAATATGTTCAAAATGACTCAAGCAATTAAGCTGAATTTAGATCAGTTCTGTCTCCCTTATTACTGCTTATAATTATCCAAATCACTGGTATTATTTTCTAATTCTTTAATATATAAACTTCTATCATCCCCTCACTCCTGTAAATTCCCTAAGAATGATAATCACATCTTACTCTTTTCATGTATTCCCATGGTGTCTTCTCTTGTATTTTGCACATAGATAATGAATATTTGTTAACATGAGAAGTATTCAACAGAGTATTCTCTGTTAACTCTATTAAATCTATATCACAAGTCGAATAAAATAAGATTTGATGGATAGGTACAACCTATCTGTAATAAAATTAGATTTGCACATATAATTGTGCACTGCAAAAATGTTTCAAAAATTTTTTTTCACTACTCACCACTTATTTTGGTTAATTCTTTCTTAGACAATTACTTTATTTATAAAATTGAAATAAATTAAACTCATTTAAATTATCATAAATTAGATATAGAATGCAAATTAGTGAGTACTTATTATAACCAAAACAGCAAGTACATTTGATTAAAATCAAGAAATAGCAAGGAGTTAAGGTAATTTACATTCAAAGGGTTAATTAATGCAGTATCATGAATCACAAAATATCTTAAACATGCTTAAATACAAAAAATCTGCTTTGTTAAAACTTTCTGTTATGGTTTCTGGATGGAAATTCAATCCCTTAGGCACAAAGAAATATGAAACTAAATTCTGTTGTGTTATATTTCTGTAGCCCAATTATTTCGATTATGATAGCATTTCAATTATTTCAATTCCAAATATTTTAATTATGATAGCATATATAATACCCTATGATAAAAATTCCAAGACTAATATATTCTAAATTCTGTTATGCTTAGCAGAGACTCCTTGTAAAGAAATCTTTCTCCAAAATTTAATGTTGTTGTATACTCGGTTGTCTAATTTTAGCAGAAAATAATCAAAGAGTAGCAAAATATAAATTACATTAAATAAATATATTCTGTTGTCTAAAAAACGACAATGGCAAATCAATGCCACCACTAGGTCAATGCCACAATCCTCTTTTAATCATGAAGATCTCTGGCCTCCCTTTTGACTGAGGTCTACTGTTCTTCACACTTATTCTGGAAAATGCTTCTGAAAGAAATGTTGTGTCAATAAATTGACTCCAAGTAACTTTGTGAGCCCATGATCAATTATAAAATTTTATTTTTGAAAAATATAACATTTGCCTTTAAAAAGTGCCAGAGTGGTAAAAGTATGAATTATATAATGGATTTTAATGGAATAATGTATGTCAGATGATTAAAGGAAAGGAAAGGCCAAATTTTAAATCTTCTTGTTGGTTTAATTACTAATTTGATATATGTGATAAGCCTGTACATTTCAGTATCCTACATATTTATCTTTTGAATAAGAATACTTGCCCACTTGAGAGGACTTACAGAATAGAGATGCATTTCTGAGGTGAGCTTAATGAGCAGAGACATTTCCAAAATACAAGAAGAGAACTGCAAAATGGGAAGGGAATTAAATTCTGTCCATTTAACTAAATTGCATGTATATCTAATTTTTCATTTTTAATTGAATGAGTACTATCACCTTAAAATATGGCATCAAAAAGCATTTAAAAGTTACAAATTATAAGGCATATTGATAAATGAATGCTACTATAATTGTGATTCTAAGAAATGTCCATTGCAAAGGTGCTGGTCTAGTGCTTCTTAGAGCAAACAGAATTGGTAACAGAGCTTCTTATTTCTTATGATTAGATAAAACATTATCTTGTACCATAAGATTTATATATAAATATCTTTTTGCATAAGTTAAAAATGTTTATTGCAAACACAAATGTGCATATAAAAATAATGGTAGAAATAAGTTGGCCAAAGAGAGAAATAATACAGCATGGTGGCAATGAAAAAAGATACATTTGCTAAAAATAACAGCAGCAATAAAGAACACACATGTTTGCACACACAAACATAATTACTTAATGTAAAGTGGAGTTATTAGTTACATTAACAATGAATCGTGAAAGTCACAAGGTTAGGAAGGAAATGAACTAAGAATATCTATTCTTTATTTTAAACTATGTAGAAATGTCAGGTCTCTATCAAAAACCTGAAGAAATGTAGTTGCCTAATCATGTTAATCATAGTTCAGACTTTGGCCACAAAGACCTCACAGCATGGTTGCAAAAATCAAATGAAATGAGAAATGTACAAGTGCTTCATAAACAGCAAAATGTACCATACATGTATTATATACATTATCTTTTCAATATTCAGAGAGTCTCACATTCCAATATAGGAAAGTGCAAAAAACAAACAAAACTCTAGAACACAGTGGAGAAATTTATTGCTCTCTGTTCAATTCTTAGATTTTTTTTTTTTTCCTTTGCACTAAGTAGTCTCTAAGTCACTAGTTAGCCTGGCTTTGAAAGAAGAACAGAGATAATGATAATGTATTCTAATAAACATGTCTGGCCAATGACTCTACCCTAGGGACAGTCCGTTAGTAATTCTCTAGTGGGGAAATATCTTTCATTGATCTCCACGTAAGCCCACAGTGATTATACCAGTAAGAGATTAAATGATCTGATCTCTTAATGAGAGTGAAAGAGAGAAAGGGGTATGAAAGAGCATATAGTTGACCCAAACAGGCAACACACATAATATATTTCTGTATATAAAAACTAAGAAAATAGAAAAAGTCCACATTGTGCCAGCAGTGAATGCAATGTTAAGAAGAATTTACAGATGAAAAAGTGAGACAAAGACAAAGTAACTTTTCGAATATAATATAAAAGATGTCACAGAGACTGAAATCAAACTTTTATTTATCTGATTTCCAAGCAATATAAGCTATTTATTATTACAAGAAGCACACTGAAATGAGACCAAGAAGAATACACATGTAAGAATAGTCCAACTTGTTTTTAATCAGTAGACTAGTTATTAGGGAAGTTCTAGATTTATAAAAACTTACATGGAAAATACAAAGAGTCCCCATACACTCAATCACACACAGCTTCCCTTATTATTATATTGCATTAGTGTGATACATTAGTTACAATTGATGAGCCAATAGACTCATTATTATTAGCTAAATTCCATAGTTTATATCAAGTTTCACTTTTAGTATTGTACATACTATGGGTTTTGACAAATATATAATGTATACCCACCATTATACTATAACACAGATTAATCTCACTGCCCTTGAAATCCTGTACTCCACCTATTTATTCCCACCTTCTGAAATGTGGCAATCACTGATCTTTTACTGTCTTCATAACTTTGCTCTTTCCAGAGTGTTATATAGTTGGAATCATAGAGTATATAATATTTTGACATTGACCTGTGTCACTTGGAATTATGCATTTTGGGTTCCTGCTTGTTTATTTATGGCTTGATAGATCATTTTATTTTCATTTAGTTATTTTTTACTGAATAATATTCCATTGTATAGATGTACCACAGTTTATTCATTCCCCTATGAAAAACATGTTGGTTGCTTTCAAGTTGTGGTAATTACAAATAAAACTTCTATAAACATGTGTATGCAGGTTATTGTGTAGACACAATTTTCAAATAATTAGGTTAAATACAAAAGAGTACAATTGCTGGATTGCAATCAAGTGTATGTTTAGTTTTATAAGAAATTGCCAAATATAGAGACACAGTAAAAAAAAAAAAAAAAAAAAAAAAAAAAAAAAAAAACCTCAGGCTAGTATCCCTAATGAACCTTGATGCTAAAATTCTTAACAAAATACTAGCAAACTGAATCCAGAAGCACAACAAAAAGTAAATTCATCGTGATCAAGTAGGCCTTATTACTGAGATGAAAAGTTGTTTTAACACCTGCAAATCAATAAATATGATTCACCATAAGAAAAGAATTAAAACAATATTTAAATGATCATGTCAATAAATGTGGAAAAAGCTTTAAATAAAATCCTAAATCCCTTCATGATAAAAACCCTCAAAAAACTAGTAATCAAAGGAACATACTTCAAAATAATAAAAGCCATATATGACAAAACTGCAGTCAATATTATATGGAATTGGCAAAGCCTGAAAGCATTTCTCTTGAGAACCAGAACAAGGAAGAATGCCCACTCTCATCACTCCTATTCAACATAGTACTGAAAGTTGAAGCCAGAGCAATAAGGCAAGAAAAATAAATTAAACGTGTCCAAGTGGGAAAAAAGTCAAACTATGTCTCTTTGCCATTTGTATGATTCTATATGCCTAGAAAACACTAAAGACTCTCTGCCAAAAGCCTCATAGAACTGGAAGAAAAACTTCAGTAAAGTTTCAGGATACATAATCAATGTACAAAAATTAGTAGCATTTCTATACACCAATAATGTTCTGTCAGAGCTAAATCAAGAACAGAATCCCATTTACAACAGCCACACACACAAAAATAAAATACCTAGGAGTGCATCTAGCAAAGGAGGTGAAAGATCTCTACAAGAAGAACTACAAAACACTACTGAAAGAAATCACAGATGACACAAATAAATGGAAACAAATCCCATGCTCAGGGATCAAAGGAATCATATTGTTAAAATGGCCATAGTGCCCAAAGCAATCTACAGATTCAACACTATTCCTATCAAACTACCAAAATCATTTTTCACAGAATTAACAAAACACTATTCTAAAATTCATATGAAATGAAAAAGAAGTTCAAATAGCGAAAGCAATCCTAATCGAATAGAAAAAAAGCTAGAAGCATCACATTGCCTGTTTTCAAACCATACAACAAAACTACAGTAACTGAAACAGCATGGTACAGGTACAAAAACACACATAGCCCAATGGAACAGAATAGAGAGCACAAACATAAAGCCACACACCTACAACCATCTTTGAAAACTTGACAAAAACAAGCAACGGGGAAAAGATTCCTCATTCAAAAATGGTGCTGAGATAATTGGCTATACATAACAATAAGAATAAAATTGGACCCCTACCTGTCACTGTACGCAAAAATTAAGTCAAGATGGATTACAACTTAAATGTAAGACCTCAAAGTATCAAAGTACTAGAAGAAATCCTAGGCAATAGCTGTCTTAATATTGGCCTTGGCAAGGAATTTATTTCTATTTCCTCAAAAGCAACTGCAACAGAAACAAAAAATGACAAGTGAGACCTAATTAAACTAAAGAGTTTCTGCACAAGAGAAACTAAGGCAGTAAACAGACAAACTACATAAGGGGAGGAAACATTCCCAAACTATGCATCTGACAAAGGTGTGATATCCCTAATCTATAAGGAACTTAATCAAATAAAAACGCAAAAAGCAAAGAACTCGATTAAAAAGTGGGCAAAGGACATGAACAGATACTTCTAGAAAGACACACAGGCAGGCAACAAACATGAAAAAAGTGCAGTATCACCAATCATCAGATAAATGAAAATCAAAGCCACACAAAGCCACAATGAAATACCTTCTCACACCAGTCAGAATGAATTTTGTTAAAAAGCCAAAAAATTACAGATGTTGGCAAGGCTGCAGATAAAATAAGACACTTATACAGTATTGTTGAGAATGTAAATTAGTCCAGCCACTTGGGAGAGCGGTTTGGAGATTTTTTCAAAGAAGTAAGAGTTGAACTCCCATTCAATTCAACAATCCCATTAGTGGATATATACCCAAAAGAAAATAAATATTTCTATCAAAAGGACATGCATCCCTGTGTATTCATCACAGTGCTATTCACAATAGCAAAAACCTGGAATCAACTAAAATGCCCATCAATGGTGGGTTGGTTAAAGATAATGTGATATATATACACCACGGAATACTATGCAATCATGAAAAAGAAAGAAATCATGTGCTCTGCAGCAACGTAGATGCAGCTGGAGGCCATTACCCTAAGCAAGCTAATGCAGAAACAGCAAATCAAATATTGCATTCTCTCACTTATTTAGAAGCTAAATACTGGGGACACGTGGACATAAAGATGGGAATAGTAGGCATTGGGGCCAGTAGAGAGGAGAGGGAGGGAGTGGGGCAAGGCCGCAAAGACTACCTATTGAGTACTATGCTTGCTACCTCAGTGATGGATTCAGTCCCCAAACCTCAGTGTCACACAACATGCCTTTGGAACGAATCTGCACATGTACCCATGATTCTAAAATACAAATTGAAAAAAAAAAATAAAAAACTACCAAATATCTTCTAAAATGTATATACCATTTTGCGTTATGATCAACAATGAATGAGAGCTCCTGTTCCTGTATATCTTCTCTGGTGTTTAGGTATTGTCAATGATTGAATTTTTATCATCTTAATAGGTGGGTAATCTTATTTCATTGTTGTTTTAATTTGCAATTCCTTAATGAGAAACAAGAACATATTTTTATAAGCTTATTTGCCATTTGTGTACCTTCTTTGACGAGGTGTCTGTTTAGATCACTAGCCCGTTTTTGAGTTCTTTGTTTTTTATATTGTTAATTTTTGTGTTCTTGTCATATTTTGGATTACAGTCCTTTTATCCTATATGTCTTTTGCAAAATTCTTCTTCTATTCTGTAGCTTGTCTTCTCACTATCTTGACAGTGTCTTTTGAAGAACAAGGTTTTTAAGTTTTAATGAAGACCAGCTTATTATTTTTTTTAAATAGATCATGCCTTTGTTCTTGTATCTAAAATGTCACTGCCAAATCCAAGGTTCCCTGAAATTTTTTCTATGATATTTTACAGGAGTTCTATAGTTTTGCATTTTTAACTTGGATTTTTAAAAATTGATTTTTGGAAAGTACAACATTTGTGTCTGGTTTATTTATGTATTTTGTGAATGAAGTTTTCCAGTTGTTCCTGCACTATTTGCTAGAAAAAACCCTTAATTCATGTATCGCCTTTTCTCCTTACTCAAAAATCAGTTGACTGTATTTGGGGAGGTCTATTTCTGGACTCTATTCTACTCCAATATATGTTTGTATAATATTTTGCCAATACCACACTGTCTTGATTGCTTTAGCTTTATAGTAAGTCTTAAAGTCAGGTAATGTCAGCTTTCCAAGTTTGTCTTGTCTTTCAATATTGTGTTGGCTGTGTTGTGTGTTTTCCCTTCATATATAAACTTTATGATCTGTTGTCAACATTCATAAAATTATTTGTTAAGATTTTGATTGAGATTGTGTTGTCTGTATAGCTAATATTCTATTTATATAAATACATTTACATTTACTTATATCTTCTCCAATTTCTTTCATCTGAGTATTATGATTTTCCTTATATATATTTTGTACCTACTCTACTAGATTTTTAACTAAGTATTTCATTTTTTGGTGTTAATGTAAATACAATTTTGATTTTAATTTCAAATTTTAATTATTCTCTGTTGACTTGGATATATCAGTCTTATATCTTGCAACCTTATTTTAATTGCTTATTAGTTCAACTATTTTGTTGTTGATTGCTTGCAATTTTATGCATAGACAATCATGTTATCTGAGAACAAAGACAGCATATTTATGTGATTAATATTTTAAAAATTGGTAAGATGTGTTTTGTGGCCCAAAATATGTTCTGTCTTGTTGAATGTTTAATTTGGGCTTGGAAAAAATGTGTATTCTTCTTGGAAAAAATGTTGTTGAATAAAATACTCTATGCATGTAAATTACATCCAGTTGGTTGATGAAGTTGGTGAGTTCAATTATGTCCTTAGTGATTTTCTGTTACTGGATCTGTTAATTACTGATAGGAGTATTGAAGTCTCCAACTACAATGAGGTATTAATCTATTTATTCTTGCATTTCTGTCTGTTTTTGTCTTATCTATTTTGACACTCTGTTATTAGGCTCATACAGATTGAGAAATGTTATGTCTTCTTCCTAATTATGTAATATACTCTTTGTCTCTGGTCATTTTATGTTTTGCTCCAAAGTGGGCTGTATCTAAAATTAATATAACTACTCAATATTTCTTGTTATTAGTGTTAACATGATAGAATTTTTCCCACTTCTTACCTTTAATCTATGTGTTTTTTATATTAAAATGAGTGTTTTGAAGAGAACATATGTTTATGATTATTTTAAATCCACTATGTTAGCATCTTTCTTTTAATTGGATTATTCAGACCACTGACATTTAAAGTGAATATTGATATAGTTGGATTAATATCTACCATATTTGTTACTTTTTTCTACTTATTGGTTTTGCCTTCTGTTTCTTTCTGTTTGTTCCACTCTTTTTCTGCCTTTTGTAGTTTTAACTATTTTATATTTCATTTTATGTCCTTATTAGAATACTTATTATATTTCTTATACATAACTTATCCAAAATCATCATAACAACAATGTGATTATGTTTTATGGATAAGTAAAATGAATGGCAAAACACTGTAAGAGTTGGTTTCTGAGACAAGTTAATGATATTCCAAGTTAATTTGCACTACACCTGTAATAGTATAGTGCTAATAAAATTAGAGCTAAATTCATTATACAAGTATATTTCAAATTTTTAGGAAACAAATTTTTTTATGAAATATAATTTTTACTACCCTGATGGCTTATTTGAAAAACATTAGGTTAATAATGTGAATGTAATAAAATTCTCAATCTTTCACTTATAATTACCCTTTTTTGTATATATTTTCTCCTGTAATGTATAAATTTGCATGAATTCATTTTTATTGTTAATAAAATGTTTTTAAATATCTTTTGAGGTATGATGGACAAATGAAAACCTGTACATATTTAATGTAAACTAACTCATGAGTTTGCAGATAAGTGTACATCCTTGAAATCATAAAAAATATTGTGTTACTAGAATAAACATAATTTTTTTTGATTTATATTTCCCTTTATTCCTTAATAGATTCATATAGCTAATAATATATTTAGAATCTTGATATCAATGTTCAATAATAGCCATTGGCCTGAATTGTTTTTCTTATTTTGTCTTTGTCATGATTTGATATCAAGGTCATCCTATATTCACAAAACTATTTAGAAAGCCTTTTTTCACCTTTAATATTCTTGATTTGTTTATGTAATATTGAGTTTCCTTTCTTAAGTATTTGGTAGAAGTTACCAAAGAAGGTACCCCTATCTATATCTGGACCAGCTCATTTGTTTGCTATTTTTTTTGTTGTTGTTTTCTTTTAAATGTGTAGAAAATTTATATTTGGGGCCAATTTTATGCCTAATTTCTGCATAGTGAAAAATGTCTTCTCATCATTTGAATTTACCAAAGCAAATGGTTACACAGAAAACCCAATCTGATTGACATCCTAAGGACAAGCCTTAATCCATTCCAGTTGAGAGTTGGCCAACACCAAAAAAGTTGTCCTCTTTTGTGGCCAACACCACAAAAGAGTTGTATAGGTAGCCCAGAATAACGAGGATAGCCCACTTTTATTAAAGGGAGTAAAACTATATAACTATAATAGATTCAGTTTGTGATGGTTAATAATACTATTAATAAATAGTTGCTCATAATGAAGAAGAGGATGATTCTCAACAATAAATTAGTTAGTTTTGCTTTTTGTTGATAGAAGAGATAAGATATCTGGCAAGAAAAAAGGTTTAAATTGCTCATACTAGCTTGTAGTCTATCTACAAATCTTAATTATTTCTCTCCTCTTTAGGATAGTATAAATTATCTCCAGAAAATATATTTAATTTACTTAAAAAATTAATATCCATCAGAATTCTATTTTTCCAAGGGTATTTTTTTTCTATAATGCTTCAAACCACAGAAAACCTATATATCTATATATGGAACATATTAAGAGTAATTTGAAGCATAATGATCCAACCACCTACAGATAGTGAAGAGCATTAACATAATACTTTTAAAAATACCAACTGAAAATCTGCTTTGCATAAGCCAAAAATAGTTAGCTACATGCTGCTAGAGTATAAATGTTTTAAAAGGAAGTGATAAAGATATCTTTATTTAGTTCTATTTTATACAACATGTAATCTGGTTGTAAAGAAACATTTACTGTCTAGTTTACACTTTGTGGTTCATAATAACAACACTTACACAAAATAATTAGCTAATGGAAATGTGTCTTATCTTGTAAGTATTTTGAATAAGAATATGTTCTCAACATTGTTTTTTGGTATTCTTACTTTTTTCTTTTTGCTCATTATTTTCATTTTTTATTTAATTAATTAAAACAATTTTTAAGTTCAGGAGATACGTGTGTAGGTCTGTTACATGAGTTTATTGTGTAATGATGAGGTTTCCTTCTCGTGAACCCATCATCCAAATAGTGAACATAGTACATGATAGGGAGGTTTTTGAATCATTTCTCCTCCTGCCATTAAATTACAGATAAATAAGTCAAAGCATGGATTGCAAGAGAGCTCAATGAGATCCAAGACAAGGTTAAAAATCAACACAAAGAAACTTCTAAAACAATCCATGAAATGAAGAAAGAGATAGACATCTTAAAAATCAGAGTTTCTGGAATAGAAAAACCTCTCCTGAGAATTTAAAACGCAATTGAAAGCTTTGTCAACAGTCTAGAAAGAACAAAATAAAGAATTTCAGAGCTGGATGACTGGTCTTTCAAATTAACCCAGTTACACGGAAATAAAGAAAAAAGAATTTTAAGAAATAAAAATTTCTTCAAGAAATACAGGAGTATATAAAGTGATCAAACCTATGAATTAATGGCATTCCTGAGAGAAGGAACAAAAGCAAACCACCTGGAAAACATATTTGAGGAAATAATTCAAGCAAATCCCCCTAACCTTGCTAGAGAGGCAGACATCCAAATAAAAAAGAAATCCGGAGAACACCTGTGAGATACTATAAAAATGAACATGACCAAAGCACATAGTCACCAGACTGTCCAAAATAAATGCTAAAGAAAAAATATTAAGGGCAACTAAAGAAAAAGATCAGATTATGTACAGAGGGATCTCCATCAGGTTACACGTGAAGTTCTCAACAAAAATCTTATAAGCCAGGATAAACTGGGGATCTATTTCTAGCAATATTCAAGTAAAGGAATTACTACCAAGAATTTAATATCCCAACAAACTAAGCTTCAAAAACGAAGGAGAAATAAAATCTTTTCAGATAAACAAATTCTAAGGGAATTTATTACCCCAGACCAACATTAGAAGAGATTATGTAGGGTTTTCTAAATACGGAAATGAAAGAATGATACCTGCAACCACAATAACACATTTAAGTACATAGGCCATAGACCCTATAAAGCAACCACACAATAGAAACTACAAAGAAATCAACTAACTACTTTACGATAGGATCAAAACCTCACATATCAATATTAACCTTGAATGCAAATGGTCCAAACAACCAACTACAAAAGCAGAGATGGGCAAATTGAAATAAACAAATAAACAAACAAAAAAAACAAACAAACAAGACCAATCCAACTGCTGTCTTCAAGAGACCAATCTCACACAAAACAACATTCATAGGCTCAAAGTAACAAATTGGAGAAGTTTATAAAATGCAAGTGAAACACAAAAGTGATCAGGAATTGCTATTCCAATATCACAGAAAGAGACTTTAAACCAACAACAGTAAAAAGGACAAAGAAAAGAATTACTTAGGATAAAAGTTTGATTTGACAAGAATACTTAACTATCCCAAATACATATGCGCCCAACACTGGAGCACCTAGATTCACAAAGCAAGAAATTCCAAACCTATGAAAAGCCGTAGACATCCACACAATAATAGAGGGATTTCAACACCCCACTGTCAGAATTAGACAGATCATCAAGACAGAAAACTAACAAAAATTATGGATTTCAACTCAACATTTGACCAGTTACAACAAATGGACATCCACAGAATACTGCACCCATAAACTACAGAACATACATTCTTCTCATTTGCACATGGAATATACTCCAAGATCGACCACACGTTCAGCTATATAGCAAGTCTAGATAAATTAAAAAAAAAAAAATTATACCCCTGATACTATTGGAACATAATGGAATAAAACCAGAAATCAATACCAAGAAGATCTCTCAAACCCACTGAATTACATAGAAATTAAACAACTGGATCCTGAATGACTTTTGTGTAAACAACAAAATTAAGGCAGAAATAAGAACATTCTTTGAAACAAATGAAGACAGAGAAAACACATACCAAAACCTCTGGGATGCAGCAAAAGCATAGTTAAGAGGAATGTTTATAGCATTAAGCACCCACCACAAAAAGTTAGAAAAATCTCAGATTAATAATCTAACATCGCACCTAGAGGAACTAATAGATAAAAGAACAAACTAACCCCAAAGCTAGCAGAAGAGAAGAAATACCTAAAATAAAAGCCAAACTTAATTAAACTGAACCAAAAATTCCTAAAAAGTATCAATGAAAAGCAAAGTTGATTATTTGAATGGATAAACAAGACCAATATACCACTAGATTGATTAAAAGGAAAAGCAGATTCAAATAAGCACAGTCAGAAGTGAAGAAGGCGACATTACAATCAGTCCCATAGAAATACAAAAGATTCTCAGAGATTATAAAGAAAACTTCAATGCATACAAAATAGAAAATCTAGAGAAAATGGATAAGTACGTGGAAACAATTTCCCAAGGTTGAATTAAAAAAAAAAAAAAAAAAAGAAAACATGAACAAATATTCCAATCTGAAATTGAATTAATAATAAAAACTACCATCCAAGAAATCTCCAGAGCAGATAGATTCACAGCCAAATTCAACCAAATGTACAGAGAAGAGCTGGTACCAATTCGACTGAAGTGGTTCCAAAAACTCAAGGATAAGGGGTACTCCTTCCTAACTTATTCTAGAAAGCCAGCATCACCCTGATACCAAACCCTGGCAAAAACACAATTAAAAAAAAAAAAAAAACTACTGGTAAATATCTCTGATGAATAAAGACACAATAATCTTCAACAAAATACTAGCAAAATGAATCTAACAGCACAGCAGAAAGTTAATTCAGCATAATCAAGTAAGCTTTATCCCTAGGATGCAAGGCTGGTTCAACATATGAAAGTCAGTAAATGTGATTTATCACATAAAAAGAATTTTAAAACTAGGTATATATGATTGTATCAATAGATGTAGGAAAAGCTTTGATAAGATCCAAGATTGCTTTCTGATAAAAATTCTCAATAAACTAGGCATCAAAAGAATGCACCTCAAAATAATGGGAACCAGCTATAACAAACCCACAGCCAACATCATAACAAATGGGTATTAAAGCTAGACACATCCACTATGAGAAGTGGAACAAGGCAAAGATGCCCACTCTCACCATTTTTATGCAACATAGTAATGGAAGTCCTAGCTAGAGAAATCAAGCAAGAGAAATAAATAAAAGACATCCAAACAGGAAAAGAATAAATTAAACTCTATCTGTTCATGGATTATATGATTCTCTATTTGGAAAACCCTAATGACTCTGCCAAATGTGGCTGTAAAGGATAAATGTTCTATATACAAAATTAATGTACAAAAATTAGTAGCATCTTTATCACTAGTAACATTCAAGCTGAGAGTGAATTCAAGAATGCAATTCCATTTACAATAGCCACAAAAAACAAAGTATCTAGAAATACATTTAACCAAGAAGGTGAAAGATCTCTACAAGGAGAACTATATAACACTGCTGAAAGAAATCATAGATGACATAATAAAATGGAAAGAAAATCCAGGCACATGAATTAGAATAATTAACGTTTAAAAAATGGCCATACTGCCCAAAAAAATCTACACATTCAAATATTTCTATCAAACTACAAACATTATGTTTCAAAGAATTATAAAAAGCTATTCTAAAATTCATAGGGAATCAAAAAGAAGCCTGAATAGCCACAGCAACCGTGAGTATAAAGAACAAAGCCAGAAGCCTCACATTACACACCTTCAAATAATACTATAAAAAACAGCATGGTACTTGAAAAAAAAAAAAAAAAAAAAAGACACACACACACTAATGCAACAGAATAGAGAATAGGCAAATAAAGCTGCACACCTACAGCCATCCAATTTTTGACAAAGTTGACCAAAACAATCAATGGTAAAAGAACTGCCTATTCAATAATTGGTGCTGGAATAGTTGCGTAGCTATATGCAGAATGAAACTTAAATACTACCTTTCACCATATAAAAATCAACTCAAGATATATTAAAAATTTAAAATTAAGACTTCACATTATTAGAAACCTAGAGGACAATCTAGAAAACACTATTCTCGATATCAGCCTTGGTAAAGAATTTATGACTAAGTTCTCAAAAGCAATTGCAAAGAAAACAAAAATTGACAAGTGAGACTTAATTAAACCAAAGAGTTTATGCACAGCAAAGGAAACTATCAATAGAGTAAACAGGCAACCCAACAGATGGGAGAAAATATTCACGATTTATGCATCCAATACATGCCTACTATCCACAGTAGAAAAGGTACTTAAACAATTGAATAAACAAAATCAAATAACTCCATTAAAAATGGACAAAAGTGAAGAATAGAAGTTCTCAAAAGAAGACATACAAGTGGCCCAAAAAACATGGTCAACATCACCTATCATCAGAGAAATGCTAATCAAAACCACAATAAGGTACTGTCTCACACCACTCACAATGGTTATTATTAATAAGTCAAAATACAACAGATCCTGGCAAGGTAACAGAGAAAAGGGAATGCTTATCCACTGATGTGGGAATGTATATTAGTTCAGTCTCTGTGGAAAGCAACTTGGAAATTTCTCAAATAACTTAAAATAGAACTGTCATAAAGCCCAGTAATCCTATTGCTGGGTATATATTCAAAGAAAACAAATTGTTCTACCAAAAATACACATCCACTCACGTATTTATCATAGTTCTACTCACAATGGCACAAACTCTGAATCAACCTAGGAGCCCATCAGTGGTGGAATGAATAAAGAAACTGTAGTAAATATACACCATGGAGTACTGCTCAGCCATAAAATGAATGAAATCATGTCCTTTGCAGCAACATGCATGGAGTTGGAGGCCATTATCCTAAGTGAATTAACACAGGAACAGAAAGCCAAGTATCACATATTGTCACATTGTGTGCTATGGACACAAAGAGGACAACAATAGAAACTAGGAACTACTGGGCAGGGAGGCGGGGTGCAAGGTGGGAACAAGGGTAGAAAAACTAAGTATCAGGTGCTATATTCAGCACCTGGGTAATGGGACCATTCATACCACAAACGTCAGCATCATGCAATATGTCCAGGTAACAAACCTGCACATGTACACCCTGAATCTATCATAATAGTTGAAAAAGATATAAATAGAATATGACTTTCTATATATTTTGTATATGTTACAAGCTTTTCTACACTGTCTGAAATATCACCAATATAGTTATTTATTAGACAAGAAAAATAAATTCTTAATAGTCAAGAATATACACGACATGTAAGAAAAAAAGATAGCTCTGAAATGTCTCTTATATGTGTTTTTTCTTTTTTCTTTTTTCTTTTTCTCTCTTTTTTTTTTCCTTTATAGCTTACTGGAAGCCTCATTGATTCATTCTTATATAAGAAGGAATATACTTAGAAATATGTGTATATAAACACAAAGAGGGTACCTTATATCTGGATATAAGTTGAAAAGGAATAATATTTTGGAGCCATGCAGCCCTAGTGGGAAACACTCATGTCTTGCCGGAATAAATCTCTCTTCAGGTTGAAAGGTACTATTGTAAGGCACTGATGATCCTTTTTAAGACTAGAACTAATATATAGTAATGGAGAATTCTTAAGAAAATCTAATTCTCTGAGCTTTCAAAGTTAAATTTTAAGAAGTTATTTTATTTTTTTTTTTTTATGTTAGAGCTAGACTTATAAGTACATCCAGGAAAATTTAAAAAGTCTTTTGAATAGCATATCAATTTTCTTTTTCAAAAGCTTTCAATAAAAAAAGAGAGACATGGTTTTGAGGATCTGTGATTGTATCAGCACACATATTAACAAGCAATACATACATTTTGTTGAAGACATAGCACTGAAATTTATAGCGATTACATTTGTTAAGTAGGACCTGAGGAAAAAATTGTTGTTCCCTAGAAGTGGCAAGAGTCTTTAAGTTTACACATAACCACATGCAAGGTAATTCTTTTTTTCTGAGAGGGACGAACTTTCACTCTTGTTGCCCGGGCTGGAGTGCAATGGCATGATCTCAGCTCACCACAACCTCCGCCTCCTGGGTTAAAGCAATTCTCCTCCCTCAGCCTCCCAAGTAGCTGAGACTACAGGCATGCACCACTACACCTGGCTAAATTTTTTGTATTTTTAGTGGAGACGGGGTTTCACCATGTTGGTCAGGTTTGTCTCAAACTCCTGACCTCAGGTGATCCACCCGCCTCAGTCTCCCAAAGTGCTGTGATTTCAGGCGTGAGCCACCATGCCAGACAGTAATTCTTTAAATTATTTTACTTTCAAGATTTAAAAACAGGAGGCCTAAATTAAATTTCTGCTTCTTTATACTTTAACCTGGCTTAAATAGAAGCGTGTCTTAATTATATTGTCTATAATTTTTGTATGCCTGAATTATATCATAATAACATAATAAAATATAAGTATACAAGTGTACTTTTTTTTTTTTTTTTTTTGAGATGCAGTCAGCTCTGCCACCCAGGCTAGAGTGCAGTGGCACAATCTCTGCTCACTGCAAGTTCTGCCTCCTGGGTTCACGCCATTCTCCTGCCTCAGCCTCCCGAGTAGCTGGGACTACAGGCGCCAGCCACCACGCCCAGCTAATTTTTCTGTATTTTTAGCAGAGATGGGTTTCACAGTGTCAGCCAGGATGATCTCCATCTCCTGACCTCATGATCCGCCCTCCTTGGCCTCCCAAAATGCTGGGATTACAGGCGTGAGCCACAGCACCCGACCTATAAGTGTACTTTTAATTTAAATTTATAATTAAAAGTGCAATTTTATAATTTAAGTATAATGCAATAATATAAATATTATAATTTAATAATTTGATATTATAATTTAAGAATTTAAATATAATTCAAATATAATGTAATAAAATATAAGTGAGGATTAAAAAATAATAGCATTGACTGCACGGTACAGAATATAACTTCATGATACCTGGAGATCTGTAAGATTATAGACTCCCATCCTGAACCTGGCTCATAGCTTAATAAGAACAACAGAATTTCTAATATTCTTGTGTGTAAAACATATCCAGTCTCCTAGGCTCCTTAAAGAAAGGCCTACAATTGTCATTTTTATTATGTTAGAGGTTCCTTTACATGGCTTATGTTTGTATAAGAAAAGAAAATCTTATTGGGATTTGCTGCTTGTATGAATATTGCAAAAGTGATTAATGTAAATAATATATACATTGGAATTATGAAATTTCATGAAGAAAAGAAACATTTAGCTAAAATTTTATCTGTTCAAGTTAAGTCCTGTTAAGAAATTAACTACTTTATAGTTCTGAGGACAAATGTTTAAATTCGTATTTTTTTTAAGTTTACAGCCATAAATTTAAAGTGAGTCGAGTCTGGATGGTTTGAGCTTTTTTCTGCATATCTGTACCTGTAAGTAGGCATAAATTAGAGGGGAAGATGGCTTTAATCACAGTTGGGGCGTTTCCAGGAAAATATGTTGGCAAGAGAGAGTGTGTGTGATTTACACATGTACATGAATCACATAAAAATATTTGATTGTTTTAATGTAGGAAACATCAAGTTCAAATCTGAGTAACATTTACTGCGATGAAATAAAGTTCTGATATAAAGCATAAAATGCTACTGTTTCATACATAGATTTCCTCGTTAGATTTATTATATGAAAATTTGAATATGGGCAGCAATGTACTGAAAAATAAAATGAAATGTGTGTTACAATTTAATTTAGAGGTCTCCATATTGTAATCAGCTTAATGCCCTGGGACATCTACTAAAAATACAGTTTTGATTTACGTTTTAGTAATATAAATGTTTAAGATCATATATGCACTATTCTTTCTTAAGAATTTGTTTTGTTCTTTCTGCACACACACACAACATCATAATGACAATGACTTCCTGACGTGTACACATATCTAAAGTTATTCCAAATTTAACTTCAGGTTGTTGATAGATTGCTTCTCTTGCATTCTTTGGGGACTGGATTGAAGCTTGGCTTTTGAGAAGGGAGACTTTCATACTGAAGAATGCATTTTTAGACTATCTCACAAGGGATCAAGACTGTTTTTTGGAGAATCATATTTTTGTTTTTAACTTCTAAGTTCAGGGATATGTGTGCAGAATGTGCAGGTTTGTTACATAAGTAAATGTGTGCCATGGGGGTTTGTTGTACAGGTTATTTCATCACCCAGGTATTGAGTCTAGTATCCATTAGTTATTTTTCCTGATCCTATCCCTCCTCCCACCTTCCACCCTCCGGTAGGCCCCAGTGTGTGTTGTTCCCCTCTAAGTGTCTGTGAGTTCTCATCATTGAGCTCCCACTTATAAGAGAGAACATGTGGTATTTGGTTTTCTGTTCCTGTGTTGGTTTGTTAAGGATAATGGCCTGACGTTCCTTCCATGTCCTGCAAAGGAATGACCTCAAAGAACCACATGTTTAAAACATATTTAATATCTCTGGGTTTGTGGTTTCCCTAAATGGATGTCAATTCCTTTCACTGAGTAAATATTGGTTGAAATCCCAGATACTCTCTTAGGGCTCCAAGATACAACAGCAAGCAAGACAGTTTATGTCTGTGCTTATTATAGAGTGTACATTCTGGCAGCTTTGACCATAAAACATTTTCTTCCCCATATGTAAAAGAATATTTCCTGGAATAATAATAATAACACATAGGCTCAAAAACATGGTTAGATGCCATAAAATATTTTTTTATTTGAATTCTATTTATTGGACTGGCTGCTCAGAGACACTTCTTAATACCTTCATTTCAATACACAGACATAATTTTCCAAATGAATACATACTCTATGTCAGGCATTGTGCCAGGTAATTCACACATATTATCTCACTTAAGTCTTGCAAAAAAACAGAGGAAATAAACAATTATTTCCATTTTTTTGACAGGAAAAATGACAGTGAGAAAAGTGAAATAATAATCAAATTTAATTACTTTACTTGTTAGTGGCCACATTGGGATACAAATCAAGGTTAATTCTACTTCACAACCTTAATACACTCTACCACCCTGCAGCACTGCAGGAAAGCCCCTGTAACACATCATATACAGTATTTCCCCCTCACCTACAGGGGATATGTTCCAAGACTCCCTGATGGATGCCTGAAACAGCAGATAGCATCAAAACCTGTTACACTATATTTTATTGATATGATAATCAAGGCTGCTATTAAGTGACTAATGGGCTCTAGCATGGACAGCATGGATATGTTGGACAAAGGAATAATCCCTGGGCACGAGAGAGTGAAAACAGCATCAATTTTATCATGCTACTCAGGGTGGCATGACAATTTAAAACTTATGAATTGTTTATGGAATTTTGTGTTTCGTATTTTTGATGGCAGATAGCTGAATCTATGGAAAGCAAAACCACGGATAAGGGGGAACTGTGGTATTGTCTATGAATTATATCAATATTTTTGTTGTATTTCTGGTCTAAATATTGTAGAGTATTTTAAAAGGAAAATCCAAGCCTTGTTTGAAGAAGAGCATAAATTTTAAGAGCCCGTAGAGTTAGTAACAAAGTATTTGTGAAATCACTAGAGAATCTTAGTGGTTGTACTCTTATGGTGTTCTGAAATGAAAAACGTTAAAGCCACTCTGCATTGCCCTCATGGGGACTCTTTTGGGCTGACTAAATTGTCTTCTTGAGATTCTCTCCTAAGGTATAAAAATTATCCCTATTAGTTTCCAAACACCACCACTGATCATGTTTTACTCACTGTGGAATGAGACCAAACCCAGTAAATATACTTGCTCAGGAAGTTTAGGCTTTGGTATGATTTAGAAAAAAAAGTTACACTGGCGCAAAATAAAAAACTTAGAGACAAAGACCAATCTATGTAATAACTAAATTATTACACGAAGCTTTATTCTTCTCCAAAGCCCTATTGAAACACTTTGTAGCATGGTTCATAAGAACGCTGAGTGTGTTGTAGGGGAGGCAGGACCTTGTAGTCCAAGCACAAAACAGGAATTACTATGGATGGAATTGAAACAAACTGGATTTCACTATGTGTTAGCCCTTCTTTTGCCTCCAGCTTTTCTTGGCTAGATGCTGAACCTACTCCAGTCTCACATCTTTTCTCTAGTATGTATCCATCCCAGAGACAAAGTTTTGAGTATACAAAATAGATTATTTTGGAAAGCTTGCCAAAAAGCCACTCAGCTCAAAGACATTTATTTCATTTGTTGGGGATTAATTATCTCTCCTATTTCTTATCTGGCTTAACTTCCTCTCATGCTCTGTGACACATACACAGAAATCTTATGGTATATTTTCATTAACATCATGTTTTCTCAATTTGGCTTAATGTTTTCAATTTAGTTCCAACTTTTACAGGTTCTTCACAGTCTGCCAACTTTCTTTCCTAATACACTTCTCTCTATCTGGAAAACCCATAATTTTTCCAACTCTCTTGAACAAATCACAATATTTTTGTTATCTTTTAAGGTGTAGCTAAAATCAGTCTCTTTATTGAAATCCTCTTTTGCCCTTCCAGCAACAATAAATCTCTTTTCTCCTGAACTACTGTTTCAATTTAATTTTTCACGTTATGACATTAATCTCGTTCTACCTTGTTATTATTTCTGTACATTTTTGTTGTGTCTCCTAATTGTAAACATGCGTCTAAATAGCCTGATTCATCATTGTATTCTTACTGAACTCAACACAGGATTTTGTACATTTTCATTGAGTACCTCTTAACTCTACTTAATTCACCATTCTCCACTCTGCAAACTCTGCTGCCTACTCTTACATCTTTGACCTAAGTGAGATCTGGACTGCTATGTCTCCTAGTGGGGCTTCCTCTAACCACAAAGAACTTGAATTAAATACCTAGAACAAGATGCAAAGGCTCTTTGCTATAGCAGCACGTTGATTTGCTATAGCCTCACATTGATACTGAGACCTGAAGATGTTCAAGTGGTTTGGCCAAGGCTGAGAATAGACATAGGTATACAGACAAAATCCACCCATGGAAATTTCTCCCTTCACATTTCTGTCAGTATTGAATCAGATTATCTGCTTGGAATTCTTTTCTGTTTCATTTTCATTTAAATTTTAAAAAAGAAGCCATGGTGTATAAAAGAAAGCCCTTAAGGCCAGACATAGTTAACCTATCTACACGAAACTAGTAATTTTATCAAGTAACATGAAGACTATGACATTTTTGACTTAATACTTTAAATTTTTTCAGAAAAACTGAGGAAACAGACTAAGGTGGGGCCACATGGTCAAGAGATAATAGAACACTGTTTTGTACAACACAATGGGAGCATGTTTGTTGCATACCAACCCTACAGTTGATAACACACCACGCCTGTAGCATTATTATTTGTCTAGTGAAGATAGAATGATTCACTGTAACTGCTTTATAAATATCCTATAAATAATTATTTATTTTCAGTTCATTGAGAGCAAAATTATACGAAAATGTGTGATGGTCTGTCAAAGGTTTAAGTGATATGAGAAGGGATCTGCAGAGATCATGTATCATTGGGATGCAATTTCTTTTTTAGAAACAAGAAAAGCATATAAAATATATTTATCACTTTTCCATACCCCTATCACTTGTAATTAATTTTTATCATAAAGAAAGAACTAGATGAAAATCATTGAATATAATTTAAAAGGGTTCCAAAAAAAGAGACCAAAGGGGAGACTTATAATTACTTTTCCTGAAAAGAAATTTACCATTTATATTCTAGTACAAGCCAGGGGAAGGTGCCTAAATTTTATGTTCTTGAGGAAAAAAGTGTAGCTTGCATTTTTTCATTCACTTAATGGAGACACAGGAACATTAATGTGTTTATATTTGTAAAACACTTGGAATTTTCATTTTAAACATGCTGAAAGTGGAAAGTACAATTATCTTGTTAGGAGCTATTTGAAATATTTCTATTTAACACAACAGATAAAACAAGCAAATGGATCTCAGAGTAAGTACATGTAATGTTTCAAAATGCATATGTTTTCTGTCTTTTCTGTTTGGTTTCTAAGCAGCACTCCACTTATCTTGATTTAGTGGTGAGTATTGCTGTAGATACTGTTTTTGCTAGTTCAGTCACTCAGATGATATAAGACTGCCATCAGAAAATTAAAATTTCTCTCCTCTACCAAGTACAAGATACTATAGTTCATTTTACATTAATCATAGATGTTGTGAACAAATTTTTTGAGGAGGAATTGTGTAACAATTTACATATTCTTTACTGTTAAAGTGAGATAAGCATGTTTTTGCAATGTCAAACCTTAAGGATAATTTATTGATTTATTATCTGTCTTAATTCTTGTATGCCATTATTTTGTATCAATATATCCATGTAAGTAGAGTTTATGAGTTTTTACTTATCACAATATAAGATATAAACTTAGATAACGCATTCATTTTATTAATGCATACTATACACAAGAGACTTTTCTAATTTATTCTTATCTATTGTTCTCTCTCCCTCTTTCTCTCTGTCACATCTTCTCACATATACATGTACATGCATACACATAACTTCAATTTCTGTTCCACTAGTGTAATGGAAATGCACTTCTAGAGAGAAATTCTAGAGAGCATGATTAGATAACCCCAATTCAATAGGGTCCCTGAAAAAAACTAGTAGTTTGTAACTAAATAGTCTTAATTGTTTTCAGAAATATTTCAAAAATATAGCAAGTGAGTTAGGACAATGGTTTTAGGTCAACTTCTTAGATTTCAGTTCATTGTAGTGAAGTTGTTCTTTCAAATAGTATAAATATTATTAACAATTGTTTTTCTGGTTATATGAATAGATCACTCTTCAGGTCTCAGTATCAGTGGGATTGAACTATTGTGAGAGTATGGGTGTCTATGAAAAGGTTTTCAGACAATAATGAAAATATCTAAACCTTTTAATAAGGACAATGAAAGGGTTTTCTATGCTACATATTAAAGTACTGGCTTTAACACACTTGGCATAAGCTCTTTCTATTTTTTAAAGGACATTATGCAAAAGTACTAATATTACTGTTGTGTCAAATAAATGCCGTATTGGTAGAAAAACACTGAGATTATTGTATTTTAACACCGTGTTCTGCAAAACTGTTTTCTTACTAATTGTTCTACATCTTCGGATAGTCCCTCCTATTATTACCACATAAAGGAAAATTTAGTAATTTGTGAGAAGAAAATGTAAAAAGGAAGAGTTCTGTCATTGCTTAAACCAGTGTTTTTTCTAAAAAATGTGTTTAGTTTTGTGGTCTCAACAGGGAAGCATGTTTTGCATGCAAGTAACATGTGGTTATGGAGAGTTACTTTGACAGATAATGTCTTTTGCTGCCTCGACATCTGTGGACTAATGGAGTGAGTCTGTAATAAGTGAGTGTATTAGGCCATTCTTGTATTTCTACAAAGAAATAACTGAGACTGGGTATTCATAAAGAAAAAAGGCTTAATCGTCTTACGGTTCTGCAGGAAGCATGGCACCACACATCTGCCTGGCTTCTGATGAGGCCTCAGGAAGTTTACATTCATGGCAGAAGGTGAAGGGGGAGCAGGTACATCACATGGTCAGAGCAGGAGTGAGAGAGAGAGAAGAGAAAGAGAGTAGGGTGGTGTCACACAGTTTTAAACAACCAGATCTCTGAAGAACTCACTCACTGTCCTGAAGTCAGCACCAAGTCATGAGCGATCCACTCACCTCCCACCAGACTCCACCGCCAGCACTGGGGATTACAATTCAACATGACATTTGGGCAGGAACAAATATCCAAACTATATCAGTAAGGTTGTTGATAAAATGTAACCAATCTGAGTTTTTCATTTAAGTTTCAAGCTGACTTTGGGGACTCTGGGGAGGGTTAGAAAGAAACAATAATTAAAAATAAAGTGCACTCTAGTTCTGGTGGCAATTAACAAAAATGATTTTGAAAAGGCAATTAAGACAACACTAAAGACACAGTAGTTCTCAGTTAGTTTCACTGGAAGTTGTAATGTTAAAAAAAAGAAAAAGTTGATATGCCTAAAAATGGGGAATCTGCCAATTACCATAAAATTAAAATAAAAACACACTACAAAGGTGTATTTTAAGTAATTACATTTACATTATACTTATTTTTAATGTCACGCTTCACAATGATAAAAAATCTGTACACTTCTGTTAACTGTATGGAGACATATTTTATTGGTTATAGGACAAAAAATGACATGAATTGAAAATTAAAGATAAATAATCTGAGTTCTTGATCTTTACATTGTAGATGCTCCCATGTATTTATTAAATTAGTGAATAAGGAATATTCAGGTGTTTTCCATTCAATGTCTCTAAAAATATTTCATTTTTTAAATTGTCATGTGGTTAATGCAATGATATAAGCTTAGTGATCAATGTTCCTGCTTTTGGAAAGCAGTATTTGAGAGTAAAATGTCCATGAACCAAAAAATGTGATCTCTTTCTTTCTTCCTGACTTTATTTTTATTTATTTATTTATTCATTGAGACGGAATCTCGCTCGGTTGCCAGGCTGGAGTGCAGTGGCGCTATCTCGCCTCCTGGGTTCAAGTGATTCTCCTGCCTCAGCCTCCCAAGTAGCTGAAACTACAGGCATGAGCCACCACACCCAGCTAATTTTTGTATTTTTAGTAGAGACAGAGTTTCACCATGTTGGCCAGGATTGTCTCGATCTCTTGACCTTGTGATCCACCCTCCTTGGCCTCCCAAAGTGCTGGGAATAGAGGCATGAGCCACCACGCTCGACCTTTTGTCCTGACTTTCTTAGTTACTAAATTATCGTTCTTATTTCTATTCCTACTTCCTCCTCTTTTCACTGAATTTTTTAAGATGCTTACCTTTCCCTATGCTACTGCACTCATTTGTACTGTACTATACAACTTCTCACACTGCATTTTAATTTTTTCTTGTTATCCTATTTTCTTTTCTACCAAATTGCTGCCTCAGGCAGGATCTGTGACATTTACCTTCCCATCAACAGTCTATATGGGTTCTCTTTTCTCCACATCCTGGCCAGCTTTTGTTATTGCCTGTCTTTTGGATATAACCCATTTTAACTGGGGTGAGATAAATACCTCATTGTAGTTTCGATTTGCATTTCTCTGATGATCTGTGATGTTGAGTACCTTGTCATATACCTGTTTGCCATTTGTGTGTCTTCTTTTAAGAAATGTCTATTCAAATCTTTTTACCTATTTTTTTAATGGGATTATTAGATTTTTTACTATATATTTGTTTTAGCTCCTTATATGTACTGGTTATAAATCCCTTGTCAGATGGGTAGTTTGTAAATATTGCTACCCCTCTTCACTTTATTGTTTCCTTTGCTGTGCAGAAGGTTTTTACTTGATTTGATCCCAATTGTCCATTTCTGCTTTGGGTGCCTGTGCTTCTGCTGTATTACTTAAAAAATTGTTAACAAGATAAATGTCCTGGAGATATTTCTCAATGTTTTCATCTAGTAGTTTTATAGTGTGAGGTCTTAGAGTTAAGTCTTTGATCTATTTTGATTTGACTTTTGTATATATGCATCTAGTTTCATTCTTTTGCATATGGATATCTAGTTTTCACAGCATCATTTATTGAAGAGATCATCCTTTTCTCATCTTGGAAACCTTGTCAAAATTGAGTTCACTGTAGATGTGTGAATTAATCTCTGGGTTCTCTATTCTGTTCCACTGAAGTATATGTCTGTTTTTATGCCAGGACCATGTCATTTAGGTTACTTTAGTTTTGTAGTATAATTTGAGGTCAGGTAATGTGACTCCTCTAGTTTTGTTCTTTTTGCTTATGATATTCTGGGTATTTTTACGGTTTTCATATTTCCATGTGCAAACATGGGATATCTTTCCATATTTTGTGTCCTCTTCAATTTATTGCATCAATGTTTTATACTTTTCTTTGTAGAGATCTTTCACTTTTTTTTGTTTAATTCCTAGGTATTTTATTTGTAGCTATTGTAAATAGGGTTACTTTCTTGATTTTTTTTCAGACTGCTTAATATTAACATATAGAAATGCTACTGATTTTTGTTTGTTGATTTTGTATCCTATAACTTTACTGAATTTGTTTATGAGTTCTAATGTTTTTTGGTGGACTTTTTAGATTTGTTCAAGCCTAATATTACATTGTCTGCATATAAAGATAATTTAACTTCTTCCATTCCAAACTAAATGCCTTTTATTTCTTTCTCTTGTCTGATTGCTCTAGATAGGACTTCCAGCACTATGTTGAATAAGAGTGGTAAAAGTGGGCAAGTTTGTCATGATCCAGATCTCAGAGGAAAAACTTTCCTTTTTTCCCATTTAGTATACTAGCTATGGGTTTTTCGCATATGGCTTTTACTAGGTGGAGGTATGTTCCTTCTACACCAAGGTTTCTGTGGGATATTATCCTAAAGGCATGTTTAATTTTAGCACATGCTTCTTCAACATCAACTGAAATGGTCGTATGCTTTTGGTCTTTCATTCTGTTGATTTGATGTATCATATTGATTGATTTGTGTATGTTGAGTCATCCTTGCATCCCAAGGATAAATCCCATCTGGTCATGATGAATGATCTTTATAAAGTATTGTTGAATTTGGTTTGCTAGTATTTTGTTGAGTGTATATGCATCAATATTCATCAGAAATAATGGCCCGTAGATTTGGGTGTTTTTTTTTTTTTTTTTTTTTTAATGTCTCTTTGTTTGGTTTTGGTATTAAGGTATAACTGACCTTGTAGAATTAGTTTGGAGGTATTTCTTCCTCCTCAATTTTTAAAAATTGTTTGAGTATAATTGGTATTAGTTCTTTTCTAAGTGTGTGGTAGAAATTAGCAGTGAAGCCCTTGAATTCTGGCCTTTTATCTGCTGGGAAATTTTTTATTATTGCTTCTGTCTTTTTCCTTGTTATTGATTTGTTCAGGTTTGTGATTTCTTCATGGTTCAATCTTGCTAGCTTATATGTGTCAAAGAACTTAGCCATTTATTCGAGATTTTCCAATTTATTGGCATATATTTGCTCACAGTTGCCACTAATAATCTTTTGGACTTCTCTAGTATCAGTTATAATATCTCCTGTCTCTGATTTTTAAAATTTGGGTTTTCTATGTATTTTCTTATTCTGTCTAAATATTAATTAATTTTGATTATCTTCAAAAACCAACACTTTGTTTCATTGATCTTTTGTATTGCTTTCTTCATTTCAATTTCATTTATTTCTGCTCTGATCTTTGTTATTCTCATTTTCTTCTACTAATTTTGGGTTTGTTTTTCTTTTCTTTTCTAGTTCTTTAAGATGCATTGTTAGTTTGTTCATTGACCCGCTGGTCATTCAGGAACATATTATCTAATTTTCAAGTTTGTATAGTTTCCAAAACTTCTTTTGTTATTGACTTCTAGTTTTATTCCATTGTAGTCAGAAAAGATGCTTGATATCATTTCAAAGTTTTTGAGTGTTTTAAGACTTGTTTTTAAAACTGATTTATGGTATATCCTTGAGAATTATCTATGTGCTGAGGGAAAAAAATGCATATTCTGCAGCCATTGGATAAAATGTTCTATAACTATCTACTAGGTCCATTTGGTGTATAGTGCAGATTAATTCTTTACTCTTCCCTCTCCTATCCTCAAGCAGAAGATAGAGATCTCTTTTGGAGCTGTGAGCTTTGAAGTCTGGGGTTGAGAGAGAGGTGGTACAAGCCCTTCATTTGCCACTTTGGCTGGTGTCTTAGTAGACTGTGTGTCCTCCAAGTGTACTGGCTCTGAAACTAGCTCAGCGCTAGGACTCACCTAGGAGTTGTCGTCCTTGTGGCCTAGATTGTCTTTCAAGTTTACTTTGTCCCCAGTGCACTTTATGTCACAGTGGGAAGACTTGCTGAAACTCAAGTTCTGAGCACTAAGGTTAGTATTTCCTCTCTGGCTAGGGTTGTTCTGGATACTACTTCCATTGGTGGACATAGACTGAGTTCAGTCTGATTTTGCTTTCTACGGTGAAAGGGCAGCACTATATTCACTGCAATGTCTCGCAGTTGCTGTGTTCTCCCTTTCCCGAGTGCTCAGATTCTTTGCACCACGTGGCCATTGCCAGGGTATGGAAAAGAAGTGGTGTTAATAAATCAAGATTATCTTTTCTACCACCTTTAGTTCTTCTTTAAGTGATATGAAGTTAAAACCAGGTACTATGAACACTTATCTGATTTTTTATTATTATGAAGCTGCTTTTTTAAAGATAGTTATTAAATTGCTGTCCTAGCAAATGAGATGACCAGAAGAGATTTCTATTCAGCCCATCTTGCTCTGCCTCTTCCCAGATATTTATTTTGGATGACCTTTTCTAGTACTACTGTATGGGCAAATGAACCAGTACTAATTCTAAAAACACAGTGATTCTTCAATAATTCAGCTTTCTAAGAAATCATACTATTGAAATATAAAACGCTGGCAAGTCTTATTATTTAGAAACTATATGGCACAAAATTATTAAATATAAATACAGGTCATTGTAATAAAATTAAATCCCTATCACTTAAAAATATTTCTAGAAATGATTTTCCCTAAGATCATGTTGAGTATTTCTATGAAATTTGTAATGTTCATAATTGTAAAAGAAAAGAGGAAGTATTTTTTTAAAAATGTTTTCTTTTGTAAAAAAATGTCTAGTGCAAAGATACAAAGACTAATATAGGTTATAAGATGCTTACTTACACGGTAAACCTAAAAGCAGTAAAAAGCTATTCATAGGACAAATTAATCTTTTACTCCATCAATATAAATTTGATAGGCAACACATTTTATTATCTTGATTTTGATTTCCTGTATTTTTTAAAATATCCTCTTTAGAAATAAAATTTACTCTGTATAATTAAGATATCAACATGATGTTATGAGATATGTATAATATAGATAATAAAGAGTTTTAAAATATACTTATCTACCAGGAATCTCAAATACAATACTATTGTGACCCATAGTTCTCATTTTGTACATAAAATCTCTAGACTTGTCCATCCTATGTATTTGTTACTTTTAATTTCTGTATTTTAATAATGCCTACCAATATTATAGTAAAAAAGAGAAACCTTATGGCATTCCAATTTTAAATTGTGTAAAGTAATTGGTTTTTTACTGCCTCCTTTTAAAATTTATACCTAAATAACTTAATGAGTCTCTTGAATGAATTAAATGTGTGCTCTATAGAAAACAAAAAGGAGAAAGTTTCTTTGATTTTATTTTAGAAGAAATTTTAGAAAAGTCTATTGCTAGAGCTGTGATTTAGATTGTAACTATCCATTTTTAGGGATGAGGAGAGGGACAGTTTATTCCTCTCTTCCATTTACATTTTCATAAAGCTTAGAAGATTTCCCCTCTGTCTTCCCGGGATCAAGTGTTAGTTATTAGAGATAAATCTTTCCTCAACTTTTACAGTGTCAGTAAAGCAAAGAGCGCTTTGGATGATTTTATTGTACCTTTTACAAAGTCAGAATTGAAGGCAATCAATAATTTTTCCAATATCCTTTTAAGGTGGTTTCACATGGCAAAAGCCTCTGAATTAATACAATAAAATACACTTTTCTCTAAAATAAAACAAAACTGTATAAACTACACATTTTCTTGTCACATTAACTTCTAATAGTATCATAGCCAACATCATTTTTATTCATGGAACTAACCTTACTCATGTGCTTGCTAACAAAACATCAGGGCACCTAACTATATGAAAAAAAATATAACCGGAATTAAAAGAGAAATTGAGAGTTTTATAATAACATAGATTACTTCAAAACCTTAATTTTAAAAATAAATAAAACAACCAGGTAGTAAGATCAGTAACGGAAGTACAGTATTGGACAACACTACCGACCAATTAAACTTTACAGACATACATAGAACACTCCAGCCAAGAACAGCCGAATACATATTTTTGTCGGGTACATAGAACACTGTCCTGCATAGACCATATGCCAAGCCACAAAACAAGTTTTGAATAATTTTTAAGATTAAAACCCTCAAAATATATTGTCTAGTCACAATGGAATGAAACTAGAAATTAATAGCAGGAGAAAAACTAAAAGATCTACAATTGTTTGGAAATATCTTGAAATAAATGAAAATGAAAACACAGCAAACCAAAATGTATGGAATACAGGAAAAATAGTGAAAGAAAAATGTATGGCTGTAAATGCTTGCAGCTCAAGAAAAGAGAGACCACAAATCAACAACATAAAACTAACAATCTAAATTTGCACCTTATGTGACTAGTAATAGCAGAGCAAACCAAACCCAAACTTCCTGAAGAAAAGTAAGATTACAGCAGGGATAAATAAAACAATGTATAGTAAAACAATAGATAAAATGAATAAAATCATGAGTGGATTATTTGAAAAGATGAACAAAATTGACAAACTTTGAGCTAAATTTAATTGGAATGGAAGAGAGAAGCCTCAAATAACTAATATCAGAAAGAAAAGAGGGAACATTACACCAATTTTTCAGGAACATGAGGGATTATGAGAGAATACTATGAACAATTGAACAACAACAGATTTGATAACCTGGATGAAATAAAAACATTTCTATATCATACAACCTACAGGACAGCATAATGAAACAAAAATAGAAAATCTGGATAACCTTATTTCTGGCAAGAAGATTGAATCAGTAATTAAAATTGCCCGACCAAGAAAAGCCTAGGACCTGATGGCTTCATTGGTGAATTCTACCAAACATTCGTAGAAGTATTAAGGCAATTCTTTTAAAATTATTTCAAAAAATCGAAGAGAAAAGACTTTCAAATTCATTCTATGAGGCCAACAGTACTCTGACACTAAAGTCAGACAAAGATACCACAAAAAAAAAAAAAAAAAAAAAAAAACTACAAGCTAAGATCTTTAATTAACATAGATGCAAACATTTTCAATAAGATACTAGCAAAGAGAATTCAACAGCACATTAAAATGACTGCACACCATGATCTAATGAGATTTATTATTGGTATGCATACATGGTTCAACATATAAAAATGAATCAATGTAATAGATCACATTAACACAGTGAAATTTTTAAATCACATAATTTTCTCAATATATGTGAAAAAATTACTTGACAAAATTCAGTATTTTTTATGATAAACACAACCAACTAGCTAGGAATGGAAAAATAAAGTACCTCTACATAATAAAGGCCACATATGAAAAGCCAACAGTTGAAAATATACTCAATGGTGAAGTACTGAAGATTATGCTCAATGATTAATTACAAGAAAAAAAATGCCTGCTTTCACCACCTCTATTCAATGTAGTACTGGAAGATCTAACAATTATGCAAGAAAAAAATAAAAGTCATTCAAATTAGACAGAAAGAAGTAAAATTATATTGGTTTATCAATGATATAATCTTTTATGTAGCTAACACAGAAGAGCCAGACACAGTGGTTCACTCCTGTAATCCCAACACTTTGGGAGGCCAAGGTGGGTGGATCACTTGAGGTCAGGAGTTCAAAACCAGCCTGGATAACATGGCAAAACCCTGTCTCTACTAAAAATACAAAAATTAGGCATCATGGTGGCGTGCACCTGTAATCTCAACTATTCGGGTGGCTGAGGCAGGAGAATCGCTTGAACACGGGAGGCAGAAATTGCAGAGATCTGAGACTGCAACACTGCACTCCAGCCTGGGCAATAGAGTGAGACTCCATCTCAAAAAATAAAAAGAAAAGAAAAAGAAAAAGAAAGAAAGACAACATAGAAGATTCCATTTAAAAAAACCCGCTAGAATTAATAAATGCATTCAAAAGAGTTCAGGATGCAAAATCAACACACACAAAAATTAGTTGTTTTTTTTTTTTTTGGAGATGAAGTCTCATTCTTGTCCCGCAGGTTGGACTGTGATGGTGAGATCTCAGATCACTGCATCCTCCGCCTCCCCGGTTCAAGTGACTCTCCTGCCTCAGCCTCCTGAGTAGCTGGGAATACAGGTGCCTGCCACCATGTCCAGGTAATTTTTGTATTTTTAGTAGAGATGGGGTTTCACCATGTTGGCCAGGCTGGTCTCGAACTCCTGACCTCAGGTGATCCACCCGCCTCGGCCTCCCTGGGATTACAGGTGTGAGCCACTGTGCCCAGCCTAATTGCGTTTCTATATGCTAATAATTAATAATAAAAAAAGGAAACTGAGAAAACAATTCTACAATCAATAGCATCAAAATAAATACTTGGAAAGAAATCCAGCTGAAGAGGTTAAAGACTTGTACATTAAAAATTGTGAAACGTGGCTGTAATAAATTAAAACAGACACCAATAAAAATAGATTCTATGTTCATGGATTGGAACATTTAATTTTGCTAAAATGTTACGATGGACTGAATGTATGCACCCAAAATTTATATGTGGAATATTAACCCCAAAGTGATGATACTAGAAGTTGGGGCCTTTGGTAGGTGATTAGGTCATGACAGTGGAGCCCTTATAAAAGGTATTAATATTTTTATAAAAGAGACCCCAGAGAGCTCCCTTGTCCCTTTCACCATGTAAGGACACAGCTGGAAGACCATTATGTAAACCAAGAAGAAGGCACTCATTAGATAGCGAATCTGCTGGCATCTTGATCTTGAACTTTTTAGTACTCAGAACTGTGAGAAATAAAATTTTGCTGTTTATTCAGCCAAGTGTAATGTATTTTCATTCTAGAATACAAAGCTGAGTAGGACAGATGTCAATACCCAAAGCAACCTACAGATTAAATGTAATCCGTATCAAAAACCAATAGTATTACTTGCAAACATGGAAATATACATTCTAAAATTAATATGTAATCTCAAGGGACCCTGAATAGCCAAAATAATATTTAAAAAAATGTTTGGGAGTCTCAATATTCTGATTTTACAAACAATTATAAAGCTACATTAATTATAACAGTTTATGGTGCTTGTGTAAAGATAAGCGTATAGAAAAATGTAACAGAATACAGAGCCCAGAAATAACTTTCACATACATGGTAAAATAATTTTTGACAAGCATGTCAAGACTGTTGGGAAAAGTACATTCTTGTCATCAAAAGGTGCTGTGAAAATAGGATATACACATTCAAAGCAATAAAGTTGTACCCTTACCTTATACCTGTACAAAAATTAAGGTTTAAAGCACTAAACATAAGAGCTAAAACTGTAAAACTCTTACAGAAAAACATGGGGGCAAGTCTTCATGACATTGGACTTGGTGATAATCTCTTGAATATGATACTAAAATTATATGCAGCAAAAACAAAAATAAACAAATGAGACTACATCAAAATTGAAGTCTACACAGCAAAGGACACAATCAACAGAGTGAAAAAATCAACCCACAAATATGAGAAAATATTTGAAGATAAGGTGTTAATATCCAGAATATATGAGTTGCCACACTCAATAGTAAGTACATGAAATGGTCAATAATCATTAGAGAAATGCAAATTAAAACCACAATGTAATGTCACTTCATACCCCTTAGGATTTTTACTGTAAAAAAATTACAATTGTTGGTAATTATGTGAAGAAATTGGAGCCTTTGTGCATTCTTGGTAGTAACATAAGATTGTACATCTGCTGTGGAAAACAGTATGGTGGTGCTTCAAAAAATTAAAAATAAAATTACCGTATAATCCTGTAATTTCACTTCCAAGTAAATACCCACAACAATTGAAAGCAGGTTCTCAAAGAGACATTTGTACACCCATGTTTATAGCAGCATCATTCACAACAACCAAAATATGGAAGCAACCCTAGTGTTTGACAGATGAATGGATAAACAAAATATGGTATTGTCGTAGTCTGTTTGGGTGCTATAACAATATATCATTAGCATGGGTAATGTATAAGCCACAGAAATGTATTACTCATCGTTCTGGAGGTTGGGAAGTTTAAGATCAAGGCAGATTTGATGTCTGGTGAGAGCATAATCTCTGCTTCATAGATGGTGCATTCTTACTGCATCTTCGCATGGAAGAAGGAGCAAACAATCTCCATCAGTCCTTTTTAATAAAGGTACTAATCACATTTATAAGGACAGAGCCCACAGCGCGCCCAAGATGGCCGAATAGGAACAGCCCCAGCCTCCAGCTCCCAGCGTGAGTGACACAGAAGACGGGTGATTTCCGCATTTTCAACTGAGGTACCGGGTTCAAGAACAGAGCCCTGCTGACCTAATCACCCACCAAAGGTCTTACCTATTAATATTATAACATTGGGAATTATGTTCCAACATATATATTTGGGAGGAACACAAACATTCAGATCATAACATTCTGACTCTGGCCCCACAAAATGTGTGCCCTACTCACATGCAAATTAATTCATTGCTATCCCCCAAATTACAAAAGTTTTAGCTCATTCTAGCATCAACTCAAAATTCCAAAGTTCATAGTCTTGCCTAAATCCATCTAAACTGGGTAGTGTTGAGACCCACTATACAATTCCCCTCCAGACATCCTGAGGCAAATCCCCATCCACCTGTGAGCCTGCAAACTCAAAACAAGTTATGTGCTTCCAAAATGTCGTTTGGAAAAGGCATGGGATAGACATTCTCATTCCAAAAGGGAGAAATAGAAAATAAGTAAGGGGGCAATAGATCTTAAGTCCAAAATCACAAAGTAAAACAATATTAAATATTAATTATTGAGAATTATCTCTTTTACTTTATGTTCTTCCTTCTGGACACACTAGGGTAAGGATTGGGCCCCAAAGGCTGTCAAAGCAGCTCACCATGGCAGTACTCATGGGTAGGAGTTGTGTGCCTGTAGCTCTCCTAGGCTGGGATTGCATGTTAGTGGCACTACTAGTCTGAGATCTCACAGACAGCCACAGCTCCACTAGGCATTTCTATAGCAGGAGGGTCTCTGGTCGCCCCACTCCCATAACTGTATTTGGAATTGTCTTATTGGGGGTTCTCTGTAGTATCACCACCCCTGTGACAGTTCTCTGTTTGGGCCACAAGACTCTGGGGCATCCTTTGAAATCTAGGTGGAGGCAACCATGACCTTACAGCTCCTGCAACTCTACATTCTGGTGGAGATAACATTGCATGGATGCCACCAAAGTTAACCATTTTACCCTTGAGAGGGGACGCTACTATGGCTCATATCATACCAAAGTCCACTGGAGTCATACCAGGGGTAGAGTGCTGATCCAGCATGTGGGAGGAAGGAACTTGATGCAGTATTGAACAACTAGTGCTGAGGTCCTACTGAAGCTCCTCTTTTGACATAGTTTTGTCTGTTGACCTTGGCACTCTGAAACTGTGATGGAAATGGCAATCAGTGATCTTAAAAATGCCTTCAGGGCCATTCTTCCATTGCCTTGATGAATAACACCCAACTACTACTCATCCATATTAGCCACCTTATAAAACAGGAACTTGGTTACAGCCTTGGGGGTCTCTCCAAAACGTGATTTCTCGTTTTTTACAACATGAGGAGGGTGAGAATTTTCCAAATATTTTAAGTTCTGCTTTCTTATTTATTACAAATCCCATCCAATCATTCCTGTCTTCACACATTTTACTCTAAGCAAGCAAGAGAAGCCACACCCAGCTAACAGACATATGAGGAATTGCTTGATATCATTAGTCATTCGGAAAAGAAAATTAAAACCACAATGAGGTGTTACTTCATACCTGTTAGAATTGCTGTTATAAAAAAAGTAAAAGACAACCAGTGTTGGTGAGTGTCAGAGGAAAGAGAACTCTGTACACTGCTTTTAGAAATGCAAATTATACAGCCTTTATGAAAAACAGTACAGACGTTCTTCAAATAACCAAAAATAAAAATAAAAATATATTACCATATGAGCCAGCAATCCCACTACTGGATATATAGCCAAAAGAATTGAAATTAACATGTTGAAGAAACCTCTACACTCCCATGTTTATTGCAACATTATTCACTATATCCAAAATATAAAATCAACCCAAGTTGCTTTCAGTGAATTAATAGATAAAGAAAATGTGGTGTATATACAGGGTGGAATATTGTTAGCCATAAAAAGGAAAATTCTGTCATTTGCAACAATGCGGGTGCACAGAGAGGACATTATTCCAAGTGAAAGAAGTCATGCATATAAAGATAAGTACCGATTAATGTCACTTATATGTAGAATCTAGGTCCCTACAAACGTTCTGCAGGAGGTTCAACAGTGGGCTTCACAAAAAAAAAAAAAATAATGCCAAGAAGAAAAACACCAACTGTCTTTCAGGGAGCTGCTACTTCCGACACACTCATGTGTGTCATGAAAGTGAGGGAGTCAAGAAGCTTTTTATAGAGCGGTTAACTTCATTATAATACTCATTTAGCACTAATGCAGGAAGTGAACACCTATCACTACCCGCCATAACTGTCTCTCAGCACTCATGAGCTGTTTAGTAGAAACTGGATGGCAGAATACACACACACACACACACACACACGCACACGCACACGTACACACACGGAGAGAGAGAGAGGGATGGGGAGAGAGAGAGAGAGAGAGAAAGAGAGAGATTAACAGTTCAAGAATTTGATTGCCAGCGGCAATAACTAAAGCAGTATATAAATGTCCCCTGATTCATTTTCCTCTTCTATATTTTTCAGGTAACACGTAACAGTCAATATCAAATTTACCTGTATAACTTTAGCATAAAGGGAGTCTGGAAATAGAGTCATTGGTTGTCTAGTCTCAGCATACTTGAAGGAAATTTAAATGGACACTTAGACCAAATTATACATGTCAATAATAACATACTTTCAAAAGTATGTTTTTGTGTCTCTTTATACCAAGTTAAGTGCATACGTTATATTCTCATAGCCAGGCCATGAAAGCAACCTGATCAATTATCTTAGATTTTATTTAAGAAAAATATTATTTTACAGACTTAGACTTACATGAAGTCTTAGGTGTCAATTAGTATCAATTATCTATTGCTCAGTACCAAAGCACCCCAAAACTTAGTATTGTAATGCAACAATCACTTGTTATTTCTCAAGGTATCACATGTTGACTGGGTGGTTATTTGAGAGTTGTCTGGCCTCACTCTCATGGATACTGTCAGATGGCAGATTATCCAGTGCCAGATGATTTAAGATGACCTCCCTCATATGTCTACAGACTCGACTGGGATGCCTGGTATAACTGGGATGTCTTGACATCTCATTACATGTGGCCTACTATCCCAAGATTTTTATAGCCTTTTGTCTCAGAGTAGCAAAATGTTAGAAACAGAAGTGTTAAGGTCCTGTGAAGTATAGACTCAGAATTGGCATGACATTACTTCCCTAACATTCCGTCAGGCAAAGTATGTCACAAGAGCAACCCAGTTTTAAGGAGAAGAAGAAGTAGACAACACTTCTTAATGGGAGGAATGCAAATGTCACATTATTTTGGGAAAAGATAAAATAAACTCTACTTCTCAATGGAAAAAAAAATGGCAATGTCACATTGGAAAACATTCACTCTAGAAAATATTGTGACAATGATTTGTATGTTTCAAGACCCATTTGACACATGGATGATTGAATTTATAATTTTAATGTAAATATTGAGATTTGAGAATATCAGGATATGCAGATAGTGATGGTTATTATTGGTTGTCAACAAGACAGAATTCCACTCCCACAGACAAAGACCACGCTTTTTATTACACCAACATAATCTGAACAGATTTTTGAAGTGAAAATGTCAAATGTGGATGGAGAAAACGTGTGGACGCTGAGGCTGAAGAGGAAGGAAGTTGGGAATCCCGCGTGGGGTGTCTGAATGCTATGACTAGTTCCCAGCCCCAGAAGATACCTGGGAAGGGATGAGTGAAGGGAATAGAGGCTCCTCATCCTCACTTTGTACCTCTGGGATACTCAGTGCAGGGGAACCCACACTCCCATAGACAAGTTGAAAGTGAATCTCCCCAGAGATTATATTGAGGTGGAGCAGCAGTAGGTAAGAAGCCAGAGATGTTTGAATTTGGGTCAGCTCTGGTGGAGGTTTGCCATAAGCTCCCACAACCCAGGGCTGCACATCTTACTCTGAGAGATCCTGGGCACAGCTAAAACTGCCTAGGAGAAAGCAGGGCCTGTTTCCATGCAGGACTGGAGAACATCTGTCCTTTAGACCCATCCTCTCAGTAGACCCTCCCAGGAATTCTGTCTTGCCGCCCCATTGGGGTGTGTATGCAATAGAGACTCCACTGCTCAGCCTAGTTGCTTTCTCCACCCGAGTGCACTCTGGTAGCCTGGGATCCTTTTGGATCTCCCCACTGCATGTAGAATCTAACCCCAAGTATATGGGGGAGTAAGTTGCAAGCAGGTCCTGACACCCCAGGGCTGCGGCCTGCAGCTCAAACGTGCTGAGTTAGGGCCAGGCGCAGTGGCTCATGCCTGTAATCCCAGCACTTTGGGAGGCCAAAGCGGTTGGATCAAGTGAAGTCAGGAGTTTGAGACCAGCCTGGCCAGCATGGTGAAACTCTGTCTCTACTAAAAATACAAAAATTAGCTGGGCATAGTGGTGTGTGCCTGCAATCCCAGCCACCAGGGAGGCTGAGGCTGGAGATTCACTTGAACCCAGGAGGCAGAGATTGCAGTGAGCTGAGATTGTGCCACTGCACTCCAGCCTGGGCAACAGCGAGACTCCACCCTGCTCCTCCCCACTCCCCACCCCCGCTGTGCTTGACACTTGAATGGGGGAGAAGCCCACACTCCCAGAAACAGAAAGCTGAGTCGCATAATTTTATGACCTGGTAAGAGATCTTTACATGTTACTCTCCACAGGGCTGTGCTGGTAAGAATGTGACTTATTTTCCTACCACACTTCTCCCCAAGAGAGTCCTGTGTCCTGAAAAACATAACAACAATAAAATTGCAAGCACAGTGCCTATGATTTGAGACAGCTTTCCCAAGGCCCACAAGGAAACCTGGTGAGAGGATCACCTCTCTAGCCCGCACACCACATAACAGAGCTGAAAATATAAAGATACGCAATGAAACATCGTGGCTGAGTAAGAGCCTATCTATTTCCCATTGCTCCCAAGAGCCATACATTGGACTGTCGCCAAAACTAGAACATCAAAAATTACTAATAATCATCACACACTGTGAAACCGAGAGTAAAAATTCAATAACAAAGACCCTGTAGAGTTTTAGCTCTGTGAAAATTTCCAGAAATGAAGCCAACCGAGTATATTCAATTTACACTACAATTAAGGCAATACTACCCTGCCCAGATGAGAAAAAACAAAACAAAAAAAAGTGTGTATATATATATACACACACACACACACACAGAGAGAGAGAGAGAGAGAGAGAGAGAGTGTCCCCTTACGTCCACATAAGCCCAGTAGATCCAGAGCAATGTTTCTTAACAACTCTAAATTGTCTGAAATGATAGACATAAAAATCAGAATTTTGATGACAAGGACGCCTACCAACATCAAGTATAGAGTTCAAGCTTGTGATGGTTAATACTGAGTGTCAACTTGATTGGATTGAAGGATGCAAAGTATTCATCTTGGGTGTGTCTGTGAGGGTATTGCCAAAGGAAATTAACATTTGAGTCAGTGGGCTGAGAAAGGCACACCAACTCTTAAACTGGGTGGGCACCCTCTAATCAGCTGCCTGCATGGCTAGAATATAAAGCAGGCAGAAAAATGTGAAAAGACTAGACTGGCCTAGCCTCCCAACCTACATCTCTCTCCAGTGCTGGACCCTTCCTGCCCTCAAACATCAGACTCCAAGTTCTTCAGTTTTGAGACTTGGGCTGACTTTCCTTGCTCCTCAGCTTGCAGTCGGCCTATTGTGGGGCCTAAGGTAATACTTAATAAACTCCCCTTTATATATATATAACCCATTAGCTCTGTCCCTCTAGAGAACCCTAACTAATACAGATTTTGGTACCAGGAGTGGTTCTAGATGAACAGAATATTAAGTATGGAGTTCTTGCATTGGTTTTGGGGTTCCTAGAGTTGGTTGCTTAAGATGATTACACCCCAAAATGCTAACGACTCTATTTCTCATAGTATGGAGAACATTGATAGTCCTTGGTGTGAACTGTTTAGAGAGTTATGCAAAATAAATGCATTTGGCACTCCTGATTCACCAATGGTGAGAAGCAAAGAGTTTAGTGACTCTATACATAATACCTTTGACCATATGTGGAGAACCAAGGAACATAATAAAACTGGTTGATTGCTCCTAAATTCAGTGTAGAAAATGGTGAAAGAAAATGATGAACTCAGGATTTCTAACTCCTGGCTTCAGAAGCAGAGACTGAGCCTCAAATCTGCTAAGATTACCCTGAGTGAGAGTCTTAACTCCTGTAGAGAGAAAGAGCTGAAATTGTGGAAAAACAGACTCAAGCTTTTATCATACGAGTGGCTGACCTGCAGCAAAAGGTGCATGCACAACCTTGTCACGTGTCTACTGTTAAATTGAGGGCATCGATTGAAAAAGAATGGAACCCTGCAACATGGAATGGGAACGTGTAGAAGGACACTGAAGAAGCGGGGAACACCGAATTTGTAAACTTTCATGAACCTTTTTTGCCAGAAGGAACAGCTTACCCATCCGCAGGAGTGGTAACATCCCCGACGGCCCCCGCCCCCACCACAATCCATGATGTCATCAGGGATTCCAACTTTGAGGAGATAAACCCTGCACTGCCTGAGGCAGCAGTGATGGTCTCCCTTGAGGCAGTGGCCAGACCATATAATGTTGATTCTCCTCAGGAGTCATCCCCAACACCCTTGTTTGCTTCTAGACCTGTAACTATACTAAAGTCCTGGTGAACCCCTAGAGGTGAGGTTGAGAGTGTGACCCATGAGGAGGTGTGCTGCACTCAAAAAGAACTGCTTGAGTTTTCTAATTTATATAAACAGAAATCTGGAGAACAGGCATGGGAATAGACATTGAGGGTTTGGGATAATGGTAGAAGGAACACAGAGATGAATCAAGCTGAATTTCTTCATTTGGTCCAACTAAGTAGGGAATCTGCATTTAATTTTGCAACTCAAGGAGTTAAAAAAGGTTCTAGTAGTTTATTTGCTTGGTTAGCTGAAATATGGATTTAAAGGTAGCCCACTATGAGCAAGCTGAAAATGCCTGATTTTCTCCCTTGGTTTAATGTAAAGGAAGGGATCCAAAGGCTTAGGGAGATTGGGATGGTGGATTAGTCACTTTAGATCTACTCATCTCAACAGGGAGGGTCCAGATGATATACCCTTGACCAATGCCTTGCAAAATAGATTTGTGAGGGCAGCGTCTGCATCTTAGAGGGGCATGTAATCATTCCTCTCTGTATGTCAGATGTAACAATGAGAATCACAGTAACTCAACTACAAAATTTAAACACAATGAAAATAAATGGATCCCAAGGATGCAGGGACAAAGTGACAGCAGTCAACCATCGAAGGCAAGGTGGGTGTTGCTGCCATAATGGACAGCAGCGACAAAGCAGCAATTAGAATATTCTGACTCTTGCAGAGCTCTGGCATTGGCTAATTAATCACAGTGTTCCTAGAAGTGAAATTGATAGGAAGCCTACTGCATTCTTAGTTAACTTATATAAGCAGAAAACATCTGAGTCAAATAAACAAAAGACTAATTTGGATTATAAAAATGATTCATGGCCCCTCAATGAATTTCCAGACTTGAGCCAGTTTACAGACCCAGAACCCCTTGAATGAAGGGGAAGCCAGGTCCCCTTGAGGAAGGACCCCACTACACTACTGACAATTTATGCTGTTAATGTTTCTCCCATCTTTCCCCAAGGAGACCTCTGACCTTTTACCGGGGTAACTGTACCCTGGGGAAAGGGAAATGATGAGACATTTCAGAGACTACCAGACACTGGCTCTGAGCTAACATTGATTCCAGGAGACCCAAAACATCGTTGTGGTCCTTCAGTTAAAGTAAGGGTTTATGGATGCCAGGTAGTTAATGGGGTTTTAGCTCAGTTTCAACTTACAGTAGGTCCAGTGGGTACCCGGACTCATCCTGTGATCATTTCCTCAGTGCAAGAATGCATAATTGGCATAGACATACTTAACAGCTGTCAGAACCCCTACATTGGCTCCCTGACTGGTAAGGTGTGGGCTATTATAGTGGGAAAAGTCAAACGGAAGCCATTAGAGCTGCCTCTACCTTGAAAAATAGTAAATCAAAAACAATATTGCATCCCCAGAGGGACTGTGGAGATAAGTACCACCATTAAGGACTTGAAAGATGCAGGGGTGGTGATTCCCATCACATCCCTGTTCAACTCTTCCATTTGGTTTGTGCAGAAAACAGATGGATCTTGGAGAATGACAGTGAATTATCATAAACTTAACCAAGTGGTGATTTCAATTGCAGTTGCTGTACCAGATGTAGTTTCATTGCTTGAGCAATTTAATTCATATCGTGGTATCTGGTATGCAGCCATTGACTTGACAAATGTGTTTTTCTCCTTTCCTGTCCGTAAGTCCCACCAGAAGCAATTTGCTTTTAGGTGGCAAGTCCAGTAATATACCTTTACTGTCTTACCTCATGGGTATAACGACGCTCTGACTTTGTGTCATAATCTTATTTGGAGAGAACTTGATTGCTTTTCACTTTCACAAGATATCACACTGGTTCCTTATATTGACGACATTATGCTGATTGGATCCAGTGCACAAGAAGTAGCTAACACACTGGACTTATTGGTGAGACATTTGCATGGAAGAGTATTTGACTAAAATTCAGGGACCTTCAATCTCAGGAAAATATCTAGGGGTCCAGAAGTGTGGGGCCTGCCAAGATATATATAGATATATATATATATAAATTAGGTTTTAAGTTCTAGGGTACATGTGCACAATGTGTGGGTTTGTTACATATGCATACATGTGCCATGTTGGTGTGCTGCACCCATTAACTCGTCATTTACGTTAGGTATATCTTCTAATGCTTTCCCTCCCCCCTCCCCCTACCCTATGACAGGTCCCAGTGTATGATGTTCCCCACCCTGTGTCCTGGTGTTCTCATTGTTCAGTTCCCACCTATGAGTGAGAACATACAGTGTTTGGTTTTCTGTCCTTGTGATAGTTTGCTGAGAATGATGGTTTCCAGCTTCATCCATGTCCCTACACAGGATATGAACTCATCCTTTTTAATAGCTGCATAGTATTCCATGGTGTATAAGTGCCACATTTTCTTAATCCAGTCTTTCATTGAGGGACATTTGGGTTGGTTCCAAGTCTTTGCAATTGTGCGTAGTGACACAATAAACATATGTGTGCATGTGTCTTTAGAGCAGCATGGTGTATAATCCTTTGGGTATATACCCAGTAATGGGATGACTGGGTCAAATGATATTTCTAGTTCTAGATCCTTGAAGAATCACCACACTGTCTTCCACAATGGTTGAACTAGTTTTCAGTCCCACCAACAGTGTAAAAGTATTCCTATTTCTCCACATCTGCTCCACCGCCTGTTGTTTCCTGACTTTTTAATGATCGCCATTCTAACTGGCATGAAATGGTATCTCATTGTGGTTTTGATTTCCATTTCTCTGATGGCCAGTAATGATGAGCATTTTTTCATGTGTCTGTTGGCTGCAAAAATGTCTTCTTTTGAGAAGTGTCTGTTCATATCCTTTGCCCACTTTTTGATGGGGTTGTTTGTTTTTTTCTTGTAAATTTGTTTAACTTCCTTATACATTCTGGATATTAGCCTTTTGTCAGATGAGTAGGTTGTAAAAATTTTCTCCCATTCTGTAAGTTGCCTGTTCACTCTGATGGTAGTTTCTTTTGCTGTGCAGAAACTCTTTAGTTTAATTAGATCCCGTTTGTCAATTTTGGCTTTTGCTGCCTATGCTTCTGGTGTTTTAGTCATGAAGTCCTTGACCATGCCTATGTCCTGAGTGGTATTGCCTAGGTTTTCTTCTAGAGTTTTTATGGTTTTAGGTCTAACATTTAAGTCTCTAATCCATCTTGAATTAATTTTTGTATAAGCTGTAAGGAAGGGATCCAGTTTCAGCTTTCTACATATGGCTAGCCAGTTTTCCCAGCTCCACTTATTAAATAAGGAATCCTTTCCCCATTTCTTGTTTTTGACAGATTTGTCAAAGATCAGATGGTTGTAGATGTGTGGTACTATTTCTGAGGGCTCTGTTCTGCTCTATTGGTCTATACTTCTGTTTTGGTACCAGTACTATGTTGTTTTGGTTACTGTAGCCTTGTAGTATAGTTTGAAGTCAGGTAGTGCGATGCCTCCAGCTTTGTTCTTTTGGCTTAGGATTGTCTTTGCAATGTGGGCTCTTTTTTGGTTCCATCTGAACTTTAAAGTAGTGTTTTCCAATTCTGCAAAGAAAGTCATTGGTAGCTTGACGTGGATGGCATTGAATTTATAAATTACCTTGGGCAGTATGGCCATTTTCATGATATTGATTCTTCCTATCCGTGAGCATGGAAAGTTCTTCCATTTGTTTGTGTCCTCTTTTATTTTGTTGAGCAGTGGTTTGTAGTTCTCCTTGAAGAAGTCCTTCACATCCCCTGCAAGTTGGATTCCTAGGTATTTTATTCTCTTTGAAGCAATTGTGAATGGGAATTCACTCAGGATTTGGCTGTCTGTTTGTCTGTTACTGGTGTGTAGGAATGCTTGTGATTTTTGCACTTGATTTTGTATCCCAAGATACTATTTCGAAGGTGAAGGATCAGTTGCTGTATTTGGCCCCTCCCACAACCAAGAAAGATACAAAGGTGAGTGGACCTATTTGGATTTTGGAAGCAACAGATTCCTCAGTTGGGTGTGTTACTCCAGCTCATTTATCAAGTGACCTGAAGTACAGAGGTGAAGGAAATTCTTCCCTGTGGGCAGAACTTCGAGCAGTACACCTGGTTGTGCACTTTTCATGGAAGAATAAATGGCCAGATTTGTGATTATATACTGACTTGTGGGCTCTAGCCATTGCTCTGGCTAGATGGCCAGGGACTTGAAAGAAGCAACCTTGAAAAATTGGTGGCAAATAAATTTGGGAAAGAATTATGTGGATGGACCTTTCTGAGTGGTCAAAAACTGAAGACATTTGTATCCTGTGTGAGTGTTCACCAATGGGCGATCTCAGCAGAAGATTTTCATAATTAAGTGGATAGGATGATCCATTCTGTGGACATCACTCAGCCGCTTTACCCAGCCAGCCCTGTCATTGCCCGGTGGGCACATAACAAAGTGGACATGGTGGCAGGGATGGAGGTGACCTAGAGATCTTAGTTCCAGTGGGAGGTACACTGCCACCAAAAGAAACAACAATGATTCCATTAAACTGGAAGTTAAGATTGCCACCTGGACACTTTGGGCTCCCCCTGCCTTTAAGTCAAAAGGCTTAAGTCAAAAGAAAGGAGTTACAGTGTTGGCTGGGGTAATTGACCCAGACTATCAAGATAAAATCAGTCTAGTACTCCACAACGGAGGTAAGGAAGAGTATGCATGGACTACAGGAGATCCATTAGGACATCTGTTAGTGTTAACATGCCCTGTGGTTAAGCTCAATGGGAAACTGCAATAGCCCAATCCAGGCATGACGACAAATGTCCCAGACTCTTTAGCAATGAAGGTTTGTGTCACTCCACTAGGAAAAAACCACAACCGGCTGAGGTGCTTGCTGAAGGCAAAAGGAATACAGAATGGACAGTAGAAGAAGGTAGTCATCAATACCAGCTATTGTCACATGACCAGCTGCAGACACATGACCAGCTGCAGAGATGAGGACTCTAATTTTCATGAGTATTTTCTTTCTTTTGTTAAAAACATGTTTGTGAATGTATGCACTTCTGTGAAGAAAATATCTTCTTTTTGTTTCCTTTTTCCTTTATCATGTGACAGAAGATTTATTAACTTCATATCATCATTTAAGTATTGCTAACTTTATGCAATAGCATTTGAGTTGGGGTTTGGTGCATTTCCAGTTGTATGAAGGATAAAGATATTATGTTAGGCATAAACATGACCATAAGGTGTATGGTTTCAAGTTGACAAAGGGTGGACTTGTGATTGTTAATACTGAGTGTCTACTTGATTGGATTGAAGGATGCAAAGTATTGATCCCGGGTGTGTCTGTAAGGGTGTTGCCAAAGGAGATTAACATTTGAGTCAGTGGACTGGGAAAGGCACCCCAATCCTTAGTCTGGGTGGATACCATCTAATTTGCTGCTAGGGCGGCTAGAATATAAAGCAAGCAGAAAAAAATATGTGAAAAGACTAGACTGGCCTAGCCTCCAAACCTACATCTTTCTCCAGTGCTGGATGCTTCCTTCCCTCAAACATTGGACTCCAAGTTCTTCAGTTTTGGGACTCAGATTGGCATTCCTTGCTCCTCAGTTTGCAGACGGCCTATTGTGGGACCTTGTGATCATATGAGTTAATACTTAATAATCTTATATATATATCATATATGTGTGTGTGTGTGTGTGTGTGTGTGTGTAGCCTATTAACTTTTGTGTTAACATGCCCTGTGGTTAAGCTCAATAATAGGATATATATATATATATATATATATATATATATATATATATATATATCTCCTATTAACTTTGTCCCTCTAGAGAACCCTAACTAATACAAAACTCTATCCAAAGAAGCCAAGTAATTCGGTAAAACAATTCAGCATTTGAAAGATGCAATACTTATTTTACAAAAGACCCAAACTGAACTTCTTGGGTTAAAAAACACTAAAAGAATTGTATAATACAGTCAGTGTTGTTAAAGGGAGAGTAGACCAAGCTAAGAAAAAATGCTCAGAGGCTGAAGACCGTTCTTTAAATCAACACAGTAAGACAAAAATAAAGAGCCAAGAAAATTGAACAAAACCTGTGATAAATAATGGATTATATAAAGAGATAAAATCTATGATTCATTGGCATTCCTGAGAGAGAAGAAGAGACAATAAGAAGCCTGGGAAATATATGTGGGAGAATAGTACATAAAAATTTTCCTAAACCTGATAGAGAGGTTGACATTCAAGTCCAAGAAATATAGAGAACCTCAGCCAGATACACTACAAGATGACCATCCCAAAGTCACATAGTCATCAAGTTCACCAAGGTCAATGCAAAGAAAAAGATTGTAAAGGCAGCTAGAGAGAAGGGTCAGATTGTATACAGAGAGAACTCCATACAGCCACCGTCAGATCTCTCAGCAGAAACCTTACAATCCAGAAAAGATTAGGGGCCTATTTTCAGTGCCCTTAAAGAAAAGAAAGTTCACCCCGAGAATTTCATAACCTGCCAAACTAAGTTGTATAAGTGAAGGAGAAATAAAAGCTTTCTCTGACAAGCAAACGCTGAGGAAATACATTTCAAATAAGAATAGCCTTGTATAAGGTCTTTAAAAGAGTGCTAAACATAGATTAAAAAGAACAACGACAAAGGCGAAGAGCCCACAGATATTATAAAGTAACTGTGTAATAAAGTTTACATAACAACCAGCGAACAACACAACGACAGGATCACAATCACACATATCACACTAACCTTCGATGTAAATGAACTAAACACCTCATTTAAGAAAATGCAGAGTGGAAGACTGAATAAAAATACAAGAACCAACCATCTGTTGTTTTTAAGAGACCCTTCTCACATGTAAAGAAACTCATAGGCTGGAAGTAAAATTGTGGAGTAAGATCTATCATGCAAATAGAAAACAAAAAAGAGCTATTCTTATATGAGATAACACAGAATTTAAGACAACACAAATTAAGAAGGATCATGAAGGGCATTACATAATGATAAATAGTACAATCCAGCAAGAAGCTTTAACGATCTTTAATATATATACACCAAACATTGGAGAACACAGATTCATAAAACAACTTCTCCTTGGTGTATGAAAACAAACAAACAGACAACCAAGCTATAATAGTGGGAGATTTTAACACCACACTGATAGGATTACAAGTAATAACTGCAGCAAAATTCTAACAAAGAAACTCTGGACTTAAACTTGACACTTAACCGACTGGACCTAATAGTCATCTACAGAAATCCTACCCAACAGCCACAGAATATACATTCATCTTATCTGCACACAAAATATAGTCTAATATTGGCCACCTACTCAGTCATAAAACAAGCCTGAATAAGTGCAAAAAAATTGAAATCATATCAAGCACACTCTTGCATCCCAGGGCAATAGAAATAGACATCAATATAAATAAGATCTCTCAAAACTATAAAAATGCATGAAAATGAAACAAGTTAACAAGAATATCTGCTTAGGGAACATTGAAATGTAAACGTAAATACAAAACTTTCTTGAAATTAATAAAAATAGGCACACAATTTACCAAAATCTCTGGGATGCAGGCCAAGTAATGTTAAAAAGAAAGTTTATATCTCTAAATGCATTCATCAAGATGTTAGAAAGATCTCAAATTAATACTCTAACTTTGCACTGAAAGAAACTAGAGAAAAATGAACAAATCAACCCCAAAGCTACCAGAATAAAAGAAATAACTAAAATTAGATAAGAACTAAATGGAATTGAGATGCAAAAATTTGATAAAAATATCAATGAAACCAATCATTTTTTCTTCAAAAAGTAAATAATGTTGATAGGCCCTTAGCTAGATTAATAAAGAACATGAAAGAGAAGATCCAAATAAGCACTATAAGAAATGACAAAGGTGATATTAAAACTGATCCCAGACAAATACAAAAGATACTCAGAGACTACTATGAACAACTCTTGGCACACAAATTAAAAAAACTAAAGGAAATGGATACATTCTTGGAACTGTACAATCTTATAAAATTGAATAAGGAAGAGATTAAACTCTGAATACACCAATGTAAACTTCTAAAATTGAATCAGTAATAAATAAACAACTAAATAAAAACCCCAGTAACAGATGGGTTCACAGATAGATTTTATTTATTTATTTATTTATTTATTATTATACTTTAAGTTCTGTGGCACATGTGCACAATGTGCAGGTTTTTTACATATGTATATATGTGTCATGCTGGTGTGCCACACCCATTAACTCGTCATTTATATTAGGTGTATCTCCTAATGCTTTCCCGCCCCCGTCCCCCCACCCCACGACAGGCCCCAGTGTGTGATGTACCCCTTCCTGTGTCCAAGTGTTCTGATTGTTCAATTCCCACTTATGAGTGAGAACATGCGGTGTTTTGTTTTCTCTCCTTGCGATAATAGTTTGCTGAGAATGATGGTTTCCAGCTTCATCCATGTCCCTACAAAGGACATGAACTCATCCTTTTTTAATGGCTGCATAGCATTCCATGGTGTATATGTGCCACATTTTCTTAATCCAGTCTATTATTGAGGGACATTTGGGTTGGTTCCAAGTCTTTGCTATTGTGAATAGTGCTACTATAAACATATGTGTGCATGTGTCTTTATAGCATCATGATTTATAATCCTTTGGGTATATACCCAGTAATGGGATGACTGGGTCAAATGGTATTTCTAGTTCTAGATCCTTGAGGAACCGCCACACTGTCTTCCACAATGGTTGAACTAGTTTACAGTCCCACCAACAGTGTAAAAGTGTTCCTATTTCTCCATATCCTCTCCAGCACCTGTTGTTTCCTGATTTTTTAATGATCATCATTATAATAACTGGTATGAGATGGTATCTCATTGTGGTTTTGATTTGCATTTCTCTGATGGCCAGTGATGATGAGCATTTTTTCATGTGTCTGTTGGCTGCATAAATGTCTTCTTTTGAGAAGTGTCTGTTTATATCCTTTGCCCAGTTTTTGATGGGGTTGTTTGTTTTTTTATTGTAAATTTGTTTAAGTTCTCTGTAGATTCTGGATATTAACCCTTTGTCAGATGAGTAGATTGTAAAAATTTTCTCCCATTCTGTAAATTGCCTGTTTACCCTGATGGTAGTTTCTTTTGCTGTGCAGAAGCCCTTTAGTTTAATTAGATCCCGTTTGTCAATTTTGGCTTTTGTTTCCATTGCTTTTGTTGTTTTAGACACGAAGTCCTTGCCCATGCCTATGTCCTGAATGGTATTGCCTAGGTTTTATTCTATGGTTTTTGTGGTTTTAGGTCTAACATTTAAGTCTCTAATCCATCTTGAATTAATTTTTGTATAAGCTGTAAGGAAGGAATCCAGTTTCAGCTTTCTACATATGGCTAGCCAGTTTTCCCAGCACCATTTATTAAATAGGGAATCCTTTCCCCATTTCTTGT
>NW_012105032.1:979139-979727 GCF_000951045.1 Mandrillus leucophaeus
GGAAGGAATCCAGTTTCAGCTTTCTACATATGGCTAGCCAGTTTTCCCAGCACCATTTATTAAATAGGGAATCCTTTCCCCATTTCTTGTTTTTGACAGATTTGTCAAAGATCAGATGATTGTAGATGTGTGGTATTATTTCTGAGGGCTCTGTTCTGCTCTATTGGTCTATATCTCTGTTTTGGTACCAGTACCATGCTGTTTTGGGTACAGTAGCCTTGCAATATAGTTTGAAGTCAGGTAGCGTGATGCCTCCAGCTTTGTTCTTTTGGCTTAGGATTGTCTTTGCTATGTGGGCTCTTTTTTGGTTCCATATGAACATTAAAGTAGTTTTTTTCCAATTATGTGAAGAAAGTCATTTGTAGCTTGACAGAGATGACACTGAATCTATAAATTACCTTGGGCAATATGGCCATTTCCACTATATTGATTCTTCCTATCCATGATCACGTAATGTTCTTCCATTTGTTTGTGTCCTCTTTTATTTCATTGTGCAGTGGTTTGTAGTTCTCCTTGAAGAGGTCCTTCACATCCCTTGTAAGTTGGATTCCTAGGTATTTTATTCTCTTTGAAGCAATTGTGAATGGG
>NW_012105032.1:979888-980683 GCF_000951045.1 Mandrillus leucophaeus
CTGGCCAGAACTTCCAACATTATGTTGAATAGGATTGATGAGAGAGGGCATCCCTGTCTTTTGCCAGTTTTCAAAGGGAATGTTTCCAGTTTTTGTCCATTCAGTATGATATTGGCTGTGGGTTTGTCATAAATAGCTCTTATTATTTTGAGATACATCCCATCAGTACCTAATTGAGAATTTTTAGCATGAAGGTCTGTTGAATTTTGTTAAAGGCCTTTCCTGCATCTATTGCGATAATCACGTGGTTTTTGTCTTTGGTTCTGTTTATATGCTGGATTATATTTATTGATTTGCATATGTTGAACCAGCCTTGCATCCCAGGGATGAAGCCCACTTGATCATGGTGGATAAGTTTTTGATATGCTGCTGGATTAGGTTTGCCAGTATTTTTTTGAGGATTTTTGCATCAATGTTCATCAGGGATATTGGTCTACAATTCTCCTTTTTTCTTGTGTCTCTGCCAGGCTTTGGTATCAGGATGATGTTGGCCTCATAAAATGAGTTAGGGAGGATTCCCTCTTTCTCTATTAATTGGAATAATTTCAGAAGGAATTGTACCAGCTCCTCCTTGTACCTCTGGTAGAATTCAGCTGTGAATCGGTCTGGTCCTGGACTTTTTTTAGTTGGTAGGCTATTAATTATTGCCTCAATTTCAGAGCCTGTTATTGGTCTATTTACGGATTCAACTTCTTCTTGATTTAGTCTTGGGAGGATGTATGTGTCCAGGAATTTATCCATTTCTTCTAGATTTTCTAGTTTATTTGCGTGGAGGTGTTTATAGTATTCTCTGAT
>NW_012105032.1:982113-991497 GCF_000951045.1 Mandrillus leucophaeus
TAGGTCTTTCCTGCTTTCTCTTGTGGGCATTTAGTGCTATAAATTTCCTTATACACACTGCTTTAAATGTGTCCTAGAGATTCTCATACGTTGTGCCTTTGTTCTCATTGATTTCAAAGAACATCTTTATTTCTGCCTTCACTTTGTAATGTACCCAGTAGTCATTCAGGAGCAGGTTGTTCAGTTTCCATGTAGTTGAGCGGTTTTGAGTGAATTTCTTAATCTGAGTTCTAGTTTGATTGCACTGTGGTCTGAGAGACAGTTTTTTATAATTTCTGTTCTTTTACATTTGCTGAGGAGTGCTTTACACTGTCAAGATTAGACAGACCAATGAGACAGAAAGTTAAAAAGAATATCCAGGAATTTAACTCAGCTCTGCACCAAGCAGATCTAATAGACATCTACAGAACTGTCCACCCTAAATCAACAGAATATATATTCTTCTGAGCCACCACATCTCACTTATTCCAAAATTAGTCATACAGTTGGAAGTAATTCACAGATGAATTCTATCAGACATACAACGGTCTAACACCAATCCTACTGAAAACTATTCCAAAAAATTGAGGAGGAGGGTCTCCTACTTAATTCATTCTATGAAGGCAGCATTAGCCTGATACCAAAGTCCTGCACAATGAAAAATTAAAACGTTACACCAATATCCCTCATGAAAATATGCACAAAATCCACATCAGAATACTAGCAAATTGAATGCAACAGCACATCAAAAAGTTAACAAAACATAATCAAGTGGGCTTATTTGTGGGATGCAAGTCTGATTCAACATATGCAAATCCACAAATGTGATTAACCATATAAACAGAATTAAAAACACAAATCATATGATTATCTCAACTGACAAAGTAAAATCTTTCAATAAAATTCAAAATCCACTTATGTTATAAACCCTCAAAAACTAGGCATTGAATGGACATACCTCAAAACAATAATAATCATCCACAACAAACTCATGGCCAACATCATACTGAATGGACAAAAGCTGGAAGCTTTTCTCTTGAGAACTGGAGCAAGACAGGGATGCCTACTCTCATTCCTACTATTCAGTGTAGTATTTGAAGTCCTAGGCAAGATAATCAAGCAAGGAAAGTATTAAAATGCATTTAAATACTAAAAGAAAAAGTCAAACTCTCTCTCTTTGCAGACAATGTGACTCTGTACCTAGAAAATCTTAAAAGCTCTGCCAAAAGGATCCTAGAACTAATAAACAATTTTAGTAAAGTTTCTGGATATAAAATTAATGTACAAAAATCAGTAGCATTTCTTTCCACTGACAACATCCAGACTAAAAGTGAAATCAAGAACACAATCTCACTTGCAATAGCCACAAACAAAATGAAATACCTAAAAATTCAGCTAACTAATGAGGTGAAAGATCTCTATAAGGAGAAGTGCAAAACAATGCTGAATGAATTCAAAGATGACAAAACTAAATGGAAAAACATTCCATGCTCATGAATTAGAAAAATCAATATTATAAAAATGGCCATATAGCCCACAGAAATATACAGATTCAATGCTATTCCAAACAAACAACAGACATAATTTTTCACAGGATTAGAAAACCAATTTAAAATTATTATAAAGCCAAAAAAGATCCCTAAATTCCAAAACAATCCCAAGCAAAAAGTACAAAGCTGGAGGTATCACACTGCCCATCTTCAAACTATACTAGAAAGCCATAGTAACCAAAACAGTTTGATGCTGATACAAAAATGGACACATAGACAAATGGAACAGAATAGAAAACTCATAAATAAACTGAATACCTGCAGCCATCTGATCCTTAATGAGACTGAGCAAAACAAGCAGTGGGGAACAGACATCCTATTCAATAAATGGTACCAGGATAGCTGGCTATCTATATACAGAAGATTGAAACTAGATCTCCATGTTTTACCATATACAAAAATTAACTCAAAATGGCTTAAATGAAAGGCCTCAAACTATAAAAATGCTGAAAGACAACCTAGGAAATACTCTTTTTCCACACTTTCCTTGCCAAAGAATTTATGGCTGAGTCTTCAAAAGCAATTGCAACAAAAACAGAAATTTACAAATGGGATGCAGTTAAACTAAAGAGCTTCTGAACAGCAAAAGAAACCATCAACAGAGTAAACAGACAACCTACAGAATGGGAGAAAATATTTGCAAAGTATGTGTCTAACAAACATCCAATATCCAGAATCCATGGGAAACTCAAACAAATCAAAAAGCAAAAAACAAATAACCTCACTTAAAAAAAAAAAAGGGCAAAAGACATGAATAGACATTTCTCAGAAGAAGATATACAAGTGGCCAACAAACAAACAAAAAAGTGCTCAACATCACTAATTATTAGAAAATTTAAATTGAAAGCACGATAAGATGCCATCTCACATCAGTCAGAATGGCTACTGATAAAAAGTCAAGAAACAACACTCTGGCCAGGCTGTGGAAAAATGTGAACAAAAATACCGTGTTGGTGGGACTGTAAATCAGTCCAGTCACTGTGGGAAAACATCTGGAGATTTCTTAAAAAACTTAAAACAGAGCTACCATTTGATCCAGCAATTCCATTATTGGGTATATACTGATGATAAAATAAATAATTCTATCAAAAAGACATGTATTCTCTTATGTTCATTGTTGTGCTATTCACAATAGCAGACATGGAATCAGCCTAGGTGCCCATCAATGATAGATTGGATAAAGAAAATGTGGTCCATATACACCATGGAATACTATGCAGCCACAAAAAAGGATTGAAATCATGTCTTTTGTGGCAACATGGATAGAGCTGGAAGCCATAATCTTAAACAAATTAAGAACAGAAAACCAAATACTTCATGTTCTCACTTATAAGTGGGAGCTAAACATGGAACACACGTGGATATAAATATGGGAAAAACAGACACTGTGGAATACTAGAGGGTGGAGGGAGGGATTTCCTGGTTAAAAACTACCTGTTGAGTACTATGATCACTACCTAGGTGATAAGACCCATACTCCAAACCTCAGCATCATACAACATTCCCATGTAATGTATTATCTGTACATAGACTCATTGTATCTAAAATGAAAGTTGACAAAACTTAATTTCTACCTTATAGGGGTATATTTGGTATTAAATGTAAAGTGACTGGCACCATACCTGGTATATCATAGACAGTCCGTTACTTTTAGCCTAGGAGCACCCCCCTTTTCTAATACAATCTCTTTAGTGTTACGGAGAAAAGAATAACAAACTTGCAGTTAACAAACCCCAGAATGAAATTTCATGTGTGTAATGTAGATTTATTTCTTTGTTTTCTATCACTTTTGTGGCTTTCTTTTCTTATTTCTTTTCCTTTTCTTTTCTCAAAATCTATTTGTTCTCTGACTCTACCACTTATGTTCTGTGTGACCGTTAGCTAATTACTGAAACTTTTGGAGCCTCAGTTTTTTCATTTCAAAACAGGGTTGATATTGTTGTCCTTATAACAATTTTTGGAAAGTTTAAATGAAATTACAAAGCAAAATAGAAGAACACTAATAAACTAAATTAAAGTAATTAAGTAGTAGTTTAGTTCTTCATATGAATGTAAATTCTTGGGAAATGAAATTGTTATTATTCCAGACCTCCACAGCCAATGATGATTAATAATATAAAAAATATATTCAGTTCTTGACACCATGCTATGTGCCAAACAGCACACAAGTTGATATGGGAGAAAAAGCAATGGATAAGATGTTGTATCTACCCATAGGAAGATTAACACATTGTAGGGAAATAGAGTATTTATATAATGATCATCAATGTTATTTATAATAAATGCAAAAGGGAAACTGAACATAGCATAGATGTTGACATGAGGGATATTATTTTAGTTTGGAGGATAAAAACAACCTTTACGAATGAGATATTATAAGATGGATTTAAAGAATAAATACTTTTTGTATTTTGACAAAAATAGTTCAAATATGAGTTACGAATTAGAAATTCCAAGCAAACGAGATACCTTAAACTAAGTCACAGAGATTTAGTGAATCCATGATATTTTTGGATAAGAGTGAGACATTCACTATTTCAGTTTAGTGGATTTTAGTAGAAAGTTATTTAGAAATCTGTGTTGAGACTAGAAGATGAACATTTTTGACTATCAGGCTAGCCAAATACATTGTAACAAACTTGAGTTTTTCAATGTTTTTAAAGACAGAAGTGGCAAAATCAGAGATGTGCTATAAAAATGACATGTCATAGACAAAATAATGCAGAAAAGACACTAAGTAAAATAAAAGCAGTTCTTTTTTGCATTTCCATATGTTCAGCTTTATCACTTTCAGGTTATTGAAATATGTATCTTCACATTACATAGATTATATACAGATATAGATATATGTATCTGTACATACTGTATATATAGAGAAAGCTTGTTATATATGTGTAAAATATAGATAGACATCATAGCTTAATAAATATATATGTCAACATAAATATACATTATATTGACAACATTCTCAGGTAAATGTATTTTAAATATTCAATTAAGATAAGTTGTTACATCACGTCATATGAGATCTCACAGAATAGATTCTTTTATCATGACAAATTAATCATTAGTATTGAATGCTAGTGATGGAAATAAATAATAAAGGAAGTTTATTTTGATACATTAATTGTATAGGTCATAAAAATGAAAAATAAAGACAATTTACTATATTTAGAAATACTCTGTTTTGGTAGAGAGAATAATTCCCTGAGCACATTTAGTACAGATTATTGGTCTTGCACACATGGTTAGATTAAAGGTAAATATAAAAAGAGGTTTATTTTTGACCTTCAGAATCTAAAATGTCCAAATGCTCATCAAACGAGAGAAAAGTCAATGAGTGAAGGCAGACTGTTTTTCTTTAAAGATTTTCTGTTTGAATGTCACTGCCTCTTAGTGCCCTACAGAACCACAGATTATGAATAGAATAAAAGGATGTACTTTAGAAAATATTGAACCAGATACTTCCAGTGTCTGTGCTATATATTGGGAGAAAATGAAGCACCCTTAATAAATAGATAAACTTTTAAATTAGTTATTGCTTCAGTATACCAAATGGCATCCTTGTCGCCCAAAATATTTAATGTCCGTTCCTAAAGTGTTTAATATTTTCTGGTAAGCTATTTACTACTGGGAAACCTTGGCTGACTTAGGAGATAATTAATTTAATTTGTGGTTTAGTGAACAACAAACTTTCCTCATTTAATACTTTAAACTCTGAATTGAAACTTTTCCCATCACAGATGGCTGACAATATACAAGATATAACACATATTAAAAATAGATTGGACGGAATACACTTGGAGCAACACTTGAGTTCTTCATGGTAGTGCAAAGATACTATAAGATATTTAACTGTGACTGAATCGCAGTGAGCACAGTCAGCCACACCTTACAGAGTGACTGGTCATTGTCAAGACTCTGCAAATCATGTTTGTTAAGAACAGAGGTCATCATAATCACATAAGCATTTATTTCCCCGACAATTAAATAGTGAAAATGCTTGGAGATAATATTTAGCACATCATAGAGTTACCATACAAAAGCCCTTTTCTGTCATAAACCTAATGATAATGCTACAATGTATAAGTCATGAACAACCATGGGTGTATACTAATTTTGCAGTACTTGCCTTCACTCTTCCAATGGAGGAATAATATTATCAAAGACAACATTTAATAATAACCCACCACGTACGGTTATCACTTCATTATTAGAAATACTAACAAAGCATAGATTATCTAGTTTACAGTTTTATAAAGTGTATTCCTTAAAACATTATATCTACAGGATTAAAATAGGCCTTGTGTTGAAAAAGCAGTTCTCAAATTTAGAAAATGTTGAATCAGGAAACGTTAAACAGTTTTTTTGTTTGTTTCTTAAAATTGTTTTCCACTGTACATTTTCTCAGAACCTTTAAATGAGGTAGAATACTTCTGACTATAAGATGGAAATATAGTATGTGACATTTCTCAGATGTATTTGAATATGGAGGCTTTAATTCTGTTGTAACTTATGGGACTAATATTCCATGAAACACTATTTGGGGAGTACAAATCTAATTAAAGCCCTTGACATGAAGAAATTTCCTAAGAGGCAGATAATCTTATATGATATTCCTGAAGGTCTCAAAGTGATTTAAACAGAATTTAGGTGAGGGCCCCCTAGTTTCCTGTCCAATACTGTTTTCCATTTTCGCAAAATGTCTTTCTATTTTAACTGGTAATGTTTATTTGAAATTTAAAAAAAAAACATCAGGTTTACTCTAAAGTTTAGAGGAAACATTTAAAATAAGACTAGAAGACTAGAACTGCAGGGTTAGGACAGTTCTTCTACCAAAGTAGTACAGTTTCTAATACACGGTATTGTACACAGTATTGGAGTACTTGTCTTTACTCTTCCAATGGAGAAATAATATTCTCAAAGACAACATTTAATAATAACACATCATGTATGGTAATTACTCCGTTAACTTGATAATTTGATAATTACAAATGCTAAGGATATATGTATTTGTAAACTGTTCATAAAATATGCTTATATATGTTATATTTATTCAACCTAACCTGTAACCTTATGTGCCATTGTTTTATGATTATCTATTTATCTATCTATATTAGAAATGTTAACAAAGCATAGATTATGTAGCTTTTGTTGTGTAGTTTAAACCTCACTCGAAGCATTTGCTGATAGAACAGTTTTGCTTTTCCATGCTGAAGCAATTGAAGCATGGCCCTGTCAGAATATCTCACCTATAAACATTTGTATTAAAGTCACAGCAACATTTGAAAGATGCTACAGAATAACCCAGCTCATAATGTGGACTTCCAACATTTTCTGCAAAAATTAGTCAGCCTTTAGTAACTCTTGTCTGTGTGTTTAAATATCATGTATGTAATGTGATTAATTAAAATATATTATTCTTATCATTTGCTTGTATTTTACATTGAATATTTTATAAATGTGTACTAAATGATAAAATAAACTGGTTTTACCTTAAAAAAGAAAAGAAAAATAGATTCTTGCATCCCTTCCAGAAATTACATTAGCGTGAGAACTATACAAGGTGAACACATTCAGATTCAAATCCCTTTACAGAAAGAGATCTCTTAATGATACACAAATCAATGAAAAGATATAATTTAGGATGTACTATATATATTGTGAATTGCCTACATTTAAAAATAAATGGCTACACAACTTAATTTTTTAACTTGCAGACTGCATACAATGATATAGAGTTAATTGAAATTGGTATTAGGATTCTTAAGTGCAGTATTTATTGTATGTTAGGGCCAAATACTCCTGTGGAAAGTACAGGTGTGAAATTGTAACTGAGAAAATGTGACTTTGTATATAATTATTAATTCACATTATGCACACATTTTAGAAGCATATTTTATGTATAAGATCAAACTGTCTTATTCTTCCTTTTCTTTATTTAGAGATGTTTATTGAAAGATAGACTTAGAAGGGATCTTGAAAGGTCATTAATCCATTCACTGCATTTAAACGACACTAAACCTTAAAGACGCTCAGAGAGGCTATCTTTGACAGTATGAAAGCTTTTCACTTCTAATTCCCTTTATGAAGACAATCTAGTAAAAAAAAATAAAAAGAAAAGCTTCCAATATGGCATTTTGCTTTTCTAAGATGATTTCCCATTCTGGTATTAAAAAAGAACTGAATTTATATTTTTCTCTTTTTGTCTTTTCTCTCTTTGCAGGTGCACTCTAAGTGTATATGAATCATGATACAGTTCATAGCAACTGTAGTAATGTAACTGTGTTTCTGTTAATTAACTCAATAATTAACTCAATATAGCTATTGTGCATAAAATGTGTACATTTAACAAGGAAATCAAGATTTAAAACAATCTCACAAAATACTTTATGATAAATATATACAAAATACTTTTAAAATCACCAACCATTTGTTATTACTTCTTACAAATTCAGACATACAGGATTACGTTCCTGTATTTATAATATATTAAATATAGTAATGACTCTACATATTATGACTTTTATCTACCATAATGGGTTATTTTCATTCCAATACAAATATTAAATATTTGTGGCTATATATTTTACATGCACAAATTATATGCATATATATGAAATGTCCTATATATGGGGGGAGAATATAGGAGAATATAGAATTCTCCACTTTGATGGAGAATAAATTGTGTTATTTTATTAAACAAAAACATTGCCTTTTATGGTACATAAAATGACTCGTGTTTCCATGCTATTAAAATTCCTACATAAGTCTAAATTCTTATACATTCCATTCCCTCTATATATTTTCCCCTTATGATGACAAACATTTATTTCAAAATATCTGCATTTTGTAACATTATACTCTAGTATCCAGTTTACTTACTATATGTATGTATCTGTGTACATATGTATATTCACTTATACGTATTGGTGGTAACACTTTTCTCCATTTATTGTAGTTTTAAATTTCTGGAATTTGGGGAAAGAAGCTATTGAAATTTTTCTTATTTCAAGATATGTTCACATGACCCGCTTGCAAACTTAATAACACCATCTGAGATTATTTTTTTCAGTAAACTTAACCAAAATTTGAACATAACTTGAAATAATGATCAGTTTGCTGTTTTGATAGTTTGTAGCCAAGTCCTGTGCCTTTAGTATCTAATAAAGTGAGTGACAGTGAAGAATTCGGTGACAAGAATACAAACTAGTCAAAAGAGATTGCCTCTATGTAAATAATTATAAGGCTGCATATCAAAAAATAGTCATATATATATTCTAGGCACTTTTTAGGGATAGTAAAAGAACTAAAAATTGTGTACATACATTTTGTTGGAACACAACGGAGGTGAGGTTGGGGAGTAAGGTGTATTTCTGTGCGGTTTGAGTGCCTGGGTGTGTGTGTACATGGGTGTGAGAATTACTTTTTATGGAAATATAATTAAGTAAAAGTAACCTTGGCATGTAAAATATGAGACAGTGAAGGAATAGGAGCATAGAAAACTATAAATTTTATAATTGTGCCATGTTTATACTTTTCAGTTATTTCATAGTTGTTATATCAGATCTAAGACCATGGCACATATTAGGTTCACAATGAGAATGTAGATCCTTGCCGGGCGCGGTGGCTCACGCCTGTAATCCCAGCACTTTGGGAGGCCGAGGCGGGTGGATCATGAGATCAGGAGATCGAGATCACAGTGAAACCCCGTCTCTACTAAAAATACAAAAAATTAGCCGGGCGCTGTGGTGGGCGCCTGTAGTCCCAGCTACTAGGGAGGCTGAGCCAGGAGAATGGTGTGAACCCGGGAGGTGGAGCTTGCAGTGAGCCGAGATCGCGCCACTGCACTCCA
>NW_012105032.1:994232-995661 GCF_000951045.1 Mandrillus leucophaeus
TGTCAATTTTGACTTTTGTTGCCATTGCTTTTGGTGTTTTAGACATGAAGTCCTTGCCCATGCCTATGTCCTGAATGGTATTATCTAGGTTTTCTTCTAGGGTTTTTATGGTTTTAGGTCTAACATTTAAGTCTGTAATCCATCTTAAATTAATTTTTGTATAAGGTGTAAGAAAGGGATCCAGTTTCAGCTTTCTACATATGGCTAGCCAGTTTTTGCAACACCATTTATTAAATAGGGAATCCTTTCCCCATTTCTTGTTTTTGTCAGGTTTGTCAAAGATCAGATGGTTGTAGATGTGTGATATTATTTCTGAGGGCTCTGTTATGTTCCATTGGTCTATATTTCTGTTTTCGTACCAGTACCATGCTGTTTTGGGTACTGTAGCATTGTAGTATAGTTTAAAGTCAGGTAGCGGGATGCCTGCAGCTTTGTTCTTTTGGCTTAGGATTGTCTTTGCAATGTGGGCTCTTTTTTGGTTCCATGTAAACTTTAAAGTATTTTTTTCCAAATCTGTGAAGACAGTTATTGGTAGCTTGATGGGGAGATGGGGATGGCATTGAATCTATAAATTACCTTGGGCAGTATGGCCATTTTCACGATATTGATTCTTTCTGTCCATGAACATGGAACTGTTTGGCCCTAATATTCTTTGGAATCTGGATTTTTCTACTAAATGAGAAAGTGTGTTTTTTCAGGATCTTATGTTATTGTTCTACGCAGAGTTGTGCCTAGTTAGTATGTTCCAGGTGATGTCCTGAGGTGCTGTTTGACCCTAATATTCTTTGGAGTCTGGGGAGGTTTGAGTCTTTAAGAATAAAACTGCCATTAAAATTGCTTTACCCAAAATTTTGGTTCACAGCCTTCACTGGGTCACCTATGGGGCAAACAAAGTTTAGTCATGTAAACATGTTCATAGACTGGTAAGTTTGTATTGCTATCTCATGGCTACAGTTTAAAGGTAAAAGCTACTGGATCTTTACTTGTATGTGTGTATACATGTCTGTATGTGCTTAGGTATATGTACATGTATTGTTATGTGTTGTGTCTACCAAATTGGCTTATAAATTAAAAAGCACTCATAAATTAAATAAATGCATCCAATAAATTTCATATTCACATGACTTAAGTAAATCTTTAATAAACAAGCTGGCTTTAAAATTAATGGCAATATAAAAATAGAAATATCTTCAGAGTTTTCAGTATATATTTTTTGTCCGGGTTTTATATTTGCCTCTGTTAGATATTTTGAGGTATCAGAGTTTGCCACAGAAGGTTATAAACCTATGAACTCAGCAAAAATAAAATAATCTGTGTGCAATTTTTTTGATAAATAAGACTAATTTAATGTTTTCGGTTTAATGAAAATAATTGAATTTCATGGGTTATTGGTGAAAATGCCCATGTATTCCATTTTAAGTTTCTTATT
>NW_012105032.1:998406-1000421 GCF_000951045.1 Mandrillus leucophaeus
AGATCGCGCCACTGCACTCCAGCCTGGGCGACAGAACTAGACTCCGTCTCAAAAAAAAAAAAGAGAGTGAGAGAATGTAGATCCCTAGTTCTAGATCCTTAATTCTTAATGCTTTTCACAATCACATGCTACAGTTCATTCACACAAATCACTGTATTTCTTTTGGTTGACACAGACCTATCCCCGAGAAAATAGACTCAAAAGACACCAATAAAAGCTGTTAAAAGTATTTTTATAAGCCTGGGAACTGCAATAATTCCTGTATCATATTAATTGCTATAATATAATTGTATGAAATATGAGAGAATTGTGGAGAGACAGGAGTAAAAGCTGAACTTTTGGGAAGGAATATTGCTATGGAATGAATGCAGAGTCCAGTCCCAAGGGAAATTGGTTAGGGTGTCCATTCAGCACAGGGTATTTGGTCATCAAGCACATGGACTCGAATACAGTTTCAGAAAATATTATGTATCTTAGTGATGAAAGCAACTGGTTTTCACTTTTTGCAAACATGACATTAGTGCACCTTCTGCTAAATCCTCTACACTATTTAGTAAATCTATATGCATCGATTGATTGTCCTTCTGATACTGCCAAAGTTCAGGTTTGTATTAATTTCAAGAATAATTGAAACTGAAACCTACCAAATAGTCCCATAGACAGATTTTTTTTTTAATCTATTTTGATAAACATAGAAATTGGCCTTCCTGGTCTCAAACCTTGAAACTCACCAGATCCAGACAATGACATACCAGGCCTCTCAAATGGTATCAAAGAACTGAAGCTCACCAGATCATCACATTCTGACAATGAGATGCCAGGCCCCTCATTCATCATGATTGTTTCCTTACCCATCCTGAGTTTCCCTTTTCCAGTTCATAGTTACATTTCTTTCCTGCTCTATAATCTAATTTTAGTTGGTCAGGGAGATGGATTTAAGACTGATCTCACATCTTCTTTGCTGCAGCACTCGATTAAAGACTTCTTCCTTGGCAATAACCATTATCTCAGTGATTGGCTTTCTATGCAGCCAACAGGAACAACAAGACCTAGACTGAACTCCCGGTGTTTCAGTAACACCAGGAACATTTTAAAGGAATTTCCATTTGCAGGTTGAATAAGCTCAACTGACCGAGAGAGGAGGGAAGCACACTGACTGTTTCAGTATGGACACTTTGTGGGGCTTATGTGTAATTGTGTGTTGTGTTTATGTGTCTGGGCATATCAGTGTTTTTTGTGGGTACCAGAGAGTGGGATTGACTCCTCTCAGTTGGACAAATTCTGAAGTAATTTTTGTTTGCAAGTTGATCAAGTCCACCCAGTGGAAAGAGGAAGCATTCAGATTATTTCAGTTTGGACATTCTTGGGACTTCTGTGTTGCTGCAGTAGTTGAATTGTGTTTTGGTGATTGTTTTTGTGTGTTCCATGAAAAATTAGAATTCAATATACCAATTTTTTTTATTAATATACCTTAAGTTCTAGGGTACATGTGCATAACGTGCAGGTTTGTTACATATGTATATATGTGCCATGTTGGGGTGCTGCACCCATTAACATGCCATTTACATTAGGTATATCTCCTAATGCTATCCCTCTCCCTTCCCCCCTCCCCATGACAGGCCCCGGTGTGTGATGTTCCCTGCCCTGTGTCCTGGTGTTCTCATTCTTCAATTTCCACCTATGAGTGAGAACATGCAGTGTTTGTTTTTTTGTCCTTGTGATAGTTTGCTGAGAATGATGGTTTCCAGCTTCATCTCTGTCCCTACAAAGGTCATGAACTCATCCTTTTTTATGGCTGCATAGTATTCCATGGTATATATGTGCCACATTTTCTTAATCCAGTCTAGCATTGATGGACATTTGGGTTGGTTCCAAGTCTTTGATATTGTGAATAGTGCCCCAATAAACATACATGTGTATGTGTCTTTAGAGCAGCATGATTTATAATCCTTTGGGTATATACCCAGTAATGGGATGGCTGGGTCAAATGGTATTTCTAGTTCTAGATCCTTGAG
>NW_012105032.1:1002231-1005450 GCF_000951045.1 Mandrillus leucophaeus
TGTGTGCAATTTTTTTGATAAATAAGACTAATTTAATGTTTTCGGTTTAATGAAAATAATTGAATTTCATGGGTTATTGGTGAAAATGCCCATGTATTCCATTTTAAGTTTCTTATTGAGGTGACCAGCTGATATACACAGGTTATAAAACAAATAACAAGTAAATGATGAATAAAGAATCTAGATAAACTTCTAAAAAAGAATAAAATACAAATGATTAAGTGCTATAGGTGAAATTCTTGTGGAACTTAAAATATTACAATTATTTGTGCTGCTCATTGGATGTCTGGACCCTTTCCAATTAAGAAAAGGTTATGATATTGAAAAACATATTTCTAAAAATCATGAAATGGTTCTCATCTATAAAATTCTAATATCTGATAGGAATCTCAGGATTTCTTGCTTTCTATTTTTTTACTAAAATGTCAGGTTACTAAGGATAAGAATACTAGATAAGATGTAATTTTGTGTATAAAATCTGCCAAAGAAGATGTGATTTTATTAAGAGAATAATTTTGTCTGCTTCAGAAGTTATCTGAAGATTAATTCAAATTACACACTTGAAAAGGTCATTTGTAAAACAAGGTATAAAGGAATCTGGAAGTAGGGGACAGAGATGTGAAGAACTCTATGGATATGAAAATATATATTTTGGCTGGGCATGGTGGCTCATTCCTGTAATTCCAGTATTTTGGAAGGTTGAGGCAGGTAGATCACGAGATCAGGAGATCGAGACTATCCTGGCTAACACAGGGAAACCCTGTCTCTAATAAAACTCCAAAATTTAGATGGGTATGGTGGCACACGCCTGTAGTCCCAGGCACTCAGGAGGCTGAGGCAGGGTCAATTGCTGGAACCCTGGAGGCGAAGGTTGCAGTGAGCCGAGACCACGCCACTGCACTCCAGCCTGGGTGACAGAGCGAGACTCCATCTCTCTCTCTATAGATATAGATATAGATATAGATATTCAACATTCTTAAAGTCACGAATGTTCAATACTCAACATTCTTAAAGACAAGAATTTTCAATGCAAAATTTCATAGCCAGCCAAATATACATATATGTATATATAAATATATACATATATATAATAATATACATAGACATATATATATAAAAGTTATAAAGAAGGGAAAATTATAATACAATTGAAATTCCAACCATGCTATAGATGGTCTGTATGTCTTATGTAGTGTTTTTCTGTTTCTTTGTATGTCTGCCTTTGTGCATATGAAGGAAAAATAGAAAGTTGAAAAAGTTTAGATAATAAAATCTTTAAAATATGATAGAAAACTGAAGAAATGGCAATTAACATTGCTTATAGTCAAAGCTCTTAGTCTCAATGAAGGCAAATTGAGAAATATTATAATAAAACACATTGGAAGTTTGGCAATTTTTTTATTATATTTTAAGTTCTGGGATACATGTACAGAACATGCAAGTTTGTTACATAGGTATACACATTCTATGATGGTTTGCTGCATTCATCAACCCATCATCTACATTAGGTGTTTCTCCCTCCTAATGCTATCCATCCCCTATCCCCCTATCCCACAACAGGCCCTGGTGTGTGATGTTTCCCTCCCTGTGTCTATGTGTTCTCAATGTTCAACTCTCACTTATGAGTGAGAGCATGCAGTGTTTGGGTTTCTGTTCCTGTGTTAGTTTGTTGAGAATGATGGTTTCCAGTTTCATCCATGTCCCTGCAAATTACATGAACTCATCCTTTTTTATGGCTGCATAGTATTCCATGCTGTATATGGATCTCTCTGCAGAAACCCTATAAGCCACAAGAGAGTGGGAGCCAATATTCAACATTCTTAAAGAAAAGAATTTTCAACCCAAAATTTCATATCCAGTCAAACTAAGTTTCATAAGCAAAAGAGAAATAAAATCCTTTACAGATAAGCAAATGCTGAGAGATTTTGTCAACACCAGGCCTGACTTATAAGAGTTCCTGAAAGAAGCACTAAATACAGAAAGGAAAAAACTTATACCAGCCACTGCAAAAACATACCAATTGTAAAGTCCATCAACACTATGAAGAAACTGCACCGATTAACGGGCAAAATAACCAGCTAGCATCATAATGACAGGATCAAATTCACACATAACAATATTAACCTTAAATGTAAATGGGCTAAATGCCCCAATTAAAAGACACAGACTGGCAAATTAACCTTAAATGTAAATGGGCTAAATGCCCCAATTAAAAGACACAGACTGGCAAATTGGATAAAGAGTCAAGACCCATTGGTATGCTGTGTTCAGGAGACCCATCTCACGTACAAAGATACACATTGGCTCAAAATAAAGAGATGGAGGAATATTTACCAAGAAAATTGAAAGAAAGAAAAACAGTAGGATATGAAATCCTAGTCTCTGATAAAACAGACTTTAAACCATCAAAGATCAAAAAAGACAAAGAAGGGCATTACATAATGGTGAAGGGATCAACTCAACAAGAAGCACTATCTTAAATACATATGCACCCAATACAGGAGCACCCAGATTCATAAAGCAAATTCTTACAGACCTACAAAGAGACTTAGACTCCCACACAGTAATAGTGGGAGACTTTAACACACCACTGTCAATATTAGACAGTTCAATGAGACAGAAAATTAACAAGGATATCCAGGACTTGAACTCAGCTCTTGACCAAGTGGACCTAATAGACATCTACAGAACTCTCCACCCAAAATCAACAGAATATACATTCTTCTCAGTGCCACATCACATTTATTCTAAAACTGACCACATGATTGGAAGTAAAACACTCCTCAGCCAATGCAAAAGAATGGAAATCATAACAAACAGTGTCTCAGACCATAGTGCAATCAAATTAGGAATCAGGATTAAGAAACTCACTCAAAAGGGCACAACCGCATGGAAACTGAATGACCTGATTCTAAATGACTACTGGGTACATAATGAAATGAAGGCAGAAATAAAGATGTTCTTTGAAACCAAGGAGAACACAGAAACAACGTTCCAGAATTTCTGAGGCTCAGCTAAAGCACTGTTTAGAGGGAAATTTCTAGCACTAAAGGCCCACAGGAGAAAGCGGGAAAGATCTAAAATCAACACCCTAACATCACGATTAAAAGAACTAGAGAAGCAGGAGGAAACCAATTCAAAAGCTAGCAGAACACAAAAAATAACTAAGATCAGAGCAGAACTGGAGGAGATAGAGGCACAAAAAAAAAAAAAAAAAAA
>NW_012105032.1:1005500-1029311 GCF_000951045.1 Mandrillus leucophaeus
AAAAAAACCTTTCAAAAAATCAATAAATCCAGGAGCTGGTTTTTTGAAAACATTAACAAAATAGATAGATAGACCACTAGTCAGTCTAATAAAGAAGAAAGGAGAGAAGAATCAAACAGACACAATAAAAAATAATAAAGGGGATATAACCACTGATCCCACAGAAATACAAACTACCATCAGGGAATACTATAAACACCTCTATGCAAATAAACTAGAAAATCTAGAAGAAATGGGTAAATTCCTGGACACATACACCCTCCAAGACTAAACCAGGAAGAAATCGAATCCCTGAATAAACCAGCAACAAGTTCTGAAATTGAGGCAGTAATTAATAGCCTACCAACCAAAAAAAAGCCCAGGACCAGATGAATTCACAGCTGAATTCTACCAGAGGTACAAAGAGGAGCTGGTACGATTCCTTCTGAAACTATTCCAAACAATAGTAAAAGAGCATACAGGACTCACTACAGGGGTACCTCGTTTACTCAGCCCCCTACTCTAAACTTCAGATGAGAACTGGAGTGTGTGAGCACTGGAATTGGCCAACAGGTTTGGTGTCAGCAGGAGTGAGCTCCATGTGGGCCCCGTGGCATTGTCCACATATGGATGCCTGTGACCCCAAAGCCCTAGAGGGCATGTTACCAATGCTCTTTAAGCTATGCCATCCATGGATGGCTGAAGTGTTTACAGCTCAGTGAGTACTTTGCCTCATTGTGTGGGGCAGCTGCTCTCCGCCAGTGAGGGGAAAGGGCCAGTGTGACAGCCTTTTGTATCCACTTGTGGCTCCCAAGCTCTTGTCTAGAGTCCAGGAAAAATGAGGTTAAATGAACAAATTGAAGGATGGTACATGCAGGGTATTTTATTGCTGATTAAATTGGCTCTCAGTGGGAAGAAGTGCTCAAAAGGGGATGGGGAGGTAGGTAATTTTCCCTTGAAGTCTGGCTGTCTCTAGCCAGAGTCTTCTCCAAGGATATACCATCAAGCTGCCCCTCTGAACTCAAGCCATTTCTCTCGGACATCCAACCGTAGTCTCTGCTCCTCTCCAACTGAATCTTGGGTCTTTACAGGCACATAATGGAGGACAGGGTGGGCCATGGGTAGTTTAGGAAAAGACAACATGCAAGCAGGAAGACAGGGATATAGGTTCTCACTTTAGGCCATGGGTTCAGGCTTTTTGGCTTGAGGGTGAGGGTTTCACTGGGGACCTGCCCTTTTCTGCCTAGAATTTCTCTGCTTCCTTGACCTATCAGTACAAGTACTAATGTACTTACTGATCATCTGCCTAGAGTGAATTTCTCAATTGCACAAAATATACATTGGTATTGATAAACTTAAAGACATTAATCTCTATACCAGAAACATGTCCATTAGGTGTTTGTTTTATGCTCTGGGTAACATTGTAGCCTCTCATATAAACTGAGTAGGAGAAATAATTGGAGACAGTTTTCTGTTTATTTGTTTTTGCTTTTAATTTTCATTTATTTGCTGTTTGATTTTTTTGGAGTTTTAACCATATTTGCATATACATAAAACCATTGATGGTTTTTACTTTCTAATGGAAGGCTTTTATTTGATCCCATGAAAAGCCATTTATTGGCCTATGCATTTCCAACAATTCATCATCTGTTCTATTTATCTAAAATTCCTAAGCTACCTATGTCAAATCTGCAAAAAATAATTAATAGAGGACACCAGCTATTTAAAATTTGGTTGGTTTTGTTTACTTCTGACAGACAGCTACAAAAGCTTTAAGGTTTCTGTAAAAATAAAATAAATAAGATTTATTTTTACATGTTTTGAGCAGTAATGTTACATTACTTCATTTGAAAAAAGTAAGTGAGAATAAAGATGTATAAATAATGTTTACCAAGGTAATTCAGTTCAATCAATAATTGGAATTGGTTTCAGATCTTTTTATTTAGGGAATGAAGAAAAATTATGACATTGACATAAAGTTTTAATGTTCAGAAAAGATTGGCCTTGCCCTTAAGGAAATTATATTGATTGTGATTTCCCTCAAACCAATTTAGTTGTATTTACCATTATTAAAATTCAGTGATATTTGCTTGGGTTAAGTCATAATAAAAAAGTGTGACTTTCTAGTAATTTATTTTTTTATCCCAAGCCATTTATCACTGATAGGCCTCGATGTGTGTAACTGAAAACAAAATATGTACAAGTGTTACACTGGCTTGAACATTTTACTGGTGAAAGTTACCTAATCAGTTGTCAGTACTGTGTCTAGAAGCCAATCTTGGAAATGTGTGATGGTGCTCTTTTAAAACAGTTGAAAAGAAATTACTGTGTGCTTGTTCTTAATTTGTCCCTTTTTTGTTGTACAGTATTTAAATGAAAGGAGATTATTTTTCCTCACACTGAATTTCCAAAACTGATAGCTGCATTTATCATTTTTTTAAATGATGAAGAGAAACCTTAGTCATCTTACTTTGATAAGTTTGGAATAGGAACTATTACATTTTGGATACTTTTCGTCACACTTTTGTCACTAGAATGCTAGCAACTAGACATGCAATAAGTAAGATAACTAACTTAATATACAGTGGTTTCAAGTGCAACAGGCAGTAGCCTCTAAACACCAAATCACAGTGTTTTAATTTGTGACATGATAGAGAGAATGATAGCACTTTCTGTGGTATAAATATCTTATTAACCCATCCTTGTGCTGTTAAGTTACAGGGCTTTGAATCCTGTAACTTAACAGCACAGGGTGCCTTTGAATCTGAAAAAGGCACCCACTTCTGCTAAATTTTGAGCATTGACAGCAGTCTAAGCTGTGTCTCAAGACCACAGAGAAGGTAAAAATCAAAATGAATGCTTTTGTGAAACACAGAGCCAGAAGTTTGAACCATTCAGTCTCTCTAGGCTCAGGGACTATCATGAAACGTTGGGCACGTGAGATTTTAAGGGCCAATTTTGAGAGATAAAATTAGTACAGAGTTTTTTTTTTTAATAAATTAAACATTAATATTAAAAGCACACTGATGCAAAGCCAGCATCTAGGCCTGCATGTAAAAATAACAGGGTTTTCTTGGAGCATTGATCTGTTCTTTAATGGAACGTTATAAAATATTTAAAAGAAATTTTACCTTGTGGTCAAACTGATTAAAAATAGATAGATTTGTTTTAAAGGTTTTATTGAATTTTATTAAAATTAGATTTAACATTAATGATACACCATACAAAGGTAAATTTTTGTTTTCTTCTTTGGAGAAAATTTTCATTTAAGAGATAATAAGAGATGTTTGTTTACCATTTGATTAAACTGCAGGCAAAAAAGGATAGGGAGAGGACAAATTTATTTGACCTCATACTATCTTTATTAGGTTTCATCGAGAAACTTTTTCTCATCACTATCAAAGGGTAATTGTTTTTGTATTATCATTTTGGCTAAATGAATGACTAGTTTGTAGTAACTTGTGGTTCTATTTTGTAACATCAATTGTTTAAAAACCTTTGATAGTTTCCAACAGCAAAATTTCAAGTTCTAAATTCAGGCTTTTTAACCTCAAACTAACTTTTTCTTATATTGGGTCCTCTGAAGTCCAACAGAGACATATTAGGCTTATTTGGTATGTTGGAATTATACAAAAAGCATTGTCAAATGTGATGTAGTATTTAACTTCTTTGGGGTTATATTTATAAAGATATGTTATTAATATGTGTTCTAGGACTGTATGATATTTCTGAAATTCTGACATATCTTAATATATTTAAGTCATGATTATAATTATTATGTTGAATTTTTTTTTTTGCCAACAGAAATTCCCAAATTTCCTCATCAACTGTATCTCTAACTATGACTGTTTTAAGACTTTTGTCATCCACAATTGTTTCTTGTTGATTCTTGTCAAAAAGTGACTTAAAATCAGTTTTAACCCAGGGTTTGCTTCTTTGGGGAAGTTTATCGAAGGAACTCATGAATGCAGGATTCTGATAACTTTGGAGATTGTGCCACTGGATTAGAAAGAAAACTTCCAGTAGTCGAATTAACTAGCTGATATGTTTATAAAGACTGCTAACAAAATATGAAGCACAGTAGGAGCTGATTGGGTGGTCTGAACTAATGGAAGACTGACATAATTTTTATGACTTTTTTGTTTGAAATATTGTTGATTCTTTGTTTTTCAGAATCTGGAGAACTTTTTTCTTTAGAGCTATGTATAACCTTTAAATATACTTTAAGTGTATTGTGGATAGTTTGAAGATTTTGAGTCATAGTCCTTTCTCTCTCTGCCTATTTCTACCTAATTTGTAAACTATTTGTGAATATTCTTAATTCATGGCAATGTGATCATTTGTATACGTTTAGTAAGAACCTGTTTCTTTTATAAGGGGATGCAGTTGGAGGAACTGATTATTTTCCAAGGGTTTTTACTGAAATGGTCTCGTGAGAAGTTTTAGCAAAGCCAACACAGGAGAGCCTATTCGGACAATAATTATTTCTGCACTTTATATGGGTAATCAGGCCCAGTATATGGGACTAAAGCTTATTTTGCAGGTAGGTTTGTCCTATTATAATTCGCCTTTAGTGAAAGCGGGGAACTGGAGAGAGTAAAATTGTATTTCAAAAGAAAACTATAGTACCAATCTTTGATTTCTCCATGGCCATATGATCACCCATGGTATAGAGTACCCACAATGCCCCTTTGATACTGATCTCCCCTCTCCTTTGCTGCAGCACCTGTTTAAGGTCTTTTTTTCTTGGCAATAATCATTGACTCAGTGATTGGCTTTCAGTGCAGTGAACAGCAGGACCTAGGCCAAATCCCTAGTGTTTGGTAACAAAACTTCTTCTAAGTGAAATTAAACAATGGAAAATAGAAGAAAACTCTCAAATGCCAAAATCAGTCTTCACTAGGCAATGATTTTTTTTTCTCTTGCACTCACATATAAAAAATGCTAACTACCTTAGAGACACTTGAGGGTGAAAGAATCAATATTTCTTTGATGTATGTTACATTGTTTATTTTAAGATGACCATATTCTAATTGTTTTTGAAGTATGATTTGTTTGGCTATTTGCTTTTGGAAATTTTAGTTGACATATAGTCATTGTACATATTTATGAGGTAGAGGTGCTATTTTGATACCTATATCAAATGTATGTATAAAATGTGTGATGCTCAAATCAGGGTAATTGGTATATTCATCACCTCATTCATTTATCATTTAATTGTATTGGGAGTATTAAAAATCCTCTCTTATAGCTGTTTAAAAACTCAGAATAAATTGTTGTTTACTAGTCACCCTAGTAACACTAGAAATGTTTCCTCTTATTTAGCTATAATTTTGTATCCAATAAACCACCTTTCCCTATGTGGCCCCTTAACCATTTCCAGTCTCTAATTACTACTATTCTATTCTCTCCTTCAATGATATAAACATTTTTAGCTTCTACATGTGACTGAGAACATATGGTATTTATGTTTTTGTGCCTGGATTAGTTGACTTGATGTAATGTCCTACAGCTTCATCCATTCTGCCACATATAACAGGATTTTATTCTTTTTAAAGGCTGAATGATATTCCATTGTGAATCTATGCCACATTTTGTTATCTATTCATCTGTTGATTCAATATTCTGATTATGGTGACAAGTTCTGAGAGAAAATATTCAAGTAGAGGTATCTCTTTGAAATACTAAAAAACATATATTCAATAGCAGGATGGCTGGCAGATACAACAGCTCTGTTTTTTGTTGTTTGAAGAACTTCCATACTCTGTTTCATAACTGATGACTGATTTACATTCTGACCCACAAGGTATAAGCTTTTCTCTGCATTCTCACTACTATTTTTTATAATAGTCATTCTAATTAAGGTGAGATGATACCATGGTGAGTTTGATTTGCATTTCTCTGATTATTGGTAAAAATGGACATTTTGATATATTTATTAATGTTTGTATGTCTTCTTTTGAGAAATTACTGTTCAGATCTTCTATTCTTTTTTTTTAATCAGGTTATTTATTTTTCTGCTGTAGAGTTGAGATCCTTTTATATTCTACATGTAAGTCTCTTGTCAAATTAGTAGTTTAAAAATATTTCCTCCCGTTCTGCTGATTGTCTCTTTGTTTATTGTTTTTCTTTCCTTGCAGAAACCTCTAATTTTGATACAATTTCAGTTGTCTATTCTTACTTTTGTTGCCTGTGCTTTTGAGGTCCTAGCCATAAAATATTTGTTCAGGCCAATGTCCTGAAGGATTTTCCTGTTTTCTTTGGAAGTGTTATAGTTTCAGGTCTTATATTTAGGTGTTTACTTTATTTTTGAGTTCAACTTTGTATATGGTGGGGAATATGGCTTTAGTTTTATTCTTTGTATATGGATACGCAATTTTCCAACCATCATTTATTGAGGATACTGTCATTTCCCCAATATGTATTCTTGAAAACTTTGTTAACATTGGACTGTATATATGTATATTTATTTCTGTGTCCTTTACCCTTTTCCATTAGTCTATGTGCCTGGTTTTATGCCAGTACCATGCTATTTTTGTTACTATGTTTGTAGTACATTTTAGGTCAGGTAGTGTAATGCCTCTAGCTTCCTTTTTTCACAAGACTCCTTTGGCTATTTTAGATCATTTTTAGTGCCATAATGACATAAATGTTTTTATTGTCTTTTTAATATATTTCTGTGAAAAATCCTGTGAATGTTTTGTTAGGGATTACATGGAATCTGTAGATCAATTTGGGTAGTGAGGTTATTTTAACAATATTATTTCAATCCATGAAAATGGGATGTTGTTTTACTTTTTAAATGTCTTCTTTATTTCATCAGAGTTTTATTATTTTTATTGCAGAGATCTATCATCTCCATGGTTAAATTTATTCCTAAATATGTGATATTTTGTGTCTATTGTAAATGGTATTATTTTCTCAATTTCTTTTTCACCTAGATTGTTATTGGTATATAAAAATGTAAATGATATTTGTATGTTGATTTTGTATCCTGTGAATTTACTGAATTCATGTATTAGTTCTGAAAGATTTTGGTAGAGTCTTTAGAATTTCTATATAAAAACACAGGCCATCTGCCAACATGTACAATTCATCTTCCTCCTTTCCAATTTAAAGGTACTTTATTTCTTTATCTTCTCTAATCACTCTGACTAGGACCTTCACTGCTGTGTCAAATAACAGTAGTGAAAGAGGGCATTCACGTTTTGTGCCAGATTTTAGAAAAAAAAGGTTTCAATTCTTCCTTGTTCAGGATGACGTTAGCTGCAGGTTTGCAACATATAGCCTTTATTTTCTTAAGGTATATTTCTTCTATACTTAATTTACTGAGAGTATTTATTATTCAGAAACATTGAATTTTATCAAATGCTTTATCTGCATCTATTGAAATGATTATGTTTTTTCCTTCATTTTGTTTATGTGATTTATCACATTTATTGATTTGTGTATGTTAAGCCATTCTTGTATCCTTGAAATAAATTTTATTTAATCATGCTGTATAATTGTATTGATGTGATGTTGGATTCAGTTTGCTAGTATTTTGTTAATGTGTCTATGCTCATCAGGGATATTGGCCTAGTTTTGTTGTTGGTTTGTCCTTGTCTGATTTTGGTATCAGTGCAATGCCGGCCTCATATAATAAGTTTAAAATAATTTCCAACCCTTCAATGTTTGGAATAGTTTAAAAAAAATTGAAATTCATTTTAATTTAGATGTTTGGTAGAATTCAGCAATGAAGTCATCTGATCCTGGGCATTTTTGATGTTGTGAGAAATATCTTACTAGCACTTCAAACTTGTTACTTGTTTTTGGTCTGCTCGAGTTTTTCATTTCTTCCTGGTTCATTCTTGACAGGTTCTGTGTGTCCAGGAATTCATCCATTTCCTCTAGCTTTTCCATTTTATTGGCATATAGTTGTTCATAACAATCTCTCATGATATTCTGTATTTCTGTGTTATCAGTTGCAATTTTTTATTTTTAATAATTTTAGGAGGTGTTTTTATTTTAGTCTAGCAAGTTATTTGTTTATTTTGTTTATTTAAAAAACATTTTTGTTTCATTTGATTGATCTTTTGTATTTTTAGTCTCTATTTTGTATATTTCTGCTGTGATCGTTATTATTTATTTTTCTATTAATTTTGGCTTCGATTTGCTCTCATTTTCCTTGTTCCTTAAGGTCCATTTATAGATTGTTTATTTGAAAACATTCTTTTTTGGTAGAGGTGTTTATTGCTATGAACTTCCCTTTGAGTACTGCTTTTGTTGTGTCCCATAGTTTTTGGTATATTCTGTTACTTTTGTCATTTGTTTCAAGAAATTTTCTAAGTACCTTCTTAATATATCATTGACCCATTAGTCTTTCAGGAGCCTATTGCTTAGTTTCCATGTATTTGTACAGTTTCCAAAGTTCCTCCTGTTATTGATTTCTACTTTTATTCTATTATGGCAAAGAAAGATCCTTAATATGATTTTGATTTATTTTTAAATTTATTGAGAATTTTGTGGCTTATAATATGGTCTATCAGAAACATGTTCCATATGCTGATGAGAAGAATTTGTATATACTAAAGATATTGAATGAAATGTTCTTGTTTTTTAGGCCTATTTGTTCTATCATGCATTTTAAATACAATGTTTCTGTGTTGATTTCTGTTTAGGTGATCTGTCCAATTCTGAGAGTAGGGTATTGAAATCCCCAACTATTACTGTATTGGAGTTTATCTTCCCCTTTAGATATAATAATATTTGCTTACATATCTTGGTGTTCCAGTGTTGCATTTATATATATCCATATATTTTGGATCCTCTTACTGCATTGATCACTGTATTGTTATATAATGACCTTATTGTTCTCCTTTTATACTTTTAATGGATAAAGTCTATTTATCTAATATAAGTAGAGCTATTCGTGAAAATTTTTGGGTTTCATTTGCATAAAATACTTACTTTCAGTCTATATGTATGTTTACAGATAAAGTGAGTTTCTTATAAACAGCATATGGTTGGGTTGCCAAAAAATTTGTTCCAACAGTTTTTATTTTAATTAGAGAGTTTAATCCATTTATATTTAAGGTTATCATAAATAGGAGAAAACTTACTTGTGTCATTTTGTTAATTATTTTCCAGTAGTTTTGTATATATTGTTCATTTTGTCCTTTTCTTTCTGATTATCTTTGACTTTTTGTGTTTTTTTGTAGTAATACAGTTTAATTGCTTTTTTATCATTTGTGGATCTTCTTTAGCAGTGTGTTGTATACTTTTGAGTACTATCATAATGATAGTTTTTTTTTTTTTTCCTAGGTATCAGGTTCCCTTAAGCACTTCTTGTAGGACCAATTTAGTGGTGATGAATTTCCTCAGTTTTTTATTTTCTGAGATATATTTTACTCCTCCTTTATTTTTGAAAGCTAGCTTTGTTGAGTGCAGTATTCTTAGTAGACAGATTTTTTAGCTTTTAATATATCATCCTATTTTTTTTTCTTGTCTTGTAAGGATTTTTGCTGGGAAATCTGCTGTTAATATAATGAGTATCCTCTTATATGTGACTTAATGCTTTTTTTTTGCCATTTAAAAAATCCTCACTTCATCTTACACTTTTCCCAGTTTGTCTATAATATGTCTTGAGGAAGACCTTTTGTGAGTTTGACCTATTTGAAAACATTTGACCTTACTGAATTTGTATGTACACATTTTTCACAAGAGTTGGGAAGTTTTCGGCTACTGTTTTATTAAATATATTTTCTATGCCTTTTCCTGTTTCTTCTCATTTTCCCATCTCTTCAAGTGTTAAAATTTGCATGCTTAATGGTGTTATTAAGTCTCATAGGCTTTCCTCATTTTTTTGTGATTTATTCCTTTCCCCTCCGGGTTATTTTAAAAGAGCCATCCTTAGGTTGAGAAATTATGTCTTCCACTTGACCTAGTCTGTGGTTGAAACTCTATATTGTATATTTTTTTATTTCATTCATTGAATTTGTAGTTCCTCAATTTCTGTTTGATATTTTTATATAATATGTATCTCTGTTGAATTTATCATTCAGATCATTAATTGTTTTCCTGATTTTGATGAATCGTCTATCTGTATACTCTTGTATCAAGCTAAATTTCCTTAAGAACATTATTTTGAATTTCTTTTCAAAGATTTGATAGATTTTCTTTTTCGGGGTTCAGTTACTGGAAATTTATTGAGTTCTTTTGAATGTTTTGTATCTTCTTGTTTTTATTTTTCAATGTTTCATGGGTTCCTACATTTATATCTGCACATCTGGTGAGATGGCCACCTCTCCCAATTTCACAGAGTAGTTATTTTTAGGGAAAAACATTTCTATGTGCTCATTTCCTGTATTGTTGGTTAGGTAGGGTACTTTGCTCTGGGTACTGGGTAGGTGTGATAGTGTAGTCTCTGTGCAATTTCTTAGGCTTCAATAACTGTCATTAGCATCTGTGCCTCAGTGGCCTACATTTCAGGTGTTTGTGGAGACAGTGGCAAGACTTTCTCACGGGTGAGGGCCAGTGGTCAGGCTTATTTTCAAGTCCTTGGGAATATGTGACAGGTACAGCAGCACTACCAATCATGGAGCTGGTGTCACCTGTGGTGGCGCAACAGGCAGTTCATCCCCCAGTCCCTGGTAGGTATGCACTGTGTGCAGCAGCTTCACTGGTCAAGGATGGTGGTTCAATGCTAGTGAGAAGCATTAGGAAGGTCAGTGCTGGGTTCTTGATGGGTGCATACAGCACACAGTGGCCCTAGTGCTGGAGATGGTTGGATTGCTGCCAGTGGTGGGCACAAGGTACCAGTTCTAGGTGCCTGGGGAGTGTGCATAATGGTATCGCTGATCCTGGGAACAGCCTCCCTGTTGTGCTGGAACCACTGCTCTTTGGAGTGTAGGAAAATATGGGTTCAAGTGGAGTCCCAGCTGTACCATTGAGTCTTACTGGGACCTCAATGTTGAAACCTTCTGTGTTGGTAAAATGAGGTGATGACAAGACCTCACGGATGTGGAGATTTAAATGATATTGACCCCCAGATCATAATATATTCCATCAGTGGCTCCATTCTGTAAATGTTTCCTGCTATAGCAGCCTGTGTACTCAGGACTAGGCATATCTCATTGTGTGTTTCCTCTTTTGTAGAAAAACAGCCATGTGAATTCCAGAAAACTTTCTATACTGAGCTCATGGTCTGTGAGGATTGTAGGGTTGTCCTGCAGATAGAAATTAAGGCATCTTTTGTGATAATTGGGAATGCTGGGGATCTGGTGTGTGCATTTTCTTGGCTCTGAGCTGGATCTGGCCGGGTGTTTTTCTTCCCTTTCTGTGCTGCTATCTAGAGTTTCTATGTCTCTGAGCATTTTCATCGCTTTCTTGCTGAGTTCCAGTCTTCTGTCTCAGTGACTCTACTCAAGATGCAGTTATTTATTTGTTGCTTTGGTCCTTCTTTGTGGAGATGAGTGTTGGGTGCCTCAGTTAGCCATCTGATGACAATTTTGTTGTGATATTTATTGAACTCAATTATCAAATGACCATACCGATACTGATGCTGTATCACTATATAAAATATGAGTTTATATAAAATGTTCTCACAAAAGACCAGCATGATTATATTATAAATTAGCAGTTTCATACTTTTAATATATTTATTATGTTATTGAGATAACTAGAAATAAACTATTTAAATTATCATTTTTATATCATTTAGCAAGGTCTAGTCTGAGTATAAAATGCACATAGCTCAAGAGAATCTAGGTATCTGTTTATCATATAAAGCAGGTAAAAAATAACATTTTATTATAAATACTGGTCTTCTGTAAGTTATTTACTACTTTTAGAATTGTAGTCCAAAAAAATCCTAGAGTGAAAAAAGAACATGTATTTATAAAGTTTAAAAAGTTATTTTCCAATCAATACCTGAAGTTCTTACCAGTTAAACTTTCTGTCATAAAAGAAGTACAAGAATTGACATTTACTTTTTATTTCTTGCTACAAAAGATGTAGCCAAGAACCATAATAAAGCAGCAATGGAGAATAAACATTTCTTCTGCTCTGTCTGATTTCCCACTTCAATTGCTTTCATGTCCTATCTTATTATATAATTATTTATCTGGCAACTGCCTCAACCACTATTCCCAAGGTACTCTGAAAACTAGTAACTAAAACCTGGAAGCCTGAGCACTTCCAGGTTTACTATATTTAGAATATAGTAATACCGCCAGAGAATCACAGTATATGTATGCTTTTGGCTTTGATACTGACCTTGTGCCCCAATAATCAGACCAGTTCATGAGGCAGTGACTGTTTATATGTGTCATTTAATTATACTACGCTGTAAAGAATAGAAAACATTATCCATATGCTGACTGAAGAAGTGGGCTCTATTGACAGTTTAAAGAATTGAGATTATTGGGGCTTATTTCTCTTGTATATTTGTGGTGCTATAAATATTAATAAATCTTCACTGGAATATATGGGGTATAAAAATAAGAGGATAAAAATGAAAATCAATCACCTTACACGAGCGCGTGCACACACACACTGCATAATACATAAGCTATTATACACTTATAGATTTTTACTGTCCAATAGAGTAGCCACGAGCCACATGTAGCTATGTAAGTTTACATTCAAACTAATTAATACTAGATAAACCCAAAAATCCAATTTCTCAGTTTATTATTCACATTTCAGGTTCTTATCATCCACATATGTCTAGTGGCTATCATTCTAATTTATAGTACATTTCTATCATTGCAGAGAGTTACATTGGGTAGTGCTAGTATAGACAATAAATATGTTATGTATAGGTTATAAATACATTACAAAAAGTACCAAAAAAAAAAAAAAAAAGAAAAGGACCACAGTAAAAATAAAAATAAATAGCAATTCTAGTATTTTCCCTCTCCCCAAGTAACCATGTTGTGCAATGCTTGGATGCATACACCCTTCTTTAGAGATAACTGATTGCCCAAATAAAGAATGAAATTTATTAAATTTATTTTTTTCTATAGAACATTAACACTTTTTAAAACTAAACTGACAAAATATACTTTGTACTATTCTTTATAACATCAATCATAATTTAGGAAGCATAAGTGTGTTTTATATAATATAAAGCATTCTGCAAAATGATGACGTCATGGAGTTAAAAGGCCTAGACCACCCCAAATATATATAAAAAAAGTTTTAAAAATGAAATAACTTTTAGGCTAAGCCATATAACTAATCAGTTTCCTCTTTTGATGAAGTCATTGGGATCTTTAACGTTTAAGCAAAAATTAATACCACTTATACATCTAAACACTTCCAACCTTTCTGAGCTGCTCTGCCTAACCATGTACACAAGTTTTTGTGTTCATATTTACGAAACAGTACATTTAAATTAGAAACAGTTCTGCTTCAGAGACAATAAATAGAGAATGATGCTAAGTGTGCATTTTTTTAATTATAACAATTTTTAATATTTGTATTTTTAGGTATTTTTGTTTACTAAGAGTTTAAGATGAGTTTATTTATTCTGTGGTTATATTAAATTTAAAATACACTCTGAAAATCCTATACTTTAAATAATATAATTTTTTTTTCATAGTAATGAGCATCTTTTCCTACATGATATTTAAGAAGCAGAAATTGGTATATATACTCAAAGATTATATTTTTCAAAAATTTATAATATAAAATATTTATGTGACTAAAATTATCCTTGGGCAAGGAAATAAATATAACATTTCAGATGAGGGGACATATTACTAAGAATTTAGTTTATTTAGCACTTTAAGTTTAGAAGCATTAACCTCGTCACTGGTATTTTCTTTGCAACAGGTACTCTAGTTTATTAATTACAATTTAATTAGAATCTTAATTGGGTTGTTATTTCCAGATCTGAGTATGACAAATTTATTTTATTTATTTATTTTCTTTATTTATGTTATTTTCCTTTCTCTTTCAAGAAATATTTCTTTCTGCCCTTCTTTTATTCCTGTAGAATGCAAGGGAAATAATACTAGAAGGTAATTAAGATAATCACTTGAAATGTCATGCTTATCTGTTCACCCACAATGTAAATTTTATTTTTTCTGCTAGTTTAAGGATATCATTTTACACAATTTAGGACATGTTTTCACACTGTTTCTGGTAATGTGCTCTCCCTTTCTACGTCTAATCACAAATTTCCTAGTACATTCCTATTTCATTCCTTGTTAAACTGGGATCCTAATTATACTTCTTATAAGTATTAAACTTTTAAGATTGTGTTCCCTAGTCTGCTGTTTATTTCCTGTGAGTGAGGCCCGTTCGACATAGAACATAAATATATTAAGTATGCACTATTTTTCCAAGTCTGATTGGTTTTAAACTATGATAGGTATGACTGTAAAGGCTAGAAATGCCTTTAACCTACATGATTACAACCTAATCCCCCTTTGTCTCAGCAGTGAAAAGGTAGATGTCTAATCCAAATATTTCTATATGTCTCTCTATCTTCCTGCTTCTCTCTTCTTTCTTCTTTCAAAGAGACAGAGAGAGAGACAGAGAGACAGAGGCAGAGAGAGAGTGAGATAGGGCTAATCAATCCTAGCTTTAGATAAATTGTTTTTCTACTTTCTAAGTATGAGTATATTTTAAGCATAACCTTTGCAAACGATAAAAGACAAACTTTGGAATGAAAGACTAAAGTGGTACTTGTATATTTAGACCACAGGTAAAACTAACATAAGAACTTTTAAAAAAATCTCATTCCATATTTCACCTTTTTTTTTTTTTTTTTGAGATGAAGTCTCACTCTGTCACCCAGGCTCAAGTGCAGTGGTGCGGTCGTGGTTCACCGCAACCTCTGCCTCCCAGGTTCAAGTGATTCTCCTGGGGATTACAGGTGTCTGCCACTCTGTCCAGCTAATGTTTGTATTTTTAGTAGAGACAGGATTTTACCTTGTTGGCCAGGCTTTTCTTTAACTCCTGACCTCAAGTGATCTGCCTGGCTTGGCCTCTGAAACTGCTGGGATTACAGGCATGAGCCACCGCACCCGGCCAAATTTCTTCACTTCACTTAGGTTTTTTCAGATTTTTCTAAGTTTCTTTTTCCTATCAATATGTTAAGCAGTGGGAGGGGCTAAGATGGCCAACTAGAAACAGCTGCGGTCAGAGGCTCCCACTGAGAGGAACAAAAATTACGAGTGAATCCTGCACAGGCAAGTGAGGTACTCAAGTTCTTTCATTTGGACTTACGAGGCAGTTGACGTGACCCAGGGAGAGCAAGGAAAAGCAGGGTGGTGTGATGGTCCACCTGGGAGCCACATGGAGCAAGGGGAGCTCCTACCCCAAGCCAAAGGAGGCAGTGAGTGATCATACTACCTTGCCTGGGAAACTAGGCTTTTTTTCTGTGCAACCTATGAAGCATCACAGCCTCCTCATGAGCCCATACCACCAGGGCCTTAGGTCTCAAGCACAGAGATATGCAGATTCTCAGCAGTCAATTGGCTGAAGACTGCCTAAGACTACCAAGTTCCTGGGGGAAAGGGTTGGCCGTCAACACTGCAGCTGCCTGCTGCCTAAGATGACTGAGCTCCTTGCAGGAGGGGCGGCAGCCATTACTGCAGTGCCAGTCTGCCATTTTTTCCCCTGCTGGTAACAGGGACTCTGGATGGTTTGGATCCAGGAGGAATTCCCCACAGTGCAGCACAGTGGCTGTGGAAGATCATGGCCAGACTGCCTCTTTAGGTCAGACCCGGACCAATCTGTTTTCACTGGGAGGGGCCTCCCTGAAGGAATTTCAGCAATTCTAGCCAGGAGTTTAGGGACAAAACTCTGATATCCCTGAAACTGAGCACCTTGGAGGAGGGGTAGCCACAGTCTCTGAGGATAAGCAGACTTAGCCTTTCCTGCTGGCCCTGAGGATATTTGGCAGTCCATATGAGTGAGATGCCCCGCTGCACAGCACACATCCTCTGTCAACGGGCAAGCAGAGTGCTTCATTAAGTGGGTTTCAGAACCTGTGACTCTGGACTGGGTGAGAGCCCTCAACAGGAATCACCAGAGACTTTGTACAGGAGTGTTCATGCTGTTAACAAGTCAATGCTCCTCTAAGGCAGAGATCCCAGAGAAAGAAGCAGGCAGCTATCTTTGCTGTTCTGTTGCTTCCATGGGTGACACCTCCAGGTGCAGGGGGGACCCAGGGGAATAGGATTTGTAGTGGACCCCCAGGGAAACATAGCAGCCCTATAGAAAATGGACTTGACTGTTAAAAGAAAAACAAACAAACAGAAGACAACAACAACAACATCAACAAAAAGGTTCCCACAAAACCCATCCAAAAGCCAAGAGCCTCAAAGATCAAAGCTAAACTCACAAAGATGAGAAACAATCAACAACAAAAAAAAGAAACCTCAAAAATCCAGAGCGCCTCTATTTCTGAAATTGATCACAACACCTCTCCAGAAAGGGCACAAAACTGGGCAGATGCTGAGATGGATGAATTGACATAAGTAGGCTTCAGAAGGTTGGTAATAACAAGCTTCACTGAGCTAAAGGAGTGTGTTATAACCCAATGCAAAGAAGCTAAGAACCGTAATGAAACATTACAGGAGTTGTTAACCAGAACACATAGTTTAGAGAGGAACATACATGACCTGATGGAGCTGGAAAACACAAAAACAGAACTTCACAATTGCAACCATAAGTATCAAAAATTGAATAAAAAGCAGAGGGAAGAATTTCAGAGCTTGAAGACTATCTTGCTGAAATAAGACAGGCAGACAAGATTAGAAAAAAAAGGAAATGAAAAGGAATGAAAAAAAACTCTGAGAACTATGGGATTATGTAAAAAGACTGAACCTATGACTGATTGGGGTACCTGAAAAAGATGGGAAGAATAGAACCAAGTTGAAAAACACACTTCAGGATATCACCCAGGAGAACTTCCCCAACCTAAGAATACAGGCTAACATTCAAATTCAAGAAATCCAGAGAACCCCAATAAGATACTTCATGAGAAGATCTACCTCAGGACAGATAATCATCAGATTCTCCAAGGTTAAAATGCAGGGAAAACTGTTAAGGGCATCCAGAGAGAAAGGCCAGGTCATCTGCAAAGGAAAGTCCATCAGACTAACAGCCAACTTCTCAGCAGAAACTCTACAAGCTAGAAGAGATTAGATGCCAATTTTCTGCATTCTTAAAGAAAATAATTTTTAATTTAGAATTTCATATCCAGCCAAACTAAGCTTCATAAGCGAAAAATGAATAAAATTCTTTTCAGACAAGCAAATGTTGAGGGAATTTGTCACCAGCAGACCTGCCTTGCAAGAGCTACTGAAGAAAACACTAAATACAGAAAGGAAAATCTATTACCAGCCAATTCAAAAACACACTGAAGTACAAAGATCAATGACACAATGAAGCAACTACATCAAAAAGTTTGGAAAATAACCAGCTTGCATCATGATGACAGGACTAAATTTACATATAACAATATTAACCTTCAATGTAAATAGGCTAAAAGACACAAAATGGCAAGCTGGATAGACTCAAGACCCATTGATATGCTGTATTCAAGGGGCCAATCTCATGTGCAAAGACACACAGAGGCTCAAAATGGAGGGATGGAGAAAAGTTTACCAAGAAATGGAAAGCAGAAAAAAACAGAGGTTGAATCCTCGTTTCTGATGAAACAGACTTTAAACCAACAAAGATCAAAAAAGTCAAAGAAGGGCATTACATAATGGTAAAGAATCAATATAACAAAAAGGGCTAACTATCCTAAATATATGTGCACCCAATACAGGAACACCCAGATTCACAAAACAAGTTCTTAGAGACCTACAAAGAGACTTAGACTCGCACATAATATGGTTTGACTGTGTCCCCACCCAAATCAAATCTTGAATTCCTACTTATTGTGCAAGGGACCTTGTTGGAGGTAATTGAATCATGGGCAGGTCTTTCTTATGCTGTTCTCATGGTAGTAAGTCTCACAAGATCTGATGGTAATTATAAAAGGGAATTTTCCTGTGCAAGCTCTCTTTGCAGCCATCCACGTAAGACATGACTGATTTGCTCCTCCTTGCCTTTCACCATGATTGTGAGACTTCCCTAGCCACACAGAACTGTAAGTCCAATTAAACCTCTTTATTTTGTAAATTGCCCAGTCTTGGGTTTGTGTTTATCAGCAGCACTAATACACCACACAATAATAGTAAGAGACTTTCACAACCCACTGTCAACAGCAGATTATTGAGATAGAAAATTTGCAAGAATATTGAGGTGTTGAACTCAAACAGACCTGATATATATCTACAGAACTCTCCATACAAAAACAACAGAATATACATTCTTCTCTGTGCCACATGGCACTTATTCTAAAATCAATCACATAATTGAAAGTAAAACACTCCTTCGCAAATGCCAAAGAACTGAAATAATAACAGTCTCTTAGACAACAGTGCAATCAAGTTATAACTCCAGATTAATAAATTCACCCCAAACCAAACAATTACATGGAAATTAAACAACTTGCTTCTGAATGACATCTGAGTATTAAGGCAGACAATGTACCAGAATCTCTGGGACGCAGCTAAAGCAGTGTTAAGAGGGAAATGTATAGCACCAAACGCCCACATCAATAAGCAAGAAAGATCTCAAATTGACAACATAATATCACAACTCAAAGAACTAGGAAACCAAGAACAAAAATACTGGGAAGCTAGCAGGAGACAAGAAAAAACCAAGATCAGAGCAGAACAGGAGGAGATAGAGAAAAAAAAAAAAAAAACCTTCAAAAAATAAATGAATCCAGAAGCTCTTTTAAAAAAGTAAAATAGACTTCTAGCTAGACTAATAAAGAAGAAAAAAGAAAAATGAAAAAGGGATGTAACCACTAACCTCACAGGAATACAAATAGCCATCAGATAATATTATAAACACCTCTATGCAGATTAACTAGAAAGTCTAGAATAAATGAATAAATTCCTGAACACATACACCTTCCCCAAGACTGAACCAGGAAGAAGCTGAATCCTTGAATAGACCAATAATATGTTATGAAACTGAGGCAGTAATAAATAGCTTAACAACTAAAAAAAACCCAGGAAGAGACAGATTTACAGCTGAATTCTACCAGAAGAACCAAGAGGTGCTGATACCATTTATTCTGAAACCATTCCAAACAACTGAAAAGGAGGGGCTCCTCCCTAACTCATTCTATGTAGCCAGTATGAACCTGAAAAAACCTGGTAGAGATACAACAAATAAAGAAAACTTCAGGCGAATACCCCTGATGAACATTGAAACAAAAATCCTCAATAAAATACTGGCAAACTGAACCCAGCAGCATATCAAAAGCCTATCCACCATGATCAAGTTGACTTCATCCCTGGAATGAAGGCTCCTTGTAGAAATGATAATTTCAGGACTTGGGCCAGAAACCTATAAAATGAGTCTGGAAAAACCTCACAAGGGAATAAGAAAGAACTCAAAAAATGATAACAATAAAAATAACAATATTTTAAAACAATGGCAATAAAAAAGCACATATCATAGCAAGAAAATTCATTTAAAGTAACAATCAGAGAAGCTTTCATAGCAGTAAACACTTTTATCAGTAAGAGATTTTAAATAAAATAAATAAATTCTCGCCTAAAAATAAAAAAAGAAAATCATAGTGATAAAAGCAGAAATCAATGAAGTAGAGTACAGGAAAATATTACAGTTAAGAAGTCAAAATCCTGCATTTTAAGAATAAACAAAATGGATGAACTAGTAGCTAACCTCATCAAGAAATAAAGGAAAAAGCACAACTAGAAGAAAGGTCAAAAAGAAAATGACCATTGAAACAGAAGATAGTTTTTAAAATGTAAGAGAAAAAAGTATAACCCCTCTGCAAATAAATATAAAAATCTCCATAAAATAATTTTCTACTTAATATAGATTAGCAAAATTTGGCTTCCTTAGACCTATAAACCTAAAGAGACCATTTTCCACAGAAGAAATATTTATTAATATTAAGCAACTATTTCCCCCTGAACAGCAGACACAGAAGTTTTCATATGGAATTTCCATCACACTTTCAAAGAACTGATAGCCACTGTGCTTTATAAAAATTTTGAAGTGTTGAAAATGAAATAAAAACTCCTTAATTCTTACCATGAAACAAGAAACATTGGCACCTAAACCAAAAAGAAAAATTTAAAAACCCATACCATTACTCATGAATATTATGAGTATTAGAAAAAATACATTAAAATAGCACTGGCAAACAAAATCTAACACCACATTAAAACACAGACCCACACACACACACACACACACACACACACACGCACACAATGACTTAATGAGATATTTTTTCCCCTCAGGAATACAAGCTTAGTTCAATATTAAGATATTGCTTAATGTAATGCAACATATCAATAGATATAAAACAAAAATCATATGATTATCTATACAGATGCTAAAAATCCTTTACCATAATTTAACATCTGCTCAAAATAAAACACTCAAAGATAGGAATTGTGAGGTACTATTTTTACAGAGTAAAGTACATGTACCTTTGTCCTAAAGCTAGTATCTTGATGTTGAAACACTACAGGTATTTTTACTAACATCAGGAACACGGTAAGAGTTGCCACTGTCATTACCACTATTCAAAAATGCACTAGATTTAATATCCAATGCAATTAGAAAAAAAATCATTTGGACACATAGGATGAGTATAGAAATAAGACTTTATTTATGTGCAGAGAATATGATAGTGTACATGAAGAAGGCTAAATCGTTTTATTAGTCCATGTTTCCCAGAGAAACAGAAATAGTAGTATACTATATACATACTATAATTGTATGAACCAATTCCACTACTATAATCGTGTGAACCATTACTCCACAATTCACAATGATGGAGTCTGAGAAGTTCCATGATCTGCCATTTACAAGCTGGAGGCCCAGGAAATCCAGTGGTGTAGTGTAATTCAGTCTGCATCTGAAGGACCAAACACCAGAGAACCAAGGGAGTCAACAGCGTAAATCTCAGTCTGAGTACTAAAGACGATGAGACAAAATGTTTCCATTCAAGCAGTCAGTCAGTAAGGGGTGAATTTCTTCTTCTTCTAACTTTTATTCTATTCAAGTGCTCAGTAGATTGGATGATACATTCAGTAGATTAATCTACTGAGTCTATGGATTCAAATGCTAGCATACTCCTGAAACACCCTCAAAGAGACACCCCATAATAATGTTTAATCTAGTTACTCTGTAGTAACTCAAGTTGTCACATAAAATTAACCAACGCAATAATCAATAATAATACTAAAACAATACAATAATAAATCAGTAGTACTTAAAATTAATGCACAAATAACATTTAATAGTCTTTATATATACCCCAAAATTGCCAATAAGATGATATAAATAGTGGAGAAAACCACATATAAAATAGCAACAAAAGAGATTAATACCCTTAGGAATAAACAACATGAAATGTAAAAAACTACAGTATGTGATAAAAATGTTACAATGCTACTGAAAGATAAAGTAGTTTGAGCAAATGGAAAGGTATCACCTGTAATTGGATTGGATATCTCAAAATTATGAAGATATTAATTGTGTCTAGAGTAATATATAGATTTAATGTAATCCCAATATATATGCCAACAAGCTCTTTAATGGATTTTGAAATGTTGATATTGTTAGGGAGGACTAGCCCTGCCAGGCATTTCAAAAATTCTATATAGTTAAAAGTGTGATAATAACAGATGACAATTTGGCAAGTGAAATAAAATAGCAAGCCCAAGTATACACCAAAGTATATATGGAAACTTAGTGCTTTGCAAATCTCTGAGGCAAATGATAACATCTTAATAAACGTTGCTAGGATAACTAAGTTGCCATTTGGAAAATGGTAAAAGTTGATTCATACTTCAGACATACACAAGGAAAAACTCCAAGGGATTAGATAACTAAATATAAAAAATAAAAACCCAAAAGTACTACAAAAAAACACGAGTTAATTCCTCAAAAAATGTTGCTGGAGTAACAGGTTATATCTACAATCAAAACTGAACTTCAGCCTAGGTTTCACAACTTGGGCAAATATGAACTCAAAATGGATTTTGTAATTATATGTCAAATGTAAAATTGTAAAACTCTTTTTAAAAATCAGAAATATTCAAAATCCAGGTCAAGGTAGAGCTTTTAGAGGTAACATCAAGCATAATTACATAGATACATTGAAAGTAAAAATAAAATATAAGACATATCAGGCAAACCTCAATTTAAAAAAAAAAAGCAGAACTGGCTATGGTAATATAAGACAAAGTAAATTTCATGAAAAGAAATTTACTAGGAATAAAGAGGGGCAATTACAAAATTATCAACCTATCAGAAAAATGTAGTAATACTAAATATGTATGTAGCAAACAACTAGAGAACTTCAAATTCTTGAAGGAAAACCTGATAGTATTAAAAGGAGAAAGAGACAACTCCACAATTATATTTGGGATTGTCAGCACCAAACGTTCCATAATTGATAAATCTACTGAACTGAACATGAGAAAATATTTAGAAGAACTGAATATCCCCATCAAACAGCAGAATCTAGTTGATGTTCCCTGATCAATCCACTCAATAAAAATAAGTTAGACATTATCTTGGATCATAAAGCAAACTTCACCAAATTTAAAATAATAGAAATCATACAGTGACTGATTCCAGAAAATAAAGAAATTGAACTCAAAATCAATAATGGAAAGACAATACAAAAGTTTTCAAATACTTGAATTCAAATTACTTATTTCTAAATAACCTGTTGTTCCAAGTCAAATATTAAATGAATAAAATATACATAGAACTGGATGAAAGTTAAAATGAAAAATGTTAAAATATGTGATATGTAGATAATATGTGAGGGAAACTTATAGCATTAAATGCTTACATTGTAAAAGAAGAACACTCAAATCAATAATCTAAATTTCTACCTGAAGAAACCAGAAAAACACAAGCACAAAAATAAATCCAAAGCTAGCAGTAGGAAGGAAATAATAAAAATAAGAGCAAATATAAATGAAATTGAAAATTGAAAAATAATGAAAAAATGGGAAAAATACTAGATATGCAAACATAATAAAATCAGTCAGGCACGGTGGCTTACACTTGTAATTTCAGCACTTTTGGAGGCCGAAGCAGGTGGATTGCTTGAGCCCAGGAGTTTGAGACCAGCCTGGGCAACATGGCAAAACACTGTTTCTACAAAAATACAAAAATTAGTCAGGCATGGTGGCATGCACCTGTAGTCCCAGCTACTCAGGAGGCTGCCAGGTAGGCAGAGGCGGAAGACTCCCTTGAGCCAGTGAGGTCAACTCTACAATGAGCCATGATCACGCCACTGCACTCCAGCCTGGGTGACAGAGTGAGACTCTGTAATAAATAAATAAATAAATAAATAAATAAATAAATAAATAAATGTTTAATAAATCTGTAGCAATACCAGAAAAGATAAAAAGAAATAAGATTCAGGCGGGGCACAGTGGCTCACGCCTGTAATCCCAGCACTTTGAGAGGTCGAGGTGGGCGGATCACTCGAGTTCAGGAGTTCTAGACCAACCTGACCAATATCGTGAAGCCCAGTGTCTACTAAACATACAAAAAATAGCCAGGCGTGGTGGTGGGCATCTGTAATCCCTGCTACTTGGGAGGCTGACAGAAGAGAATCGATTGAACACGTGAGGCGGAGGCGGAGGCTGCAGTGAGCCAAGATGGTGCCACTGCACTCTGGGTGACAGAGGGAGACTCTGTCTTAAGAAGAGAAACGAACGAAAAGACGAAAAGAAAACAAAAGGAAAGGGAGAGGAG
>NW_012105032.1:1029361-1033424 GCF_000951045.1 Mandrillus leucophaeus
GAAGAGAGGAGAGGGAAGGAAGAGGAAGGGAGGGGAGGGGAGGGGAGGGGAAGGGAGGGGAAGGGAAGGGAAGGGAAAAGAGAGAGAGGAAGGAAGGAAGGAAGGAAAGGAAACAGAAAGAAAAAGAGAAAGAAAGAAGAAAGAGAGAAAGAGAAAGAAAGAAAGGGAAAGAAAGAAAGAAAGAAAAGAAAAGAAAAAGAAAGAAAGAGAAAGAAAGAAAAAAGAAGGCAGCAGAGAGACAAGACTGTAATCAACGAATAAGAATGTGACAGTTGACATCATAACTGATCCTGCAGTCATTAAAAAAATAAAAAGGGAAGGGTGGATAATAAAGAAATACTACAAATAAAATTATGCTCACATATTTATCAACTATGAAAAAAAAAGTCCAATTCCTCAAATGCCACAAAGTAATATAACTCAGCTAAGATAACTGTATAACTTGAAGTGCCTTATAACATTTAAATAAGATAAATTTATAATTAAAGTCTCCCAAATAAGAAAGGTTTAGGCACAAATGATTTCACAGAATTTTACCAAACATTTAAAGAAGAATCAACATCAAATTTACATAATCTTTTTCAGAAAATAAAATAGGAAGGAACACTTCTCCCCAGCTCATTTTTGAAGCCAGTTTTACCCTGATAGGACTGTAAGACAAACACAGCATTAAAACGTTGAAAACTACAAACAAATATCTCTCCTAAACTTAGATGCAAAAATTCCCATCAACATTTTAGCAAATACAATCTGGCAATGTATAAAAGAATATTGTATCACATTGTACAGATAGAGAATAGGCTAGTCATTGCCAATTATTAAGGATGGTAGATAGGGCGAATTTGGCTAGAAAGGGAGTACAAGGGAGTCTAATCATGATGGCATAGCTAAGTGTGATTATGACTGTGGCTACATGAAACTGCACATGTGATAAAGTTGTGCAGAAATATACACTCACATAAATACACAAATGATTGTATGTGTCTTTGGTGAAATCTGAATGAGCTCTACTAATTGTAGCAATGTAAATTTCCTGGTTGTGATATTGTACTGTAATTATGAAAGACGTTAACTTTGGGATAGATTGGTAACAGGTGCAGGAGACCTCCCTGAACATGTCTTTGAATCTTCTTTTAAATCTATATTTATTTCAAAATAAAAGAAATTAAATGAGTGATAAGGAATGATTTATATATTAAGAAAAAAGCAAAACGCTAAAAAAAACAAAAACAAAAACAAAAAAAAAACTACAGTATATGATCCTTGCTGTAAAAATGATGAAGACATGAGAAAGAAATGCATGTTTTTGCTCAGGTTTGAAAAAGACATACAGAAGAGATTAACCAAAAGCTAATGAGTTTGGAAACAGAGTTGAATGAATAAATAATGAGAACAAGTTATTGGAAAAGATGAAAAGGTTAGTAGGTATGAAGAGTGAGTGGCATTACTCTCAGTGTACCGTTTTTATAACTGTGATTATTAAAATCATAGTTATGTTTCACATACTGCTCTCAAATTAATATATAATGTTCACCATTTTGGGAGGCAATGAAAAATGGATGAGAAACAATAACAAACAAACCTACCTATATTAAAATGAATAGCATTATCATGCCGAACATGATAGAGAATAAAATAACTATCTTAAATAATTTCGGGAAAGAATATTGTAACAACATATTTTAATAATAAAGGCAAAAGAATTTACATAATTATTGAACTCTACACAGTAAGTGTGTTTATCACAGGACATGGGTTAAAATTATGTTATTTTTATACTCATAATTGAATACATATATATACTGTGAGTAACAAGAGTCAGATTTCTAACTATCAAAAAACAAAAGGACTTACAAATAAGGCCAGAGGGAAAGCAAGAATTAACTCTGTATTTTACACTGGGATCACAGGTATCAGTATGGTTTTTAACATAGAGTCAGATGCTTACATATCAAAATGATTATAAATGTATTTATTTGTATATCAGTATACATATATGTATTTACTAGCTCTGTTTGCTTATGGGGCCTAGAAATAATGATGCTCTGGTAGCAATGAGCATACTTAACACTCAAATGTCCATTCGATATATAATTATCCAATAAGAAAAAGAGCAAGGCTTCTTGAAGAAATGGTAATTTCAGGACTTGGGCTGGAAATCTATAAAGTGAGTCTGGAAAATCTCACAAGAGAATAAGAAAGAACTCAAAAAAATGATAAAGCTTATTGAAACAACATAAAAAAGTAACAGAAGCTATAATAATAACATCAGGTTATAACCTACAGAATAAAATAAAATAAATATTCATGAGTCCAAACTGATAGAGATAAAAATGTAATGAATAAATAAATATATGAGTGGAGATCGATAAGTCTTCCTGGAGGTAAGAATTCCAATTAGTAACTGTGGAATGAATGATGGAAATAAAACATCATTATTAGAATACCAAAGTCATTGTTGAATGCGAGAATCACCAATGGATGCTAAAAATCAGTGACGGAACATATGGTGAGAAACAGGATATTTGCATAGTCTCAATTATTTTTCTACAATATTTGCATAGAGTACAAAGATAAATAACTTCAAGGTATAGAAACCTGGCCAATACCTTTTGTAACCAAATGATTAGAGTGAATATGGCCACTAATAAGGCATATATAAATCAATGTCCCCAGATTCGATGCAGTAAGATGGATGTATCACCTCTGTAGTGTTCTTGCTAAAGCTGCATTACCTTAATCTAATCCTGAGTAAATATCAAACAAATCTAAATTGAGAAAAATTCCTTCAAAAAAATGACCAGAATTCTTCAAAAATGCCAAGGTTGTAAGTGACAAGGAAAAACTGAAGAATTGTCACAATCCAGAAGAGGCTAAGGAGACATGGCAACCACTGTGAAATGTGAGATAATGAATTGGATCCTGAACAGAAAAGGAATATTCATGTGAACATTAGTGGAATTTGAATAAAGTCTACAGATATGTTAACAGTATTATATCAATATTATGTTCTGGTTTCCATAATTGTACTATCATTATCTACGAAGATTACATTAGGAAAAGCCAGGTGAACATGTTTGGGAATTCTCTGTACCATTTTGGCAAATTTTCTGTAAGTCTAAAATCATTTTAAAATTTAAAAAGTCTGAAAAAGTCTAAAGACGATTTACATAATGGGAGGAAATTTTGACAAAATATATAACAAACAGCATATCCCTATGGAGAGATCCCCTTCAACATAAGAAAGAAAAGGCATATTATCTAAAGAAAGATGAGCAAAGATGAATATAGGCAATTCAGAGCAGAGCAAATGTAAATAGTCAATCAGCATATAACGAGATCCTCAATCTCACTAGTAACAAAGGATTGCAAATAAAAATGATAAAGTTCAATTTTTTGTCTAGCAAACTAAATACATATATAAATTAATAAAGCCAGCATTACTGAAGTTATGAGACAGTGGGAACTTTCACATATTTTTGGTGGGATTATTTAATGCCTCATCCACATAGCAGTGACATTTAACAATACCATTCAATATTTTAAATGTACATACTCTGACCCAGCAATCACATTTCTGATAAATAATTTTATACAAGGTACTCATTAGTACACATTAGTTGGTTATAGGAAAAGCTGGCTATAATTTGTTTTTCCAAATGTTCAGTGATATAGAACTAGTAATATAATCAGCTGTTAAAAATGAGAAAAATGATGGACATTTGGGTTGATTCCAAGTCTTTGCTATTGTGAATAGTGCCGCAATAAACATACATGTGCATGTGTCTTTATAGCAGCATGATTTGTAATCCTTTGGGTATATCCCCAGTAATGGGATGGCTGGGTCATATGGTACTTCTAGTTCTAGATCCTTGAGGAATCACCATACTGTTTTCCATAATGGTTGAACTAGTTTACAATCTCACCAACAGTGTAAAAGTGTTCCTATTTCTCCACATCCTCTCTCGCACCTGTTGTTTCCTGACTTTTTAATGATTGCCATTCTAACTGGTGTGAGATGGTATCTCATTGTGGTTTTGATTTGCATTTCTCTGATGGCCAG
>NW_012105032.1:1033839-1133207 GCF_000951045.1 Mandrillus leucophaeus
TATTTAAAAAAAAAAAAAAAGCTCTAAAAAAAAAAAAAATGAGAAAAATGTTAACCCATATATTTGGGCAGTGGGTTATATCCATGATATTGTTGGGTAACAAAAACAAGTTTAGAGAATATTTAAAATATAAAACCATTCCTGTAAAAATACTGTGAGTGTATGTGTGTGTGCATACACACTTATAAAAGCATACTGGTAGAAACAGGGTCTGTAAGTATGCATATTTAAAAATGTTAATAGTGTTTATTCTGTGGAGTAGGATTAGAAATGGATGAATTTCTATTTTTTGCTGTCTATGTATTTGAAGATTTTGGATTTTCAACAAGAAGCATGTATTACTTTTGAAACTAAAATAAAAATGTATGTATCTTATACATCTGAATCTTGCTCTTTGAGGCTAATCAAACTGATACACTATTTGATGTAAAATCTGTGACACTGATATTAATAGATCACTATGTTTACACACTCCAGGATTATATGTATTCTTTTACACAGTGTGACTTGGTTATAACATCAAGAGTTCCAGTATACATGAAAAAAAGATTTTAAAAGAAGATATTTTTGGAAATGGTTAAAACTGGTTATAAAGGTAGCCATTTACTCTATATTTACAAACTTCTCTGATACTGTCTTCAACACATTTTTTTTTCTTTCCACTTACTTCTGCAATTCTTTCTGCCACTTTTCCTTTCACAAGCATTGACTAGATAATGAATAAAAACTTGATGTCAATTTACAAAATATCCCACAAAATTTGATGTGAACTTGAGGTTCATTAATGCTAAATGAACACTCAGTCGACTTCCAGAACCTTATGGTAATAGCAATGAAATCCGTTAGCTAATAGATATTGAATGAACTGCAGCTTTAATAAGATTATGTGTCTGTTTATGAACACTGAAACTTTTGTAACTTAAACAACTGTTGCATTTATGAAATATCCATGTGTGACTGGGATTGTATTAATAATTAATTTCAAATAATGTGCTACTAACTCTGAAGCCTTTTAGATTTTTGCAATGTTTGTTTTTCAGATTAAGAATACTATATTCATTAATGTTACTTTGCAACTCATTTTTACCAACTCTAATATTATACTTTTAAAAGACTATTTTAATAGTAAAGCAACTTATCAGTAGTGTCAACTTTTAGTGGGTAGTGCCTGGAAGGGGACATGTGGAGGTCTTACAAGGTTCTAATAGTGTTCTGTATTTTTATATGAGTACTTGGTCACACAGATATGTGAAATTTGTGAATATTCATAAAAAGAATGCTTATACTTGTACTAAGATATTAAGTATGCTTTTTATATACTGATATAGAAATATTCCATGAACTTATTATGTGACAGAGAAAGATACAGAATAATGTGTATAAAAACTAAACTTATGTAAAGAAATAGAAAGCAATGAAAATACAATATTAACGATATTATACTTGTATATACATAAATACATTCTGGAAGTATACCCCAACCTAATAATACTGATGGCCTCTAGGAGAGTAACTGGATATCTGGTGATTAGGGGTTGGCAAGGAGAACTTTTACTATGTTCTATTTTTTATCATTTAAAATGTGAATCATGAATTTGATACCTATTGCAAAATAACTAAAATTTTAAAATAAGAAATATGAAGTCTGAAGAAATAGTAAAATGAAGAGGTACATGTTTATTTTTTACTGTTTACCCTTTGACATCCGTTTTCCTTTTCCTTCTCTTTCTCTTTCTCCTTATAATCTTTCTCTTCTGCTTGCTCTTCTTTCTCTTGTCTCTCTTATCCCCCACTTCACACAAGTTCTTAATCTTGCTATTGTTGAAGAAAAGCAGATGTCTGTTCTTCAACATCAGATAAAATGTTGATAAAAAGCCTTGCAAGTTGCTATCAAGAAACAGAGGAAATCCTGTAACTTTAGACTATCAGATGGGTGGAGGGCAATTTGCATATATATAAAGCTTCTCTAAATAACATTGACTAGTGACAACTAGTTTGACAACTAGTTTCACAAGTTCAAGCCAAACTTTAAGATATAATAGCTACAATTTCTGATAAAAAGTTTCACATGTAAAATTTGTATTTTATAACAAAAGCGAAGCTTCCAAATCGTTTAATTCCTTAACCTAATTGCTCTTGTGCATATTTAAGCATAGGGTTTCATCAACAAATTCAATCTCAGGTCTTTAGTTTCAATTAATTCTGACCCATAAAGAGTTAATTTTCATGCATTATTTATAATGGTCTTACCATTCAAGCACATAAAAATATTAGTTACATCAAGGACTAACTTCTACTAGTATTCCAGTACTGCATCATGCTTTGCATTTCCAATATTTTTTGTTTGATTGAAGTAATCATCCACATAGAACAGCAATAACACTTCTGCCATTTAATGATTTTTTTTTTAGAGAACTTGTGAGCCCTTTCTGCTCTAATATTTTTGATCTGTAAAGTTCCAGAATTACTGTAACCTACTAGCTGATTCATAAGAATTTGTTTTGAAAAAAATTATTATGTTATTGAGTGAACATATTTCAACGTTACATATTTTTTAAAAAATACAAAATTCTAAGAAAAATGTACCTTCATATAAATATGAATGAAAAACAGGACAAGAACTCATTAACTGGGTAGTATAAAGGTAAATATGTTCTGAGTAAGTAACATTCTGCTGTTTAAAGACAAAAATTACCCTGAGTTTTGCTTAAGCTATTTGAGAAGACAAGACCAAAATTCAAAACTGCAGTTTTCTCATTTGTAGAAAAATGTGGTAGAAAATTTCTTCAGAAGATAAACCTTTGCTATTATCGCTAACATAAAAATATCATTTTTTTTCTGGTTTACAATTTTGAGAAAACTTTTTCATTATATTTTTTACATGTAAATTTATGGATGTCTAATTATTATGTTTTAAAAATAAGAAATGTTTAAAGCCCTAAAAACAAACTGTGTTGTTTAAGAAGACTCAAGTCAAATTAATTTCGCAGTATCATGGACATTATTCTTTGACTTCTACTGGTCCAGATCATATTTAGAAAGATAAATACACAAATATATATACCCGCTCCAAATGCTTTCATCAATTGACGTTTTGGTGTGGTAAAATATCTCTCACCAATGTAATACACTTTAATAGATAAGAATACATTTATCAGATTTCAACTCATCAGGTAAAAAATATAGCCTGTATAAGAAAATAATAAATACATATATGGTCAAAATAACTGGTCAAATTTTAAACAGTTTTAAAGCAACAATACATAAATGTCATGATTTATTGTATTTACCAATATTTGTTAGCTATTTTAATAAAATTTTAAAAAATCTTATATACTATATTCTCATCCACTCTGGTAAATGATATGTAAATAAAAATTATGTGTGATGATTATTTTAATTTTCAGGTAAAATGAATCAACTATTCTTTGTTTTCTAAGCTTTACTGAATTTGAAATAGAATTTATGTTTGAATAATCTCACTAGGCCATTAAGTTATTAAAAAAATACACAAAACACTTTGGGAGGCTGAGGCAGGCAGATCACTTGCACTCAGAAGTTCAAGACCACCCTGGACATCATAGAGAGACCTCATCTCTACCAAAAGTAAAAATAAAAATAAATTAACTGGGCATAGTAGCATGCACCCGTAGTCACAGCTACTTGGCTACTTTGGAAGCTGAGGTAAGAGGATAGCTTGAGCCCAGGAGGTGGAGATACAATGAGCCTAGATGGCACCACTGTGCTGCAGCCTAGATGACAGTGGGAGACACTTTCTCAAAAAAGAAGGGGAGTTATTTTAAAAAAATGTTGCCATTATAAATATGCTTTTTGTCAATTCTTGTACACTTTGTTCTTTATTATATTGAGGTTTGACTTTATTCCCTTATTTTTTGTATCTATTTTATTTTTTCTTGATGGAAAATAACATGATGCAAAAGGTTTTTTAACATGTAAAAGACATTTTAATATAGTAGAATCAACAAGTAGCACCTTAGTGGCCTGAAAAAAAAATTGATTCTTGAAGTGTATCACTCTGATTAATTTGAAATAAATATATACATAGGCTGATAATAACATTGGTAGGTTTTTTTTTTTTTTTGAGTTTTAGGCTTTTAGAATATGCCTTTCTCTCTCATGTTTTCCTTTTTTTTATTATTATTTTACTTTAAGTTCTAGGATACATGTGCACAATGTACAGGTTTGTTACACATGTATACATGTGCCATGTTGGTGTGCTGCACCCATTAACTCGTCATTTACATTAGGCATATCTCCTAATGCTTTCCCTCCCCCCTCCCCCCACCCCACGACAGGCCAACAGGCTCCAGTGTGTGATGTTCCCTGCCCTGTGTCCAAGTGTTCTCATTGTTCAATTCCCACCTATGAGTGAGAACATGCTGTGTTTGGTTTTCTGTCCTTGAGATAGTTTGCTGAGAATGATGGCTTCCAGCTGCATCCATGTCCCTACAAAGGACATGAACTCATCATTCTTTGTGGCTGAATAGAATTCTCTAGTGTATATGTGCCACATTTTCTTAATCCAGTTTATCATTGATGGACATTTGGGTTGATTTCAAGTCTTTGCTATTGTGAATAGTGCCGCAATAAACATACATGTGCATGTGTCTTTATAGCAGCATGATTTATAATCCTTTGGGTATATACCCAGTAATGGGATAGCTGGGTCAAATGGTATTTCTAGTTCTAGATCCTTGAGGAATAGCCACACTGTCTTCCACAATGGTTGAACTAGTTTACAGTCTCACCAACAATGTAAAAGTGTTCCTATTTCTCCACATCCACTCCAGCACCTGTTGTTTCCTGACTTTTTAATGACTGCCATTCTAACTGGTGTGAGATGACATCTCATTGTGGTTTTGATTTGCATTTCCCTGATGGCCAGTGATGATGAGCATTTTTTCATGTGTCTGTTGGCTGCATAAATGTCTTCTTTTGAAAAGTGTCTGTTCATATCCTTTGCCCCCTTTTTGATGAGAGGGTTTTTTTTTTTTTTTTTTCTTGTAAATTTGTTTGAGTTCTTTGTAGATTCTGGATATTAGCCCTTTGTCAGATGAATAGATTGCAAAAAATTTCTCCCATTCTGTAGGTTGCCTGTTCACCCTGATGGTAGCTTCTTTTGCTGTGCAGAAGCTCTTTAGTTTAATTAGATCCCATTTGTCAATTTTGGCTTTTGTTTCCATTGCTTTTGGTGTTTCAGACATGAAGTCCTTGCCCATGCCTGTGTCCTGAATGGGATTGCCTAGGTTTTCTTCTAGGGTTTTTTATGGTTTTAGGTCTAACATTTAAGTCTCTAATCCATCTTGAATTAATTTTTGTATAAGGTGTAAGGAAGGGATCCAGTTTCAGCTTTCTACATATGACTAGCCAGTTTTCCCAGCACCATTTATTAAATAGGGAATCCTTTCCCCATTTCTTGTTTTTGTCAGGTTTGTCAAAGATTGGATGGTTGTAGATGTGTGGTATTATTTCTGAGGGCTCTGTTATGTTCCATTGGTCTATATCTCTGTTTTGGTACCAGTACCTTGCTAACATTGGTACATTATAATATGTAATTGTTTACATGAGAAATGCAACTGGATGTCACTAATCTGTGTTTAATTATGGACCAATCCAAAACCAGTTACCTGATCCTAGTGGAAAAAACTCGTAACTATTATATAGATCTAGAGCTGGCCTCACAGGCATACAACCTGTTCCCTTATACAGGCACGAGGCTTAAAAGGATTCAGCACTTTAATACACTTGTTGTCTGGAAATTCTGAATGATTTTTTAACAACAGACTGCACATTTTGCAATTCGTATTGAACTCCCAAACCATGTAATCAATCATTTATATGTCCAAAGGGTTAAAGGTCATAAATCTAGACCAGAATAACTAAGATTACCTACATAGCAATCTAGGATTACACAAAAATTCAGGATACTCAAGGGAGTTCTAAAAGAAACAAAGAAAATAAGCTAGGAGAAATGATCAGAAAAAAGAATTTTAGGAACTGTAGGAGCTATCCTTTCTTGAAAATATTAGGGTGAATTTAACTTGAAATGAATTATACTAATATTAATATGTGTAAAACTGGAATCAAATTTCTTCTTATATGTTCCAATTTGAATCGCTGAAATTGATATTTACTCACCCAAATAGAGATGCTTTAATAAGCTATGGAGTGTTAAAGAAGTTTCCAGTAACATAAAATTGTTCAGCATATATTCACATCAATGACCTTTGTGTCTGTGGGTTGTTTCTTTTTGTTGGCAACAAGTTTTGGTATATGCATCATAATAAGTTACAGCCAAGGACTTTCTTTATGTTTGAAATGCATACCTTACAATTTACAGTGTTTTTCCTATGAAATGAATCAATTGATAGCTTTAAATTTGCTTTCACAAATATTGGTGGCTTTCTCAACATTGTGTTAAATATAGAAAGTTGTCCTTGTATACAAAACCAGTAGAATAATTTCCAATCTATGGCATAACTAGTAAAATACATTGATATTAGAAATGAACACAATCTACTTAAACTCTGAACCTGAGTGTCCTCAGATGAAAATGATGATAATAACCTATAACTCACAATGCCTAGAACAGCATAACACTTTTAAATGGTAGCTCTTGCAACTATGTCAAAATTCTATGTTATTCTTGGTTGTTTGTATATGAAAAATTCCTCTTTACCAATTAAAAGTTCATTTCAACCTGAAGGGTTCAAGGTTTTACATCAAATGTAAAGCACTTTGCTTGCACCTTATATTTATTCTTAAGTACAACCCGTTGTATAAAAAATTAAACTTTAAAAAATATGGGGAGAAATGGAGCATAAATAACTTTATACATTTGTTTGAAAAGTTGTCTAATGCAATCAGAAATACGTGGTGTCATTTTTAAAGCTTCAAAACACATTGAAACCTGGTAAATGCTAATTTGAGAAAATACAATTTCGGGCCTGAGTTTCAAGTTCCAATTAGGGTTGCAAAACATGAGTTCTGAACCACTGCAAAAGTAGGGCAAATATTAATGTCAAACTTCCATCAGGATTGCTTGCATGACATTGACTTTTATTTATTTGTAATAGCATACCAAGGAAATGCACCTGAGATAGAACACAGGCAAATCTCTTTAAAGACAATGGATTTGCAAGTATATATCTGATGACTAATTTCAGTAAAGTTTTTCTCAGTTTTTCTGAAAAAAAATATGAACAAAGCTGTATTAGGAAGCATTAAAATATGTTAAATATTACAAATCACTTAGGCCAATAAATGTAGATAAAATATTTTTATTAATATAAATAATAAGAGCTGAGTGATTTTATTCAAAGCTATGAAAAAGCTATTTTAATCGGGAAATTTAATACATCCAACATTATTTTATTCCTCTGTTACTAGATTAGTTTTGCCTTTTTTTTTTTCCTCCTTGGATCCAGGAAGATAGTACGTACATGCCATTGTGGCCATTAGTGAAAAAAGCACGAAGCCTATCTAACCTCTCCATCAGCCTTCTTCTCTTCCAAAAAAATTACCATAACATTTAGCCCAGATTTGCAAAATATGTAGTGATTTGTTTTCAGGCATTGTGGGTAGCTAGTTAACCCGATGTCAGGTTGTTAGAGAACTCTTCCATCCTCTTACACTCATGCACGTGTACCCATACATAACATGCAAACACACACGGCAACCTGAAAATGAAATTATTCTATCAATAAATCTTATCTTAAATATGAATTGCTACATCCTCGAAAGAATTTCATACTTTTATTTAGGGTGTTGAGAATCTTCCCACATGCTTCTCCACACATGGGGGAACAGAAAGAAAATCTTTCTCATTCTGTTCTTCAGTCAGTTATCTAGCATAAAGACTGTGGCCCTATTGTCAGTGTCCTTTGCCGTACAATGATTTGGCATGTAGATGCTGAGGAGGAAATGAAAGATATAGAAAGAAATAAGATGAATAAGAGTTCTGGGACTCTTCATGCTTTCAGAAAGTATGGTGAAACTTCCCTACTGTCAAAAATGCTAGAATAATTTTTATTTAGCGATTCATTCACATAAATATTTCAAGAATTTTGCATAAAACTGTTGCAAAATTATCCATGAGAAATTTAAATCTCCAAATGGGAGGTAGACATATGAATGCATAGCCAAGAAATAATGAAGTGTGTGGCTGTCGTTACTAGTTCACACGTGCCCTGAAAACATCTGTGTTATAAAACCCAAAGTTACAGCTTCAATTATAGAAATGCCCAAATCCCACCGCAACATGAATATCGATTTTTTCTTGCTAAATAAGCAAAGTTACTTATGCAAATATTCATTATATGTTTGAGAGCATATTTAAGATATTTCCATAAATAGTTTGTAAATCAACAGTGCACATAAGTCTTTTACTATTTCTGAAATTAATATAGCCTCAGAAGTGATTTTATCTTTTTTTTTCATAGAATTTATTTTTCCGCCTTTTTACTATCACCTATTAGTACCTTCATGCTTAAATTACAGCATATAAACAGAGTATATTTCATTGGGCCTGCTTTTGTATTTAATGTTGTCTGATACTAGATTTTACTTCTGCTTTTCCAAATATATATTAGAAGACGATTTTCATCCGTTTGTTGCATGGTTGGTTAAATTTTTATACAGCAGAAGACAAAAGAAGCACAATTTCTGTTTCTTAATTTGTTCTATGATTTTTTTTAAATAAATTTTACTATGTATAAGGTATATGACATTGTGTTATAGGATACATATAGATAAAGAAGGTTACTTTAGTGAGGCAAATGAACACTTCAGTCATTTCACATAGTTGCCCACTATCTTTCTTTTTTGTTGTTTTCATGTCAAGAGCAGATAAAATCTACTCATTTATTATGAATCCCATATACAATACAGTTTTATCACCAATACTCCTCATGTCGCACATTAGATTTTGAACTTGTTAATCCTACATAATTCCTATTTCGTATCCTCTGGCCCACATCTCCCCATTTCTTCATCTCTGTATATTTGAATTTGTTTTTAGATTTCACATATTAGTAAGATCATGAAATATTTTTCATTCTGTATCCGGCTTATTTAGCTTAGCGTAATGTCCTCCAGGCTCATCCATGTTGTGGCAAATTGTAATATTTTGTCCTTTTTGAGTGTAAAATAATATTCCATTGTATATATGTGACACAGTTGCTTTATCCATTTATTCATTGATGAACACTTAGGTTTATTCCATAAGTTGGTTATTGTAAAAAATGCTGCAATAAACATGAGATTGCAGATGTCTTTATGATGTAATGATTTTGTTTCCTTTGGATATATGCTAAGAAAAGTGATCACTGGGTATTATGGCTATGTTAAGAAACCTCCATACTGTTTTCCATAATGACTGTACCAATCTATATTCTCCCCAGCAATGTACAAGAATTCCCTTTTTTCCACACCATCACCAACATTTGTTGTCTTTTGACATTTTAATAGTAGCCATCCTAATGAGTGTGAGGTGGTATCTCACAGTGATTTTGATTCGCATTTCCCTGATAACTAATGATGTTTAGCACTTTTTAAAATACCTGTTGGCTATTTTTTTGTCTGTTTTGGGAAAATATCTATTCAGGTCTTTTCCCATTCTATAAAATTGAGTTATCTGTTTTTCCACTATTGAGTTTTATGAGTTATATGTAAATTTTGGATATTACTCTTTTATCATATATGTGGAATGCAAATATATTTTTCCCAATCTGTAGTTTTCCATGTCATTTTCTGAGTATTTCTTCTGCTATGCAGAAGCTTTTTAGTTTAATATAGTTCCATTTAGAAAAATATAACCTATTAAGATTGAATCAGGAAAAAAAGAGAAAACCTGAACAGACCAATAACAAATAAAGATATTGAAGAGTAATTAAAAACTTCTTGACAAAGAAAAGCTCAGAACCAAATGGCTTCACAGCTGAATTTTACCAAGCATTCAAAGAACATTCAAGCATTCAAAATATAATAAAAATGCTTCTTAAATATTCCAAAAAATAGAGCTAGAGAGCATAATTTCAAACAGATTTTAGCAAGCTAATATCACTTTGATATCCTAGCCAAAGACATCACACACACATACACACACACTCTCTCTCTCTCACACACACACACATACACACACAATTTAGGCCAATTTATCTGAGTAACATTGATGCAAATATTCTCAATAAAATATTACCGAACCAATTTTAACAACACATTAAAAACATTACATATTGTGACCAAGTGGAATTTATTCCTGGTATTCAAGAGTGATTAAGCATATGTAATCAGTTCATGGGATATAGCACGTTAACAATGAAAGACACAAACCACATGATCATCTCAACTGACATGAAAAAAGCATTCAGTAAAATCCACCACTCTTTATTATTAAAAACTCTCAACAATTTAGGTATGGAAGAAACTTCTTCAATAAAATAAAAGCCAATTATGAAAACCCACAGATAATATTCTAACTAATGGAGAAAAACCTGAAGTCTTCTCCATTATCATTCAGTACAAAGTAAGAATGCCAACTGTCACTTCTTCTATTCAACATAATACTGGAAGTATTAGCAAGAACAATCACATGAGACAAAGACAGAAAAGGCATCCAAACTGAAAAGAAAGAAACAAAATTATCTCTTTTTGCAGATGGCATCATTCTATCTATAAAACAATGAAAAACAAATCACTTAAAAATTCTTAAAACTAATAGCAAATGTTATAGTGTTGCAGGATACAAAATCCACATATAAAAATAATTAGCATTTTGATAAATGCATAACAATCTAACTGAAAAAGAAATCAAGAAAACAATCTCATTTATGATAGTGTATGAAAAAAAATACCTAGGAATAAATTCAACCAAAGAGGGAAAAGATCTCTAGATTGAAAATCTCAAAGCACCAATGAAAAGCAATTCAAGACACAAATAAATGGAAATATATCCCATGCTCATGCACTGGAAGAATTATCATTTTAAAAAATGTCTATATTACTCAAAACTATATACAGAAACAATGCAATACCTATTAAAATCCCACTGGCATCCTGTTTTACTTCATTCTCACACTGCTAGAAAGAAATACCTGCAACTGTGTAATTTATAAAGAAAAGGTCTAATTGTCTCATGGTTCTGCAGGCTGTACAGGAAGCATAGCAGCTTTTGCTTCTGGGGATGCCTCAGGAAACTTACAATTATGGGGGAAGGTGAAGGGGAAGTAGGTACATTTTACATGGCCTGAGGAGGAGAAAGAGAGAGAGAAGTGGGAGATACTACACACTTTTAAACAACCAGATATCATGATAACTTACTCACTCACTATCACGAGAACAACACTGATGGAATGGTTCTAACCCATTTATGAGAACACTACCCCCATAATCCAATCACTTCCCACCAAACCCCACTTCCAACATCGGTGATTATGATTCAACATGAGATGTGGGTGGGAACAAAGATCCAAACTATATCATTCCACTCCCTGCCCCTCCCAAATTTTATGTCCCTCTCACATTTCAAAATACAGTAATGCCTTCCCAACAGTCCACCAAAGTCTTTACTCATTCCAGCATTAACTCCGAAGTCCAAAATCAAAGGTCTCATCTGAGACAAGGCAAGTCTCTTCTACCTATAAGCCTGTAAAATAGAAAAAAATTACTTACTTTCAAGATACAATGGGATAAATACTTTCAATATAAATGACAGACATTTCTTGGCCAATAGAAAGAGGCTCCAGGCCCCATGCAAGTCTGAAAACCAGCAGGGCAGTCATTAAACCTTACAGTTCCAAAATAAAATCTTTTTATTTCACGTCCCACATCCAGGGCACACTGATGCAATGAATGGGTTTCCAAGGCCTTGGTCAGTTCTGATCCTGTAGCTCTGCAGGGATCAGCACCCTGAGCAGCTCTTATGGTCTGGATTGAGTGCATTCAGATTTTCAAAGCACAGTGTGCAGGTTTCCAGTGGATGTACAATACCAGGTTCTGCAAGATGGTGGCCCTCTTTTCAGAGCTCCACTATTCAGTGCCCCAGTGGTGACTCCATGTGGAGGCTCCATTCCCACATTTCCTTTCCACACTGCCCTAGTAGAAGTTTTCCATAAAAGGTCTGTCCCTGCAGACCAGGACAACCAGGCTTTTCCATACATCCTCTGAAATCTAGGCAGAGGCTCTCAAGACTCAACTCTTGCACTTTGCTCACCTTCAGGCATAACTCCATGTGGAAGCTGCCAAAGCTTATGGCTTGCACCCTCTGAAGCAACAGTTCAAGCTGTATCTGCACCCTGTTGAGCCATGGCTGGAGATGGAGTGGCTGGGACACAGGAAGCAGTGTTCCAAGGATATGCAGTGTGTTGGAGTCCTGGTCCTGGCTCACAAAAACATTCTTCTCTGCTAGGTCTCTGGGCTTGTGATGGGAGGGACTGCCGGAAAAGTCTCTGAAATGCTTTTGAGGCCTCCTCCTTGTCTTGGTTATTAACATTTGGATTCTTTTTACTTATGCAAATTTCTACAACCTGCTTGAATTCCTTCCCTAAAAAAAATGGGCTTTTCTTTTCTACCAGATGGCCAGGCTGCACATTTTCTAAACTTTTATGCTCTACTTCCCTTTTAAATGTCAGTTCCAGTTTCAGGTCTTTGCTTTCCTCACACATATGAGTGTAGGTTGTTAGAGGCAGCCAGGCTACATCTTGAACACTGTGATGCTTAGAAACTCCTTCTTCCAGATAATCCTAAATCATCATTCTCAAGTACAAAGTTCCACAAATCCCTAGAGTAGAGCCACAATGCTGCCATGTTGTTTGGTAACACATAACAAAAGTTACCTTTGTTTTAATTCCCAATATCTTCTTCATCTCCATCTGAGACTTCATCACCTTGAACTTTATTTTCCATATCTTTATCAGCATTTTGGTTGCAACCACTTAAACAGTCTCTGTGGAGTTTTAAATTTTCCCTCATCCTCTTGTCTTCTTCTGAGCTCTCCTAGCTCTTACGACCTCTGTTCATTACCTAGTTCCAAAGCTCCTTCCACTTTTTCAGGTATCTTTGTAGCAATGCCGCAATTATTGGTACCAACTTTTAGTATTACTTTTTTTCTCACACTGCAATAGAGAAATACCTGAAGCTGGATAATTTATAAACAAAAGAGTTTAATTGGCTCACAGTTCTGCAGGCTGTACAGGATGCATAGTGACTTCTGCTACTGGGAATGTCTCAGAAACTTACAATGATGGCAGAAGGTGAAGGAGAAGCAGGCATATCTTACATGGCCAGAGTAGAAGGAAGAGAGATAGACGGGGATGGTGCTATGCATTTTTAAACAACCAGATCTCATGATAACTCACTCACTCACTGTTAACAGCACTGAGGGGCTGAAGCTAATCCATTCATGAAAAATTCACCCTCATGATCCAATTACCTTCCACTAGGCCCCACCTCCAACATTGGGGATTACAATTCAACATGAGATTTGGGTTGGAACACAGGTCCAAACCATATTATATTATTTACAGAAAAAAAATAAAATTTCTAAAATTCGTCTAGAACTGTGAAAGACTCCAAATGTGCAAGACAATTTCAAGAAAGAAAAAAAATTGAGAGCCTCACAATTCCTAATTTAATATAACATTGCAAAGCAATAGTAATCAAAACAGTGTAGAACTTGCATAGGAACAGACGCAGACTAATGGAACAGAATAGAGAGTCTGGAAATAAAATATATACAGTCAACTAATTTTTGAAAAAGGCACCAAGAGGACACAGTAAGGAAAGAATAGTTTCTTCAATAGGTGATCCTAGGAAAAATGGATTTTCAAACTCCAAAGAATGAAATTGAACCCTTGTAACATGCACAAAAATTTACTAAAATAACACAAATATAAGATCAGAAACTATAAAACTCCTAGAAGAGAACATAGAGAAACAGCTCCTGTACATTCGCCCTCGGTAATGATTTTTCTATTTATTACAGAGCAATCTCAGGCCTCAAAAGCAAAAACTTCATATTAGTTTTAATGCTGAAGTCTTGCATAATGATTAAACCTGCAGCCTTGAGAGTCAGATTAGAGTAAGTTTAAATAGCCATACTGTACTTTGGTTTTCCTGTATGTAAAATGGGGATAATAGCAGTATTTCCTCATAAAATTGTGATGAGAAGAAAATAAAATAATTCATGTTTAGTCTACAGAACAGTTACTAACACATAATAAAACAAAAGTTTTTTAAATTTTCCAAAAATCCATTTTTGGCTATTCTACCATGAAAATTGATAACTAAATTTATATCTATTATAATACTTCTATTAGTACATTTCATTTTCTCTCACTGAATACAATGTTTTGAGAAAAATACTTCATTTTCATGCCTGTATAACTATTGTTTGCCTTGCCATGGTGTCATACACAAAAAAGTACTCCATGAGTGCTTATTAAACGTATAAAAGTCAGAACGAATAATATCCACATTTGTGGATATTAATTATCTTCACTGCTTTTTACCTTGATTATAATTTTTATTCTAAGGCGTCATACTTTATGTAATTTTAATGACATTAAAAATTGAGCAAAGTACATTAACAGACAGATTTCAAAAGAAAACATACAAACAGCCTACAAGCATATGAAAAAATGCTCAACAACACTAATAATTAGAGAAATACCAATCAAAATCAAGATGAGATACCATCTCACATCACTCAGCATGGCTATTATTAAAAAGTAAAAAAAATAATAGATGCTGGTGAGGTTGCAGAGAAAAAGGAATGCTTACACACTGCTTGTAGTCATGTAAATTGGCACAATCATTTAGAAAAGCAGTTTGGCCATTTTTCAAAAACCTTAAAACATAATCAACATTCAATCCAGTATTTCCATTATTAGGTATATACCCAAAGAAACATAAATTATTCTAACATAAAGACACATGCATGCATGTGTTCATCATAGCACTATTTACAATAGCAAAGACAGGGAATCAACCTATATGCCCATCAGTGGGAGACTGGATAAAGAAAATGTGGTTTATGTACACCATGGAATACTCTGCAGCCATTAAAAAGAATGAGAACATGTCTTTTGCAGCAACATGGATGGAGCTGGAGGCCATTATCCTAAGCAAACTAACACAGGAACAGAAAAGCAAATACTACATTTTCTCACTTATAAGTAAGAGCTAAACATTGAGTATGTTAGGGACATACCGCACCAAGAAACCTTCTTGGTGCTGCCCACCTCTCCACCTAATGCTCTGCAACTCTTCTCCATGCCGCCCAGGCTTTCCCCAAGCCTCTTTACATTTCTCAGCCCTTAAGCGGTGAAACCAGCAGACTTCACTTACCAGACCTTGCTGTCATAAGCAAACCCCAATTACAAACCAGTCATACTGCACGGGCGGAGGTCGTGGGAAGCATAAACAAACTTTACCTACACCTTCCTATAAGTTCCTGTTCTTCCTCTAGCTACCACCATGAATGTCACAAGGTGATATGTGACAAAATTAACCAGCAAACAACCCCGGGATGTGGCCATACCAAAGAACCCCCTCAAACTTCCCTCTCCACTGTAAACCCCTCATTCTGTAAGCTTGGGGCTTCTTCCTCTCTGACTGTTAAGGAGCAGGTTAATGAAAACTTGCTTGCCTGACTTTGGGTCTATTTTTTCTTTCTTTTGGCTAACCTTACAGAGTACATATGGACACAAAGAAGGGAAAAGCAGACATTGGGGCCTACTTGAGGGTGGACGGTGATAGGAGGGTGAGGATTGAAAAACTGCCTATTGGATACAAGCTTATGACCTGAGTAATGAAATAATCTGTACACCAGACTTCTGTGACACAAAATTTACCTATACAACAAACCAAAATAAAATTAAATAAACGTAATAAATAAATGAAATAAAAGTTAAATAAGTACAAGTTAAAAATTAAAGAAAATCAAGGACTTAGTAGAAAAGAAAATTTCCATTCAGACATGCTTTTTGAGTGACAAATAGATATCTCTGAAATAAACCTGGAGTTAAGGGCATATAGGAAAGAAAGACAAAAACATAAAGATAAGTTTCTTTATTTTATCTCAAGAATAATGGATCTGGAAATACCAAATATCATATTTTTCAACGTGACTTTATAAGCAATTTCTAAAAACTTAAAAAGTTATACCCTCCTCTATTCAAGATCCAGTTTGGGTAGTATCTTCAGCTGAGTTTCTGCAAATGTAGTCCCAGGATCCCTGGAGAAGCTGAGAACTTTTAAATGTCTGTGAAGTCAATGTTGCTCTCACAATAATACTAAGTTTTTATTTCTCTTTTCCATTGTATCAATATCTGTACTGCTTAAGTTTGTTTTTGTATTGGCTGGTAATTGTTTTCCTTTCCATAATTCGTGCTCCTTTCAATATATCTTGTATAGTGGGTCTGGTGGTAACAAACAAGGTCAGCATTTGCTTGTCATAAAAGAATCTTATATCTCCTTCACTCAGAAAGCTTAGTTTGGCTGGATATGAAATTCTTGGTTAAAAAATTTTTTCTATAAACATGTTAAATATAGAATCCTACTCTCTTCTGGCTTATAAGGTTTCTGCTGAGAGGTCTGCTGTTAGCCTGATGTGGTTCCCTCCATTGGAGACCTGCCCCTTCTCCCTAGCTTCCCTAATATTCTTTCTTTCATTTCAACTTTTGAACATCTAATGGTTATGTGTCTTAGGGATGATCTTCTTGTGTAGAATCTTGCAGAGGTTCTCAGTATTTTCTGAATTTAATTGTCAGCCTCCCTAGTGAAGTTGGGGAAGTTTTCATGGGTGATGTCCTGAAATACATTTACCAAGTTGTTTGCTTTCTCCTTTTACTTTCAGGAATGTCAATGATTTGTAGATTTTGTCTATTTACATAATCCCATATTTCTTGGGGGTTTTATTCATTCCTTTTAATTTTTTTCTTTATTTTTGTCTTACTCCCTTATTTCAGACAGCTACTCTTCAAGTCCTGATATTCTTTCCTCTGCTCAGGCTATTCTGCTGTTAATACCTGTCATTGCATTGTGAAATTCTTGTAGTGCATTGTTCAGCTCCATCAGATGAGTTAGTTTCTTTTTTATACTGGCTATGTCATCTGTCAGCACCTGTATTATTTTATTGTGATTCTTAGTTTCCTTGAATTGGGTTGTGTCATTCTCTTAAATCTCAATGATCTTCATTTCTATTCATATTCTGAATTCTACTTCTGTCATTTCATCTAATTCAGCCTAGTTAGAAAGACCAGTGTATTAGTCAGGGTTTGTTAGAGGGACAGAATTAATAGAATAGATGTATATATAAAGGGGAATTTATTAATGAGTATTAACCACACAATCACAAGGACACCAAATAGTCCATCTGCAATCTGAGGAGCAAGGATACCAGCCTGAGTCCCAAAGCTCGGGAACTTGGAGCTTCCTGCAAGGGCAGGAAGCATGCAGCATGGGAGAAAGATGTACGCTGGGAGGCTAAGCCAGTCTAGTCTTTTCATGTTCTTACGGCTGATTTTTATTCTGGCCCCTCTAGTAGCTGATTAGATTGTACGCACCTACATTAAGGGTGGGTCTGCCTTTCCCAGTCCACTGACTCAAATGTTAATCTCCTTTGGCAACACCCTCACCGACATCCAGGAACAATACCTTTACATCCTTCATTCCAATCAAGTTGGCACTCAGTATTAACCACCACAAGTCCAGCCCTTGTTAACTTGAACCCAAACACATGTCCTAAGATTATACATAATCTTCAAATAAAGACAATAATAAGATCCCAATTATGCCTAACATAATTCAACTATTCTTTGTACAACTGGAAAGGCACCAATCCTCAACCCAAATGCTATTACATAAAGTTAACAACACTTAAATGCTGATATGAAGTCAATAAATCTTATATCATATGATAAAAGAAAAAAGGAAATAAAGACTTTTTTTAGTACAAGTGTATACATGTGCAAACATGTTTTTTTTTTAAAAAAAAAAAGGAGAAAATACTCATGACAATTACAGTTCTCGTTTCTGCAACTGGTCACGTGGTCATAGCTGATATTGATGACTACCTTCTTCTACTACCCATTCTTTATTCCCTTTTTCTTCAGGAAGCACCTCAGTAGGTTGTGGATTTGTTGTTGCTGTTGTTGTTGTTGTTGTTGTTTTTTCTGATAGAGTGACCCAAACCTTCATTCCTAAAAGGATCTGGGCCAGTTGTAGTCCTGCCTGAATTGGGCTGTTGTAGTTTCCCATTGACTTTAATCACCGGGCATGGTAATAAGAAGAGACACCCTAATGAATCTCCTGTACTCCATGCATAATCTTTCTTTCCTCCATTACAGAGTAGTAGACTGATATAATCTTGATGGTCTGAGTCAATCATCCCAGCCAACACTGTATCTCCCTTCTTAGTCTGTTGGCGTAAAGGTAGGAGAAGTGCAAAATATGGCAATCTTAATTTCCAGGTGGCAATCTTAATTTCCAGTTTAGTTGAATCATTGCTGTGCCTGCTGGTGGCAGCATTCCTCCCTCTGAAACTAAGACCTCTGGGCCAGCAGAACACAATGTCACAGGAACAGGAAACAAAAATGTTGTTAGTGGGTGACTACGGGTAAAGGTGAGTGATGCCACTTCCAACTCCACCCCTCGATTCCTGGAACCATGAATCCTGGCTATAGGAGAAACAGCACCATATATTGGACGCTGATTCAGAGCAAAGACAGCCTTCTGGAGAACCTTGTCCCAGCCATGCAAAGTATTATAACCTAGTTGGCATTTTAGTTGTGACTTCAAAAGGCCATTCTATCATTCTATCAATCCAGCTGTTTCAGGATGATGGGGAGCATGGTAAGACCAGTGAATTCCATGAGCATGAGCCAGCTGCCATATTTTTTTAGATGTAAAATGAGTGCCTTGGTCAGAGGCAATGCTGTGTGGAATACCATGACGGTGGATAAGGCATTTCATGAGTCCACAGATGGTAGTTTGGCAGAAGCACTGCATGCAGGATAGGCAAACCTATATCCAGAGTAAGTGTCTATTCCAGTGAGGACAAACCACTGTCCTTTCCATGATACTGTCTCTTATACACATCTAGATGTGTATAAGAGACAGCTATGTAGATGGTGGATAAGGCATTTCATGAGTTATGTATGGTAGTCCTGTCTCTTATACACATCTAGATGTGTATAAGAGACAGATTGCATGCAGGATAGGCAAACCTATATCCAGAATAAGTGTCTATTCCAGTGAGGACAAACCTCTCTGCCTTTTCCATGATGGAAGAGGTCCAGTATAATCAACCTGCCACCAGGCAACTGGCTGAACACCCTGAGGAATAGGGCCATATTGAGGGCTCGTGTTGGTCTCTGCTGCTGGCAAATTGGGCAGTCACCAGTGGACATAGCCAAGTCAGCCTGGGTGACTGGAAATCAATGTTCCTCAGCTTATGCGTAACCTCCATCCCTGCCACAATGGCTACTTTATTCATCGGCCCATTGAGTTATGACAGGGGAAGCTAGAAAAAGAGGCTGAGTAGTATCTACAGAACAGGTCATCCTATCCACTTGATTATTAAAATCTCTTCTGCTAAGGTCACGTATTGGTGAGCACTCACATGGGATACAAATATCATCCCCTTTTTTTGGCCACTCAGAAAAGTCTATCCATATACCTCTTCCCCAAATTTCTTTGTCACCAATTTTCCAATCATATTTCCTCCAAGTCCCTGGTCATCCAGTCAATCTATTGGCTACAGCCCATGAATCAGTATATAATTGCACATTTAGCCATTTTTCCTTACATGAAAAGTGCACAACTAGGTGCACTGCTTGAAATTCTGCCCACTGGGAAGATTTCTCTTCACTACTTTCTTTCAGGGATGTCCTGAAAGGGACTGTAGTGCTGCAGCTGTGCACTTGTGGGCAGGGTCTGCATATGCAGAAGCATCTGTGAACCAGGCCTTGGACTTCTCTCCCTCTGTCAAATGATCACAGGGAACTCTCCATGAGGCCATTGGTGCAGGCTGAGGGAGAGAAGGCAGGAATGGAAATAATGGGCATTTGAGCCACTTCCTCATGTAACTTACTTGTGCCTTAAGGACCTGCTCAAGCCCAATCACGTATATACTACTGCCATTTGATCATTTGATGATGGAGTGCTGCTGTGCACGAACCACTCTATGGCAAGATAGGTCAGAAAGCACCCAGGTCATGCATGATAGGCAGTTTAGGTTGCATGGTGGCTTGACTCATAGTCAAACATTCAGTTTCCACCAAAGCCCAGTCACAGGCCAAGAGTTGTCTCTCAAAAGGAAAGTAGTTATCTGCAGAAGATGATAGGGCCTTGCTTCAAAATCCTACAGGCCTCTGCTGTGATTCACCTGTGTCGACCTGCCAAAGGCTCCAAACGGCATCCCTATTTGCTACTGATACCTCAAGCAACATTGAGTCTGCTGGGTCATATGGCCCAAGTGGCAGAGCAGTTTGCACAGAAGCCTGGACCTGTTGTTGAGCCTTCTTCTGTTCTGGACCCCACTCAAAACTGGCAGCCTTTCAGGTCACTCAATAAATGGGCTGGAGTAACACACACCTAAATGAGGAATGTGTTGCCTCCAAAATCCAAATAGGCCCACTAAGCATTGTGCCTCTTCTTGGTTGTAGGAGGGACCAAATGCAGCAATTTATCCTTCACCTGAGAAGGAATATCTTGACAGGTCCCACACCAATGGACCCTTAGAAATTTTATCGAGGTAGAAGGTACCTGAATTTTAGTCAGGTTTATTACCCACCCACTGGCATGCAAATGTCTCACCAATAAGTCCAGTATGTTTGCTACTTCTTGCTCACTGGATCCAATCAGTGTAATGTCATCAATGTAATGAACCAGTGTGATATCTTTTGGAAGGGAAAATCAATTAAGGTCGCTCCAAACAAGATTATGACACAAAGCCAGAGAGTTGATATACTCCTGAGGTAGGACAATAAAGTTATATTGCTGACCTTGCCAGCTGAAGACAGATTGCTTCTGGTGGGCCTTATGGACAAGAATGGACACAAGGACATTAGTCAAGCCAATGACTTCATACCAGGTACCAGGAGATGTGTTAATTTGCACAAGCAATGAAACCACATCTTGTACAGCAGATGCAATTGGAGTCACCATTTAGTTAATGTATGATAATCCACTGTCGTTCTCCGACATCCAGCTGTCTTCTGCACAGACCAAATGGGAGAGTTGAAAGGGGATGTGGTGGAATAACCACCCCTGCATCTTTCAAGTCCTTGATTGCAGCACTAATCTCCACAATCCCTCCAGAGATGCAATATTGTCTTTTATTTACTTTTTTTTGGTAGAGGCAGCTCTAATGGCTTTCATTTGACCTTTTCCACCGTAATAGCCTTCACCCTACCAACCAGGCAGCAAATGTGGAGGGTTCTGCGAGCTGCTAAGTATGTCTATGCCAATTATGCATTCTGGCACTAGAGAAATGACCACAGCATGAGTCCGAGGACCCATTGGACCCACTGTAAGTCAAACCTGAGCTAAATCTCCACTAATTACCTGACCTCTATAAGCCCCTACTTTAACTGGAAAACCATAATGCTGTTTTGGGTCCCCTAAAATCAATGGCAGCTCAGAACCAGTGTCCAGTAGTCCCCAGAATGTCTGATTATTTCCCTTTCCCAATACACAGTTACTCTGGTAAAAGATCAGATGTCTCCTTGGGGAAGGATGGGAGAAAGATTAACAGCATAAATTGTTGGTAGTGTAGTGAGTTCCTTCCTCAACAAAGGGACCTGGCCTCCCTTGCATTCAAGGGATTCTGGGTCTGTAAACTGACTCACCTGGTTATTGATTGAGGGCTGTCACTCTCAGTTTTTATAATTCCAATTAGTCTTTTGTCCACTTGACCTGGAAGTTTCCTGCTTATATAAATTAAATAGGGATGCAATAGTCTTCCTATGAATTTCACTTCTACAGAAACCGTGATTAATTAGACAATGCCAGAGCTCTGTACGAGTCAAATTATTCTGATTTCTGCTTTGCCCCTGCTGTCCATTATGGTGGCTATGCCCATTTTGCCTTTGATGGTTGAGTGTCCCCACTTGTCCCCTGCCACCTCAGTATCCAATTATTCCCATTACATTTAAATTTTGCAGTTAAGTGACTGTGGTTCCCACTGTTCGATCTGTCATACAGAGAAGAGCAATTCATACAGAGCTCTTCAAAGATGCAGGTGCTGCCTTCGCAAATCTATTTCACAAAGCATTGTTCAAGGATATATCTTCTGGACCCTCCTAGCTGGGATAAGTAGGTCTAAAGTGACTAATCCACTCCTCCATTCCAATCTCCACAAGCCTTTGGATCCCTTCCTCTACATTAAACCAAGGGAGAAAATCAGGCATTTCCAGCTCACTCACAGTGGGCCATCTTTTAATTTATAATTCAGCTAACAAAGCAATAAACTCTTAGAACGTTTTTTAACTCCCTGAGGTGCAACATTAAATGCAAAATCCCTACCTAGTGGGCCCAAATCAAAAAATTCAGACTGATTCAACTCTATGTTCCTTCCACCATTATCCTACACCCTTAATATCCATTCTCATGCCTGTTATCTAGATTCCTGCTTATATAAATTAGAAAACTCAAGCTGTTCTTTTCAAGCATAGTGCACCTCCTCATGGGTCACACTCTGAGCCTCACTTCTATGGGCCCACTGGGACTTCAGTCTAGTTATAGGTCTAGAAGCACACAAGGGTGTTGGGGGTGGGTATTGAGGAGAATAAACATTATCTCGCCTCACAACTGCCTCAGGAGAGGCCATCACTGTTGCCTCAGTTAGTGCAGGGTTTATCTCCTCAGACAAAGGTGGAAAGGCTGATGGCAGCATGGGTCTTGGAGGGGATCTTGCCACTATTGGGGATGGGGTAGCTGTTCCTTCTGGCAAAAAAGTTTCATTAGAGTTTACAAGCTCAGTGTCCCCAGCTTCATCAGGGTCCTCCCACACATCACCATTCCAAGTTGCAGGGTCCCATTCTTTACAAATCGATGTCCTCACTTTAACAGTAGACACCTGGCAAGGCTGTGCATGCACATTTTGTTGCAGGTCAGCCGCTTGCATTATAAGAACCTGTGTTGGATTTTCCACAATTTCAGCTCTTTCTCTACAGGCGATAAGACTCTCACTCAGGGCGATCTTAGCAGATTTGAGGCTCAGTATTTACTTCTGAAGATGGGAGTTAGAATCCCTGAGTTCAGCTTTTTTTTTTTTTTTTTCATCACTTTGTCCAGTGGACTTAGGAGAAACCAACCAACTTTAATGTGTTCTTTTGGTTCTCCACATATGGTCAAAGGTAATATGTACAGAGTTATTAAACTCCTTGACTCTCACAAATGGTGAATCTGGAGTGTCAAATGCATTTATTTTGCATAACTCTCTAAACAGTTCTTGCCAAGGACTATCAGTGTTCTCCATACTATTAAAAGCAGAGTCCTTAGCATTTTGAAGTCTAATCACATTAAGCAGCCAACTCCAGAAACCTCAAAACCAATGAAAGAACTCCATCCTTAATATTCTGTTCCTCTAGAACCACTCCTGGTACCAATATCTGTATTAGTCAGGGTTCTCTAGAGGGACAGAACCAATATAATAGATGTACATACAAAGGGGAGTTTATTAATGGGTATTAACTCACACGATCACAGTGTCCCACAATAGGCCATCTGCAAGCTCAGGAGCAAGGAAGCCAGTTCATTTTCCAAAGTTAAAGTACTTGGAGTCTGACGTTCAAGGGCAGGAAGCATGCAGTGTGGGAGAAAGATGTAGTTTGGGAGGCTAAGCCATTCTAGTCTTTTCATGTTCTTCTGTCTGCTTGTTAGTCTGGCCCTGCTAGCAGCTGATTAGATTATGCCCACCCATATTAAAGGTGGGTCTGCCTTTCCCAGTCCACTGACTCAAATGTTAATCTCCTTTGGCAACATCATCACAGACACACCCAGGAGCAACATTTCACATCTTTCAATTCAATCAAGTTCATACTCAGTTAACCATCACAACCAGTGATACTGTAAAGCAATGACACAGACAAGCCTGCACAATCACCAGCTAACATCATGATGACAGGATCAAAACCACATATATCAATAGTGACCTTGAGTGTTAATGGGCTAAATACTCCATTTAAAAGCGATAGAGTTGCAAACTGAATAAAATGCAAGTCTGAAAGGTGTGCCGTCTTTAAGAGATCCATTTCACATTCAGTGACACTCATAGTTCCAAAATAAAGGGATGGAAGAAAATCTATGAAGCAAATGGAAAACAGAAAAAAGCAGGGGTTGCAATTCTAATTTCAGACAAAACAGACTTTAAGCCAAGAAAGATTGAAAAAAAAAGACAAAAGAAAACATTACATTATAGTATAGGGTTCAACTCAACAAGAAGAACTAACTATCCAAAATATATATGTACCCAACATAGGAGCACCCAGATTCATAACGCAAATTCTTAGAGATCTACACAGAGACTTAGACTTTCATACTATAACAGTGAGAGACTTCAACACTCTGCTGACAGTATTAGACAGATTATCAGGGCAGAAAATTACAGAAATATTGCATTAGTCAGGGTTCTGCAGGAGGACAGAACTAATAGGATATATGTATATAGTAAAGGGAATTTATTAAGGAGACTTGACTCACACAATCACAAGGTGAAGTCTCACCATAGGCCATCTGCAAGCTGAGGAGTAAAAAAGCCAGTAGTGACTTAGTCCAAGTCTGAAAGCCTCAAAAGCATGGAAACCAGCAGTGCAGCCTTCAGTCTGTGGCCAAAGTCTCGAGAACCCTTGGCAAACCACTGGTGTAAGTCCAAGAGTCCAAAAACTGAAAAACTTGGGGTCTGATGTTTGAATGCAGGAAATAACCAGCACTTGAGAAAGACAAAAGCCGGAAGACTCAGCAAGTCAGCTTATTGCACCTTCTTCTGCCTTCTTTTTCTAGCCATGCTGGCAGCCTACTGGATGGTGCCCACCCAGATTGAGGGTTGTCTTCCTCTCCCAGTTCCACTGACTCAAATGTTAATCTCTTTTGGCAACACCCTCACAGACACACCTAGAAACAATACTTTGCATCTATCAAACAATAAAGTTGACACTTAATATTAATCATCACAGATATTCATGACCTTAACTCAGCACTGGATCGAATGGATCTGAAAGTCATATACAGAACTCTGTAGTTAAAAAGCGATAGAATGTACATTCTTCTCACCACCACATGACACATACTCTAAAATTAACCACATAATCAGACATAAAACAATCTTCAGCAAATACAAAATAACTGAAATCATACCAAAAACACTCTTGAACTGCAGCACAATAGAAGTAGAAATCAAGACTTTAAAAAAAAAAATCACTTGAAATCATGCAATTACACGGAAATAAAAAAAAAAACCTCCTTCTGAATGACTTTTGGGTAAATAAAGAAATTAAGGCAGAAATTAAGAAGTTCTTAAAGTAGTAAGATACATATATGGCAAACCCACAGCCAACATTATCCTGAATAGGCAAATCCTAGAAGCATTCCCCTTGAAAACTGGCACAAGACAAAGGTCCTCGCTCTCACTACTCTTATGGAACATAGTATTGAAAGTCCTGGACAGTGCAATCAGGCAAAAGAAAGATATAAAGACAACCAGTTATGAAGTCAAACTATCCCTCTTTTCAGATGATATCATTCTATATCTAGAAAATGCCATAGTCTCTGCCCATAAGCTACTTGATATGACAAACAACTATATGAATAATAGATGTACAAGATTTTAATAGGTATGTTTTATTTTCTTTAGTTAATGAAGCAGCATCTTTAAGTTGTTATAAAAACATAATCTCATTTATTTTTACTAAACAACTCATAATTTTTAAACCTGGAGAAATGCCTTCATTTGTGGAGACAGCTTTAAAAAGTTGCAGCCCTGAGCATTTCCCCCATGTTGAACTTGACTCCTTGCTATGTAACCTAAAGTTTTTCCATCATAAAGTGTTAAATAATCTATGATTTTCTTCCCTATGGACATGAAAATAGATAAATTTAATCCACGTCTACTTCACAAAGTAAATGCCAGAAGAGAATGTAAGCCATATAGGAAATAAAATGTTCTAATGTTCATTTTGCTAGATGTTAGAGTAGTGAATATACCCATGTACTATCTATGATTCCACCATTTGGAAAAATATTCAACAATTTTGATGTCTTAGATGAGAGTCATTAAAAACAAAGCCTGTGTACTAATGTTTATTGGTGTAGGGGATGGGATGGGGATGTTAGTCATGTTATTTCAGGGCATCCGGAGTAAGGAAAAGACAGATGACACAACAGAAAATGAGCGTGAAAAAGTCACCAATGGCTTAACGAGGAAACAGCTTGCTGTTTGATCGCACGGAATATCTGAAAATGCCATGGTGAATCATCATGCATTAAAAGTTTATCTGTAAGAGAAAAGCAGAGCCATAGATTAATTCTTTCTCTTTTCTGTGTTTTGACTCACTGCCCTTCCAGTCACTGAAGATGCCTGATTCCATACTCCTTGCAGTTTAGCAGCTACATCTAAGCCCAGAAGTGCTGGGAAGAGCCAGTGACTGCAAGGGTTAGATCAGATAAGATTGGTATATTAGGAAGTTACAACAAATGTTATGAGACTTTCTTGGAGTTTAGCCCTCACTTCAGTGAATCCAAGACAATCAAAATTATTAGGAGATGAGATGACACTGGTAGGATCTGGGGAATCTTCACTATTCAATAACAAAATCCAGGATAAAAGTGGAGCTAAGTGGACCTGGGGAGCTACACAATCTGGATTCCACATAATTTACCTCTTTCACTATTTATATTAACTAGAAATTACCCATAATATTTGGCTCTGATACTGTAATGTGATATCTCCAGTTTTGCACCAACCCACAAAAGATGGTGAGAAAGAGTTAAAAGATGGTAGTATCAACAGACTGTAAATCCTGTAAAGGAATTACTACTATAAATTACAGCAGTAATTATCGAAACTGGGATATTAAGATGAGTGACCTAAGACACAAAAAGATGAAAAAACTGAAACACAATAGGATAAACATTTAGTAGGTTAATGTAATAATTCAGGTAAAATATGATGGGAGTTTTGGCCAGGATAGGTAGAAGGTGATGAGAAGTAGCCAGATTCTCAAATTCTAAAGACATTTTAAAGTTGAGCGTAGCTGAGTTTGGATGATGAAATGGCTAACAGATGTAAGGGAAAGAGGTGAGTAAATAATAAATCTAAGATTTTGGATTGTCATTTACTTAAATGGTAAATAACAGAGGAGCAACTTTTGGAAAGGAGATATTAGGAGATTTTGGGGATATGTTAATACTGAGATGCCTAGAGACCCAAGAGGAAATGCTGAGAAGACAATGGGATGTATGAGTCTTGAATTCAAGGTAGAAGTTTATACTAGAGATAATAAATTTTGTTGCCATTGGCATAGATATGTAATTTAAAGCCACAACATAGGTTAACACTATCTAGACATGAGGGTGGGTAGATAAAGAAGGTTATTAAGGCCTACATCACTCTAATTATTAAGATCAGAAAAATGGAAAGGAAACTTTAAAAGTGATTATGCACAAAAAAAAAACAGAAATCGGAATAAAAATAATATAGAATAATGTTGTTCTGGAAATAAAATGGAAAAAAATAAATATTTCAAGTTGATGGAAATGATCACTAGTGTCAAATACATAATATGTCAAGTAAGATGGGAACTGAAAGTTAACCATTTCATTTAGGAATATAAATGTCATTGGTGAACTTGACAAGGGTTTTAATGCAAATGTGATATGAGTCCTGAGTAGAGTGTATTTAAGGAAAAATTGGAAGAAAGGAAGAGGAGACAGTCTGTATAGACATTTCTTGTCAGGCCTCTGAGCCCAAGTTAAGCCATCACACCTCCTGTGACCTGCACGTATACATCCAGATGGCCTGAAGTAACTGAAGACCCACAAAAGTAGTGAAAATAGCCTTAACTGATGACATTCCACCATTGTGATTTGCTTCTGCCCCACCCTAACTGATCAATGTACTCTGTAATCTCCCCCACCCTTAAGAAGGTTCTTTGTAATTCTCCCCACCCTTGAGAATGTACTTTGTGAGATCCAACCCCTGCCTCCAAAACTTTGCTCCTAACTCCACTGCCTATCCCAAAACTTATAAGAACTAATGATAATCCCACCACCCTTTGCTGACTCTCTTTTCAGACTCAACCCACCTGCACCCAGGTGAAATAAACAGCCTTGTTGCTCACACAAAGCCTGTTTGGTGGCCTCTTCACATGGACGCGTGTAACAGTAAAGTCTTGGATTTCTCAATAAAAATGAGAAGCCTAGTGTATCAGTCCATTCTCACACTGCTATAAAGAAATACCCAAGACTGAGTAATTTATAAAGGAATGGGGTTTAATTGACTCAGAGTTCCACATGGCTGGTGAGGCCTTAGGAAACTTACAATAATGGAGGAAGGCAAAGGGGAAGCAAAGAACTTTTTCACATGGCATCAGGAGAGAGCAAAGCCTGCAAAGGAGGAACTTGCCAAACACTTATAAAACCATCAGATCTCATAAGAATGCACTCATTATCACAAGAACACCATAGCGAAACTGCCCACATGTTTTAATCACCTCCCAACAGGTTTCTCTCTTAACACCTGGGGATTACAATTCAAGATGAAATTTGGTTGGGACACAAAGCCTAACCATATTACTGAGGTGAAACAAAGTACAGGTTCACTGAAAAATATTTCAAGGACCTAAGAGAACAGAAGACTGGAAAGATTATCCATAAGAATATTAAAATTGCTATGAATTAGAAGTAGTGCTGGAGAAGTAAAAAACAAAATATTTCAATGGATAAGGGATAGTGGATACTATGAGTTGAATTATGTCGCCACAAAAGAAAGGTTTTGAGATCTCACCTCTCAATTCCATTCAGTTCAGCTCAGATTTTGGTTATTTCTTGTCTTCTGCCAGCTTTGAGTTTGGTGTGCTCTTTATTTTGGCTTTTATTTTAGATATGGGGGGTACATGTGTAGAATTGTTACATGGGTATATTGGACTCCATTTGTGAGCATAGTACCCAGTAGCTATTTCTTCATCTCACTCCCACTTTCTTCCCTCCTCCCTCTAGTAGTCTAGTAGTTTAGCTCCCACTTATTAGTGAGAGCTAAACATTGAAAAAACATGGACATAAACATGGAAAAAATAGAAACTGTGGTTATTTGGTTTTCTGTTCCTGTGTTAATTCATTTAGGACTATGGTCTTTAGCTCCGTCCATGTTGCTGCAAGGAACATGATCTCATCTTTTTATGGATGCTATGGTGTATATGGACCACACTTACTTTATCCAGTTCACTACTGATAGGCACATAGATTGATTCCATGTAATTGCTATTGTGAATAACATAGTGATGAACATACAAGTGAGAGTTTTTGTGGTATAATGATCTATATTTTGGGGGGTATATATCCAGTGATGAGATTGCTGGTGAGCATTGTAGTAGACACCTAGCTGGGCTCATTTACTCCCATCTCTCCCTGTTCCCCATGACATGTTGATCTTGAAGGACCATTTTATTGAATCATTCTTCACATATTTAAAAATAGAATGACATATGTTTTTCTAATGAAATTAGCTCAAATTCCTAATGTTCATTTTCAAGGTTTTTATCAATTAGCAGAAAAATTCTAAGTAATACTTAATGAAACTAAAAACAGGAGAGTCTGTAATGTTAATTCCAACTATTCTCCCATGAAGAAACCTATTACATGGTTCATGATAGCAAAAGGGAGAGTCTACTAGTAACAGATAAATAAGTGAGATAAATTGCCAGTAGGGAGTTGAAAGAAAAGTAACCATTTACAGTAGTCTGTTAATGAGTTTAGAGCTTCAAAAATCACCTGCATGCAACTTCGATGCATATAGCAGCATTCTAAACATTATAGAAAATACAAAATAGTTCACTGTCTGTTATGTACTCAAGAACCATCTTAGGGAATAAATAGAGTTAAGTAAAAAGAATAATATCTCAATAACCCCTAAGAGATAATAAACATATTAGAAGGAGAGAGAGAGCACCAGATCTGGTTAGGGGAGAGTTAGTTGATACAAAATTTTAGTGGTGACAAATGAGCATTCTTTTCTTGACTGACTACAAAATAGATTAACCTGGTCAGAATAAAAGATTCACAGTCATGCACCACATAATATCAGTCAGTGATGGACCACATATATGATGGTGATTTCATAAGATTATAATGAAGCTGAAAATTCCTATCGCCTGCTGTTTACTATACTGCACTTTTCATCATTATTTAGAATGTACTATTGTGAAAGAGTAACTTATAAAAAAAAATTACCTGTAAAACAGCCTCAGGCAAGTCCTTCAGGAGGTATTTAAGAAGAAGTCATTGTTATCATAGGAGATGACAGCTTCATGCAAGTAATTGCCCCTGAAAATCTGAGATGTGGAGGTAGAAGACAGTGATATCATGATTCTGGCTCTGTGTAGGCCTAGGATCAAGTGTATTTTTGTGTCTTAGTTTATAACAAAAAAGTTTAAAAAGTAATGAAAGCATTAAAAATTATTTTAAGAAGGTTGTAAATAAGCATATAAACAAAGAAAATATTTTTGTACAGCTATGAAATGTTGTTGTGTTGTAAGCTAAGTATTATTTTTAATCAGTCAAGGAGTTGAAAAAATTAAAAATTTTATGATGTAAAAAAGTTACAGTAAGCCAAGCTTAATTTATTTTTAAGAAAAAACAATCTTTTAAATGAACTTAGCACAGCCTAAATGTTCAGTGTTTATAAAGTCTTCAGTTGAATGCAATCTTACGCCTTTACATTCACTTACCACTCACTCACTGACTCAACCAGAGCAACTTGTAGTCCTGTGAGTTCCATTCATGGTGAGAGCCCTATACAGATGTATCAAATTTAATCTCGTACACCATATTTTTACTGTACCTTTTCCATGCTTAGATATGTTTAGATGCACACACACATATCATTGTGTTACAATTGCCTACAGTATTCAGTTCACTAATGTATCATACAGGTTTGCATTCTAGAAGCAATAAGGGATACTCTATACCTTAAGTGTGTAGTAAGCTATAACATCTAGGGTTGTGTACATACATTCTACAATATTTATTCAATGATGAAATTGCCTAAGAATATATTTCTCAGAAATGTATTCACTGTTTTAAACAATATGTGATTGCAACAGACACACCTCAGTTTCTTTGTTATTTGCTTTATTGTGCTTCACAGATATTGTGTTTATTAACATTTGTTTGTGGCAATCCTGTATCAAGAAAGCCTATTGGTAACAATTTTCCAACATCATTTGCTCACTTTGTGTCTCTGTGTTACATTTTGGCAATTCTTATAATATTTCAAAAATTTTCAGTATTATCTCAGTTATGGTCATATACGGTCTCTGATGTTACTATTGTATTGTTTTGTGGCACCATAAACTGCACTCACATAAGGCAGCAAACTTAATACATAAATGTTGTATGTGTTCTGACTGCTCTACCTACCAGCACTTCCCCCATCTTTCTCCTTCTTGTCAGGTCTATCTATACCTTGAGACACAACAATATTTAAATTAGGCCAATTAATAACCCTACAATGTCATGTAAGTATTCACGTCAAATAAAGAGTTTCAGGTCTCTCACTTTAAATCAAAAGCTAGAAAATGATTAGACTTAATAAAGAAGGCACTTCAAAAATCAAAATAGGCTGAAAGCTAGGCATCTTGCACTAAATAATGAGCCAAGGTGTGAATGCAAAGAAAAAGTTATTGAAGAAAATTAGAAGTGTTACTCCAGCAAAACCCTGAATGATAAGAAAATGAAACAGCCTTATTACATGCTGATATGGAGAAAATTTCAGTGGTCTAAATCAAAGACAAACCAGTGACAAAATTCACTTAGGCAAAAGCCTAATCCAGAGCAAGGCCCTAACACACTTCAACTCTATGAAAACTGAGAGAGGTGAGAATGTTACAGTAGGAAAGTTTGAAGCTAGTAGAGGTTGGTTCATGAGGTTGAAGGAAATAAGCCATCTATCTTCATCACACAAAAATGCAAGGTGAAGCAGCAAATGCTGACGGAGAAGCTGCAGCAAGTTGTCTGGAAGATCTAGCTAGGATAATTGAAGAAGGTGGCTATACTAAAAACAGATTTTCATTGTAGACAAAAACAGCCTTCTGATGGAAGATGATGCCATCTAAGACTTTCATAGCTGGAGAAAGGAAGTCAATGCCTGACTTCAAAGCTTTAATAGACAAGCTGACTCTCTTGTTAGTGGTTAATGCAGCTGGCAACTTTAAGTTGAAGTCAATGCTCATCTACTATTCTGAAAATCCTAGGGTATTTAAAAATTATGCTAATTATACTCTGCCTGTCCTCTAGAAATGGAATGGCAAAACCCAGATGACAGAACATCTGTTTACAGTATGGTTTACTTAATATGTTAAGCCCATTGTTGAGACCTACTGCTCAGAAGTAAAGATTTCATTCAAAATATTACTGTTCACTGACAATTCACCAGTCAACCTAGAACTCTGATTAAAATTTGCAAGGAGATTAATGTAGTTTTCATGCCTGTTAACACAATATCCATTCTGTAGCCCTAGGTCAATGAATGTTTTTGACTTTCAAGACTTATTTAAGAAGAGCATTTCATAGTCAGGCATGGTGGCATGTGTCTGTAATTCCGGCTACTCAGGAGGCTGAGGCAGGAGAATCACTTGAACCCAGAAGGTGGAGGTTGCAGTGAGCCAAGATTGTGCCACAGCCCTCTAACCTGGGCAACACAGCAAGACTCCAACTCAAAAACAAAACAAACAACAAAAAGCATTACATAAGGCTGTATCTGCCATTGGTAATGATTCCTCTGCTAGATCTGGGCAATTCCTTCTGGAAAGAAAATCACCATTCAAGATACCAATTAAGAACATTTGTGATTCACGAAAGGTCAGAATATCAACATTAACAGAAGTTTGGAAGAAGATAATTCCAACCTTCATGAATGACTTTAATGGATTCAACACTTCCAGGGAGAAAGTAATATAAAAATGGTGGGAATAGCAAGCTAAATAAAATTAGAAGTGGAGCTTAAAGATGGAACTAAATACTGCAGTCTCATGATAAAACTTGGATGGATGAGAACTTGTTTTTTATGAATAAACAAATACATTGATTTTTGGGGGGATAGAGTCCACTCCTGGTGAAGATGCTGTGAACTTGGTTGAAATGACAGCACCTGATTTAGAAGATTACAGAAACTTAGTTAATAAAACAGTGTCAAGGTTTGAGATGATCAACTAAAACTTTGAAAGAATTTCTGTTGTGGGGATGATGCTATTAAAAATCACTGCATGTTACAGAGAAATTTTTTATGAAAGAATCAATTAATACGGCAAATACCATTGCTGTCTCATTTTAAGAAATTGACATATTTTCTTTCTGGGACCAGAGGAAGATGGCAGATAGGAGGCAGGGCTAATGTGCATCTCCCACTTGGATAGACAGAACAATGTGTCTATACTCACACTGTGAACTTTTGTTCCAACAATTACTGCAGGAAAGTATCAGGATAATCAAAAGAATTAACAGATTATTTGAAAGAAGTGACATGCCTCTGCAAACTCTGCAGGACAAGTGAAAAGCTTTGAGTTCCCAAATTGTGAGAGTGAGAAAACATGCCTTTGAACACACATCCCCACTGGGAAATCTAAAAATTCAGATAACGGGAGAAGGATTTAACCTTATCTAGAGCTGGAATGGATTTAGGGAGCCATGTGAAATACAAAAGTAGAAGCAGTAGTATGAGGAGGCTTGTAGGCACTCCCATTGAGCCCATGGAAGCCATCTCTTACTATATCTCACAGGGGCCCTCAGGAAAGGCAGCCAGCAGAATTAGGGAGGGGACACAGGGTGAAAGAAGCTCCCAAATAAATGTTGTGATAATTTCAAGTGGGAACAAAACCTCTCGAACAGAATCTAAAGGGTGAATGGGAACTGCAGCAGAAATGAGCGTAGGGATGGGGTGTCCACCATTGCAGGTAAATGGAGAGAGGTGTGGCGTGAAAGCTGTGCTTGCTTTTTCAGTGGGAACCTTATGACCTGTGGCGGGTCTGTGTTCTGTGCACAGGCAGCCTGGATCTAAACTCAGCACTTGCACTGTTAGTGGAGCACTGTGGGAAAAAGACCAGCCTTGCCAACTGTGTGGAGGTTGGGTAAGGCCTTTTGCTACCAGTTATCCCCCACTTCCCTAGTGAAGTCTCCTGTATGGCAGAGGCAGCCATAATCCCCTCTGGAACATAACCCCATTGGCCTGAGAACTGCCTGCTCATCCCCACAGTGACAACAGCAAGTCCTGCCCAAGGAGAGTCTTTGCTCAGATCAGCCTAACCCTGCCCCACTGATGGTATTTCTCTACCCACCCTGGTAGCCAAACACAAAAGACATAAACTCTTGGGAGCTTTATGGCCCCACCCATCGCCTGAGAAATCAAAATACTTCCCCTGGCCAACTTAGGGCAAGCTCAAATTCCACTGCCAATACAACAGCTGTGATCTCCTGAAAGTGCCACCTCCTGGCTGGAGGTCAACCAACTAAGGCCATTATAGCATCTCATGACAGAATAACTCCGCTCCCAGGAAGGAGAAAACAACAGTTAATTCCACTGCCTGCAACATCCTGGCTAACCAGAGGTCCTGAGTCTGTCCATGTGACTACTTCACTGCTAGCATAACCAGCATTTGAAAAAGCCAGGATGTAACCTGTCTACAACCAAGGATTCTCAGAGTCTACATCACTCCCCTACCATCTCCACCAGAGCAGGTGCTGTTATCCATGGCTGGGAGACCCAAAGACTGATCACATCACGGGATTCTTTACAGACATTTCCCAGCACCAGCCCAGAGCCTCGTAGCCCCACTGGGTGATTAGATCCAAAAGATCAATTATAATCACTGCAGTCTGGTTCTCAGGAAGCCCCATCCCTAAGGAGAGGGGGAGAACACCACATCAAGGGATCACCCCATGGGACAAAAAATCCGAACAGCAGGTCTTAAGTTCCAGATCTTTCTGCTGGTGGGGAGTTTCTCACAGCAGAAACACAATTGCAGTGCTGGATGCAGTAATAAAAATTCTGCACCTATATCACAACAGGCAGGCAGCTTCGGTGATCATGAAGAGCCTTGGAGAAAGGGTCCTTGTTCCCCACTGGTACTCTGTTGTAGACACAGCTGGAGCTTCCCCCACAGGAATGCAGTATGGAGTCACCTATAGACAGACTTTCTGGAACAGTCCCGGAGAGTGCAGCCCCATAGGAGGAGCATACCCCAGATTCAGGCCTGCAAGTGTGGCAGAGTCACAATTCCCCCCTACTTGAAACATCAACATTTCCATAGACAAAAAGTGGTGTCTGTACGATCTGAATAGCTGAAACATAAAGCAGGAGTGAGGCTGTGAAGCTTTCCTGCTGATCTGGCAGGAAGCTGAGGTAGCTCCCACTCTTCACCCTGATAAAACCTCAGCACATTTAATTGAGAGTTCACCTGGCCATCCTCATTATGGCTGGCACCTTGATCCAACATTGGTTATTACATCTACCTATCTGCCTTAGTCAGGATCAGTGCTTACCCAGGGATACCTCCCCTTTTGGCCTGAAGCCTGATTCATCAACTCAGTCAATAAAATACGAGGACAAGTAATAAATAAATAAAGTGTATACCACAAGAGAATGAGATATGCTTCAAGAGATCCTTGCCATTCCAACTCCATAGGAGATAGTAAACTGGTCCACACACCAATAATGTAACTACTACAGCCACCATTAGGGAAAACCAGAACACAAAGACTCTTATAACTAAGGATCTCTTAGAGACTCATTACCCTTACAAGCATCAAGAATCAAATTAGGCTAAAATAAGCATTAAAGTCTGATCCTCAAGAGAATAAAAAAGAAATATATATTAAATAAAAGCACAATTCAGTTAAAAATAAATTCCAAAAAAAATGGTAAGTATTAACCTACCCAAATGAGAAGGAACCAGAAAAGTAATTCTGGTAATATAACAAAACAGGGTTTTATAACAACCCCAAAAGATCACACTAGCTCCCTAGCAGTGGATCGAAACCAAGAAGAAATCTCTGAATTGCCAGATAAAGAGTTCAGAAGTCAAGCCTGTAATTCCAGCACTTTGGGAGGCTGAGGTGGGCAGATCACGAGGTCGGGAGTTTGAGACCAGCCTGACCAACATGGTGAAACTCCGTTTCTACTAAAAATACAAAAATTAGCAGGGCATGGTGGCACACACTGGTAATCCCAGCTACTCAGGAGGCTGAGGCAGGAGAAACACTTAAACCCAGGAGGTGGAGGTTGCAGTGAGCCGAGATTGCACCACTGCACTCCAGCCTGGGTGACAGAGCAAGACGCAGTCTCCAAAAAAAGAAAAAGGAAAAAGAAAAAAGAATTCAGAAGGATGATTATTAAGCTACTCAAGGAGATAGCAGAAAAACGTGAAACCAACTTAAAGAAATTTTGAAAAAACAATAGAGGATATGAATGAGAACATTTTCAGAAAAATAGATGTCATAAAGAAAAAAGCCATCACAACTTCTGAAAATGAAAGTCACACTTAGAGAAATACAAAATGCAGGGAAAAGTTTTAACGATAGAATAGAAAAAGTAGAAAGAAGAACTTCAGAGCTTGAAGGCAAGCCTTTCAAAGTAAAACAATCCTACAGTCAAAGAAAAAGTAATAAAAAATGAAGAAAGGTTTCAAGAAGTTTGGGATTATGTTAAGTGGCCAAACTTGAGAATAACTGGTGTTCCTGGGGAAGAAGAGAAATCTAAAAGTTTGGAAAATTTATTTGAAGAAATAATTGAGGAAAACTTCCCTGACCTTGCTAGAGATCTAGACATTCAAATACAAGAAGCTCAAAGAACTCCTGGAAAATTTATTGCAAAAAGATAATCACTAAGGCAAATAATCATCAGGTTATCTAAAGTCAAGACAAAGGAAAAAATCTTAAGAGCTATGAGACAAAAGCATAAGATAACCTATAAAGGAAAACCTATCAAATTAACAGCTATTTCTCTACAGAAACCTTACAAGCCAGAAGAACTTGATGTCCTACCTTTAGCCTTTTAAACAAGATAATTGTCAGCCAATAATTTTGTATCCAGAAAAACTAAGCTTCACAAATGAAGGAGAGATAAAGTATTTTTCAGTTAAACAAATGCTGAGAGAATTTGTCATTACAAAGCCAGCGTGGCAAGAAATTCTAAAAAGAGTTCTAAATCTTGAAACAAAACCTCAATATACACCAAAATAGAACTTCATTAAAGCATAAATTTCAGAGGGCTTATACAAAAATAACACATTGAAAAAGAAAAGTATTAAGGCAACAGCTAACAGGATAAATAGAATAGTACCTCACATCTCAATACTAATGTAAATGGCCTAAGTGCTCCACTTAAAAGACACAGAATGGCAGAATGGATAATCTACCAACAAAGTATCTGCTATCTTCAAGAGACTCACCTAAAAAATAAGAATCACATAAACTTAAGGTAAAGAGGTAAAAAATATATATTCCATGAAAATGGAAACCAAAAGTGAGCAGGAGTAGCTATACTTACAGTCAGACAAAACAGACTTTAAAGCAACAACAATAACAAAGAAAAATAAATAGATGGACATTATATAACAACATAGCTAACTGAATCCAATAGCATATCAACAAGAGAACACACCATGATCAAGAGGGTTTCACACCAGGGATGCACAGATGGTTTAATATATGCAAGTTAATACATGTGATACCTCACATAAACAGAATTAAAAACAAAAAATATACTATCATCCCAATAGATGCAGAAACAGTATTTGACAAATTCCAGCATCCCTTTATTATTAAAGGCCTCAGCAAAATTGGCATAGAAGAAACATACCTGAAAGTAGGAAAAAAACATCTACAAAAAAACCACAGCCAACATTACACTGAATGGAAAAAAAGTTCAAAGCATTCCCTCTGAGAACTGGAACAAGACAATGGTGTCCACTTTCACCACTTCTATTCAACATATTACTGGAAGTCCTGACCAGAGCAGACAAGAGAAAGAAATATAAGGAGTCAAAATCAGAAAAGAAAAGTCAAACTGTCGCCGTTCACCAATGATATGTTCATATAACTAGAAAACCCTAAAGACTCATCCAAAAAACTCATAGATCTGAAAAATGAATTCAGTAATGTTTCAGAATAAAAAATCAGTGTACACAAATCAATTGCACCGCTGTACACCATTAAACACCAAGCTGAGAATCAAATCAAGAGCTCAGTTTCTTTTACAACAGTTTCCAAAAAATAAAAATAAAATAAAATACTTAGGGATATACTTAACCAAGGAAGTGAAATATCTCTACAAGAAAAACTACGTAACACTGCTGAAAAAGAAACTACAGATGACACAGACAAATGGAAACACTTCCCATGGAAATGCAAATTAAAATTACAACTCATTCTTACAAGAATCACTATAATTAAAAAAATCAAAACATAATGTTGGCATGGATATGGTGAAAAAAGAACACTTTTACACTGCTGATGGGAATGTAAACTACTATGAACACTATGGAAAACAGTATGGAGATTCCTCAAAGAACTAAAAATAGAACTACCATTTTATCTAGCAATCCCACTACTGAGTATCTACCCAAAGGAAAATAAATCATTATATGAAGAAGACACTTGTACATGCATGTCTATAGCAGCACAACTTGCAGTTATAGAAATACAGAATCATCCTAAATGCCCATCAACCAATGAGTAGATAAAGAAAATGCAGTGTATATACACACACCAAGAAATACTACTTAGCCATAAAAAGAACTGAAATATTGGCATTTGCAGCAACCCAGATGGAGCTGGAGACCCTTATTCTAAATGAAATAACTCAGGAATAGAAAACCAAAAATCCTATATTCTCACCTATAAGTGGGAGCTAACTTATGAGGACACAAAGGCCTAAGAATTATATAATGGACTTTGTGAAAGAGCGGGATGGGTATGAGGGATAAAATATTATGCATTGAGGGGTACACCAAAATTTCAGAAATCACCACTAAAGGATTTATCTATCTAACAAAACATGTTTGTTCCCCCAAAAAACATTAAAATAAAATAAAATTAATAAAAGAAACTTCCTCAGCTACCCCAACCTTTAGTAACCACCAGCCTGATCAGTCAGTAGCTATCAACATCCAGGGAAGACCCTCCATCACTCAAGAGAATATGACTTGTTGAAGACTCAGGTGACTGATAACATATTTCAACAATAAAGCAATTTTAAACTAAAGTATGCACATGTTTTTAGACATAATGCTATTCTATTGCATACTTAGTAGACTACAGCATAGTGTAAGCATAAGTTGTATATGCACTGGAAAAATAAAATATTAATGCCAGTCATTTTATTGTGATATTTGCTTTATTGCAGTGATCTGGAACCAAACACAAAAGTTTGAGGACAAAATGTGGACATTGAATGACTTGAAAGACAGGCAAATTGTGTTAAAATTGATTATTTGGTTACATAAAATATAAGAACAGATTTTGAGAAGTAAAGAAACATGATAATAACTATGATTTTGGAATATTGGTCTAGCAAAGTCACGCAGGATAGCTTGTTGTGGGGAAATAATAGTCAGGGGGATGAATATGAAGGTTATTAGAATAACTAAGCATAAGTAGTTAAGGCCAAAACTAGAAGTTAGTATTGGAATAATAGAAAATATTAATAGGTAATATTTAGTGAAGACTTAATATGTTACCTGCTACATGCTTTATAAATATCCTGCAGTATCTACCACACAAATTAGGCATGTGCTTTTATTATTACTGTGTTACAACTAAAGTGACTTGAGATTATTACAGGTTATATGCTCACTCAAGGCTACATTGCTAGTAACTGACCAGAGGTATGTTGAGAACTTGGAATAACCTCCATACTAAATTCTAACATAACAATTGTGTGTGAGAGAGATAATACAATAATTAATGTTTTGGTGACTAACTGATGGTCGAGAAGTTTATAGATAAATCATAGATGATTCTGAAGTTTCACATACGGCTTACTGAGAAATGATGATGATATTTATAAATGTCATAATTTAGAATGGACTGCTTTCTTAAACACTTTATGGAAAGGTTTGGTTTTCTGTTCTTTATTTTTACTATTCTCTCAAAAGGAGGTTTGTTGTTGTTGTTTGTTTTTGCTTTCTTTTGTGTCATTGTCATTGTCTTTGTTTAAACTCTACAACAATAAAAACTCATTCTTTTTTTCCCACTCAACCTTAAGATATACCTCTAAAGCTAAACATTTTGCTCTATTAACCCTAGCTGCAAATATCTCCTTTATCTTTGAATTTTAAACATATTCATGTATTCAGAATAATGCTATTTTAAACTTCCCTGTATTTTGTTAAGTGATTCTCTCTTTCTCTAAATTGTCCATATATTCAAATCAGAGGTAAAGTACTATGCTTACATTACAGAGTTGTAGACAATTTTGTATTAGTCTTCTGAATACTTCACAATTTAAAAATAACTGATATTTAAATATAACTACACTTATACCACCACTACTTTTTACCAAACACAAATGAGCAAGAAAATACCAATTATTGTGGAAAGAAGAATTCAGCTGCATTTAAGTATACATTTTCTGACAATCAGAACTGCTAAATATTTGTTTTTATTGGGAAATTATAAAATGTACCTTTCCCTGAAACCTTTAAAATGAAATTGATGTCATATTGCAGTTAATTACTGAAAGTGCAACATTTTTCATTAATACTCAATGGATCTTAGGCTATGCTTACTGATCCTATAAACGAAATTCCCAAATAAAGTACACCAATGTTAAAGAAAAGCCTTACCACAGCATGACTAACAAGTAACAAATTAACAAATTATTTCAAGTTTTGATCATTTTTGTGGTATCCTTGTTTTGCTTTTGCTGCAAATATAAAGCATACAGAGCTGGCCTGTACAATCATCATAATCTAACATTTTCTATAATACAAAGACAGTCATGTAAATACTAAAAATTATCATAATTGCTTGAAATAGAGTTATAATCTCCAAATGTATGGAGACCAGTATACCGTTTTTTATTTCTTTGTATTTCCCTCTCTCTCTCTTTCTATTTATTTCTTTTTTTAAATCTTGCTAACTTGAATTCCCCTGTTGAAAAGTCTAATTTCTCTAACCTGCCGGAAAAAAACAAATGCTGCCAAAGAACTTCAGCTTCACAGCGTGCATTGAAAACATAGTCCAAAAGGACTGAATCATTCCAATCATTTGGGACTAATTTAAACATTTTGATGGGATCAACAATGTCAAAAGTTTATGCAAAATTGCTTTGCTGTTCTGTGTCATCCGGGTGCAATATTCAAATTCCTACAAAAAGTTGCCATTACAAGATCTGTAGCAATAGAATGATCTTACAGAAGCGTGTATAATTATACCTCAGAGAGGAGTCATAGAAGAAATATCTGCTGCAAAACTAATAAACATAAGAATGCAAGTAAGATTGTCTCATGTAGGTGCACCGGTGGATTCAGGTTTTGTAGGTTTTGCCCCTTATATAATTTGAAGTAGGACTCTTTAAGTAAAAGAATAACAAATTAGGAATGAAAGTGAATGTTTCCTTAGAATGAGCAAAGGAAATCACGTAAAATTACAAATTTATAAAAGCTGACAAGTATCACAAACAGCACAACATCCAGAAAAAGAACAAAATATTTTTTAATTAAGTGTCTGAGAAACCGCTTTCATATTATTTTTCTATTTTTTTGTTACCAATGCTTTGATTAGCTCTTCATAGCACAATGATTTTGTGACTTTTTTTTTTCTATAGAGAGAAGAGAAACATAATTTGGTTTTCCTCTAGCATAGTTTAGGAAAGTTTCTTTCAAATGTACAACTCATTCTTGGTAATGTAATTAAACTAAAGGATTCTAATCAAATTTATACAATTGACTATAATGTCTCTTTTATACCTAAACTGCAAGATTTGGGACACATTTCTATAGCTTAGATGCTGGCTACACACACATCAAACTTGTTTCTTCTCCAATACTCACGTACTCCCAGAGTTAAGTATCATAAACGAGTTCATATCACAATACCACCTCTGACACTGAAACTTCATGTCATGATGCAGAGTGAATTGGCACAATACACATAAGTGCACAGAGCAATGGGAGAGAATGAAATGCACGGAGCAATGCAAGGAAACTGAACATATTCACTCCAGGAAGAGCTGGCAAATTCCAGCTTGGGAATCTACAGTGGTCACTTATTGAGCCATCTGGGGGCAAGATTTTTTCCACAGTCAACTTGTCTGTTTCAAATCATTTGACACCCCTAGTTATTGCCTACCTGATAGAAAAAATAAGGTGAGAGTAGGCAAAACAAATTTGATCCAAGATGCCTAAAAAGTAGTAATGGAAGCAGAAAAATTATTTTATAGCTGCCTACCACCAGGATTATGCTGCAAGAGTCAACCCTGGGCTAGTAAATATGAAATTGGTAATACTTTTCTCTAACAGCAAATTTAAGGTTAGAATTTCCAGGTTCTATAAATCTATAACATACTATAATGGCATATATTCTCAATAATCATGAAAAGTAACAGGTGTCTTTCTAAATGCTGCGACCACAAGAGTGATCTCTTCATAGATTAAAAGGTGAAAAAAGAATGCTGGCAGAAACTTAATAAAATCATCTATTTTAAATCCATTTATTTTTCTTACAGAATCTTCAGAGCTTCACAAAGGGGTCTGATGTCTTACTGCTAAAAATTGATTATAAACACCACTTCCTTGGATTCTAAAGCATCCAGGAAGACTAAAAACACAAATGACCGAAATTTTAATCCAGTTATAAATTCAGAAAACTAATCAGAATTTAAAAATTAAAATTTAACACAAAACAATGCAATCTTAAAAAAAGATCAGATTGCCTAGCCCATTGGCTTTCTACTTATAAAAATAGGAAGCTGGAATTTTAAGTTTTGATGGTTACTGTATCATTAACCTACTATGTTTCCATAGCAAATTACCTGCTCAAATTTAAGTTTCCTTTGTCTGCAAATCTTAAACAGTTTACTGTGTCATGAGTATAATTAGTAAGTAATCATATCTCCCTATATGAGGCAACCTCTCTGTGCACCAAACTAATTACCTAAACATTTTTTTCCCCCATGAAGATTGGTAACAACCATATATAGAAGAAAAAAATATTAGAATTAAAGTGTCTTTGTTGTAAGATAATATTTTTTCTAATGATCTGGTTTCACTGCCAGTGTTAATAATTTATCTTTTCCCAAATCTGTTCAGAAATGGAAATACTTTCTTGTATTACCTAAGAAGCTCCTAATAATCCCGACTGAAAAATGCCTGCCCTACTACTAGTATGGAAATCAAATTTTCTATACCTGTACATTTTAATTTGTGACGGAGGAATTTGTGCCTAATTATTTATATATGGTTTGAGCTGTATAATTAATAGTGCTATTTTAAATAATTTTACCTATGATAGAATGAATTTCTCAAACTAATTTTTATTCTTTCATCTTCCTTTGAGTCACTCGCAGGATGACTTGAAAATAGTATTTTTTTTTTTTTTTTGAGATGGAGTCTCGCTCTGTCACCCAAGCTGGAGTGCAATCTCGGTTTACTGCAACCTCTGCCTCCTGGGTCCAAGCAATTTTCCTCCCTCAGCCTCTTGAGTAGCTGAGATTACAGGTGCCTGCCAGCACTCTCAGCTATTTTTTTTTTTTTTTTTTTGTATTTTCAGTAGAGACAGGGTTTCCCCATGTTGGCCAGGCTGGTTTCGAACTCCTGACCTCAAGTGATCTGCCCTCCTTGGCATCCCAAAGTGCTAGGATTACAGACATGAGCCACCACGCCAGGCCTGGAAATAGTATTCTTGAATCTTTGTCTTTACTCTTTTAGGAAATGTGGCTTACTATTACAAGCTGATAGAATAGTTCCCTAAACTATCCCCTTATTATTATCTAAGATAATATATTGAAAAGTATAGGTCATTGCTTAGACATATGTTGGGTTGTCAATACATTGAATACTCAGTAATACATAACACAAAATATTTTGTCAACATATGTTAACTGAATGAAGTTTACACGCATAGAAGTATGCTTATGGAGCTTTCTCATTCTGTACAATCAAGTTGCTCATCTTTCCTAGGACCAGAATAGACCAGAATATTTTCCCTCTTAATTCCTGGGTCCACTGAAGAAAGAATAGCAAATCTTAATTTTGACCTAAAACTAAATTCCAGAGTGCTACTTTCTACACATATTAACTACAAATAGCATACATATTTCAAGATCTGGAATAGAAGTTGATAAGCTACACTTAAATCTTGGCTTGCTTTGGCGCTTGAGTTGCAAAACACAATGCTTATAGCATGTAGACCCTGATATTATCTTTATAAATGTGACAAATTAGAAGCCAAATTAGATGACATACACCTAGAAGAGCCTCAATGTTACAATATATTAAATATTTTACTATAATGAGTATTTTTGTTAAACTGATTTTGCTAAGACTATGGCAGGTTAAGCTTAATATTTCCGGTTTCTGAATGCTCAGTTTAATATATCATATTATAGCATTTCGCCTCTGTTTATTGTTTTGTGCTGTTTGTGTGTGTGGGTGTGTGTGCACGCACAAACTCAAAGAATTTAAAAAAAAAGAAAAAGAAACTAAGCCCGTATTAGTAGACTGAAGTAAATAATAAATATTAAAGCAGAACTAACAAAATATAAAATAATTTGTAAAAACTCAATAAAAATAAGTTACTTTTTGGAATGACCAAAAAAATTCACAAAACTTCAGCTAGACTGAAAAAAGAAAAAATTCAAATAAATAAAATAATAAATTAGGAGACATTCTAACTGATGTCACAGAAATATAAAATGATTATAAGAGATTATTATGAACAATTGTACAACAACAAATTGGATAACTTGAAAAGATACACTAATTCCTATTAACATATAACCTACCAAGAATGAATCATGAAGAGGTAGAAAGTCTGAACAGAGTAATAATTAGTAAGGAGTCTGAATGAAAGAAAAAACCTCTGAAAAAAGAAAAGTTTGGGACCATATGGCCTTACTGGTGAGTTATACCAAACGGAAATAAGAATTAAAACCAATCCTTCTCAAGTTCTTCCAAAAAATAAAGAACAGTGAATACTATTGAATTCATTTTATGAAGCCGACACGACCCTGATACCAAAGAAAGGCAAGGAGTCTACCAGAAAAGAAAATTATAAGGCAATATCCCTGATGAACATAAATGCAAAAACCCTCAACAAAAGGCTAGCAAACTAAATTCAACAAGATAACAAAAGTTTCATACATCATGACCAAGTGGAATTACACATAGAATGCAAAAAAAAAAAAAATACTAAATTAATATAGGAAGCTATCAGTCAATGTGACATACCATATTAATATAGTGAAAAATAAAAATTACTTGATAACCTCAATAGGTACAGAAAAAACATTTGAGAAATTTCCACAACTCTTCATGATAAAAACAGACTGCAAATAGAAGAAATTAGCCCAAAGTAATAAAAGCCATATAAGGATAACCCACAACTATTATATTCAATGGTGAAAATACTGAAATCTTTTTCTCTAAGATGAGGAACAAGTCGAGGATGCCCACTCTCAAAACTTCTGTTCAACACAGTACTGGAGTTTCTAGCCAGGGCAATAAGTAAAAAAGGCATCTAAATCAAATAGGTGAAATACAATTGTGAAGATTATACACACACACACACACACACACACACATACACACACTCACTGTTAGAACTAAAAAACAAATTCAATATAATTTCAGAATACAAAATAAATGTACAAAAATTGTGTTTCTGTACACTGACAATGAAATATTAGAAAAATATGTTATGAAAATAATCTCATTTACAATAGTATCAAAATAATAAAATATATATGAATAACCTAACCAAAAAGGAAAAAGACTTGTTTACACTGAGAACTACAAAACACTGGTGAATGAAAGTAAAGAAGGTAAAAATAAATGCAAAGATTCCCTGTGTTTATGGATTGGAAGAGTTAATATTGTAAAAATATACATACTACTCAAAATGACCTGCAGATTTTTCCAATCTGTATCAAAAACCCAATTTTTTTACATTAATAGAAAAGCCATCTTAAAATGTATATGAGACTATAAAGGACTCTACCCAAATCTTAAGAGAAACAAAGATGAAGGACTCTAACTTCCTAATTTTAACACATATTACAAAGTCACAGTAATCAAAATAGTATGATACTAGCATAAAATAGACACGTAGACCAATAAAGCAGAATAGGGAGTCCAGAAATAACGTCATGCGTATATGGTCAACAGAGCTTCAACATGGGTGCTAAGAATACACAGTAGAAAAAGGATATACTCTTCAACAAATGGTGATGAGAAAATTGCAAATTCACATGCAGAAGAATAAAACTGGGCTTTTATGTTACCTAATTAATAAAAACCTACTCAAAATGAGTTAAAGACTTAACTGTAGAATGTAAACTGTAAAACTTCTAGAAAAAAATAGGAGAAAAAGCTTCATGACATTGATCTTGGCAATGATGCATTGGATATAACACCAAAAGTACAGGTGAGAAAAGCAAAAATAAACCAGTGGGATTATATCAAACTAAAAAGCTTTTGCACAACAAAGGAAATAACCAACAGAATAAAAAGGCAACCTACAGGCTGTAGGAGAATATTTGTGAACATTATATCTGATAACTTAATATCCAAAATATATAAAAAATTACAACTAAATACCAAAAAAAACCCAATTAATCAGTAATAAAATGATCTGAATAGATATTTTTTCAAAGAAGACATCCAAATAGCCAAGAGGAATATTAAAAGTTGCTCAACATCATAATCCCCAGGGAAATGCAACTCGACAATGAAATATTTCCTTATACTTGTTAGAATTTAAAAACGAAAACAAACAAAAGTAGCAAGTGTTGATGAGGATGTAGAACGCAAGGAACACTTGAGCACTGCAGGTAAATATGTAAATAGTAAAGTTGCTGGGGAAAAACAGTATAGCATTTCCTTAAAACATGAATAATGGAACTACCATGTGATCCAGCAATCCCAATTCTGGGTATATTTTCCAAATAACTGAAATCCAGATCTTGAAGAGATATTTGTACTCTCTTATTCTGGGCAGAGTATTTACAACAGACAAGAGGCAGACATTACTTAAATGTCCACAGACTAATGAATAAAGAAAATATGATATATACATACAATGGAATTTATTTAGTGATAAAACATATGCCATACGCTATAATATGGATGAATCTTGAGGACATTATGTTAAGTGAAAAAAGCCAGTTGCAGAAGGACAAAAACTGTATGATTTAACTTATGTGAAATACCTAAAGGTGTCACACTCATAGTAGTATAGAGTGGATTGTTGCTTGCCAGGGTCTGGGAGAAACAGAGAATGGAGAGTTGCTGTTCCAAGGATATAAAGTTTCCTTCATGCAGGATGAAAATACTCTAGAAATCTACTCTACACCATTGGGATTATAGTTAGCAACAAAGTACTCTGCACTTAAATATTTTTTAAGAGGGTGGAATTTGTATGTGTGTCTTTTTTAACACACACACACACAAAAAGGACTTGGATTCAGTAACTTATCAGACATAGGTTGGAGCTTTCAACTCTGTTGGTCCTGTGGCCTTAGTCAGTCAGTTTACTTAATCCATTTGATACGTAATAGTATTTAATATTTATCCACTATAGCGTTTAGTATGTACAAGACACTTGTGAAATGCTACATAGATTGATAGATAACAAATAGATGGTCAACTGATACATAAATGTCAATACTCCTTTAATCCTCACCACAATCCGTTCTACAAATGAAAAAACCAAGACAGGGAATGATCAACTAATTTGTCACATAGCTAGTAAGATATCGTGTAAGAATTCAAATCTAGGCAGCCTATCTTCACAGTTTTTGCTTTTAACTAATCTGCTCTTGAAATCTCTTTACTTTCCTGCAAAGAGGTAGTATATATAAAACACTAAACAAGTGCTTTGCACACAATTAATATAGGCTTATATTACATTATTTCTTACAATAAAGTGTAATAAAACATGGAAAGTCATGATGAGTATAAGAAGGCAATAAACTTTGCAACACATTAAATAACCATTGCAATTAAAAGAACTGAAAGTTTAAGCAATGAAATATAAAGATTTCAGCTAATTATCAGATCATAGTATAGTGGTTCCAATTTTGGTCTCAGTTTCCTGATCTTTGTATTTGGAATAATATTTCTCTCACAGGATGTGTAAAAATTAAATGAATTCGCACACTTGAAGTATTTAGACCAAAGCCTGGCATATGTTAAGTGCTCAAAAACAGTGCATGTGTCACAGAGGATTAACCTGCTGCATAGTTGTAATAATTAAAAATATACGGGTATGTATATTATAAAACCTCTTTCAATGGTGAATGTCAGGATTTAACAACCTTCATAGCAGGAACTATTTCCTTCTATCATAACTGAATCTCGTAATCTCCATGGGCTAGAAAATAGCACATTATATTGCTTTTATAGTTATCCTTATAATAAATGGGCAATATTAAATAATTTGCCTGAATTCTTTATTTTAGATGAAGTGTTTTCAGCTCCTAAGATGATTTCAGATGTTTTAGATTTCCTAACAGAAAGCATTTCCTTTATTCTCTTTAAAACTAGTCTATGTTAATCTCAAAATTTGGAAATCAAATTTAGTCAAAATTTAAATAGTCTAACATTCTGCAACGCAAGATAATTACTCATTGAACAAAGTTTTAAAAAATCAAGAAATGCAGATGGCTCAAGTCACTAGCCATGAAAGAACATCATGAGGCATTTTAGCAGCAGATACTAGGGAAACTATAACTTTGACCAGCATATACCCTTTGAACAGAATAGGAGAAGAAAAGACCATAGTGAATTTAACTGATCTGAAAACTATTGATTTTGTAATAGAGTTTTTAAATGTTTAAAAGACCAAAATCATTACTTCAGCAATAATGAACCATCAGTATTCCACCAAACAATTTCTATCAGATATAAAAGGAGATGTAATTAGAAGGGAATCGACTTCAGCTACTCCAGTGAAAATTTTGCGTAAATATGTTGTTAAAAATGGTCTTGGTGGTTATGGACCTGCAGTTTATGTTGCTTGCATGGCGTACACTATGGATTTATTAATGGAACTACAGGTCTATGGTAACTATAAGTTAAATATTTAGGTGAATATATGAATTTTCATTATTTTAAATACAGAAAACCTTGTAAATATTCTAAATAATGAAACAATTCAATTTACAATATATGCACAAAGGGGACAAGGTTTAGTCAGCAACAAAAACTACAGATTAAAGAAAAAAAACAGTAGTGATTTTTAAAAATAGCACGATGGTAAAAGTAAGATGTGTGTATATCAACATAAAAAATCTCTGAAAGTTTAGAAAATTGGATAAGCCAGCCAGGACATTTCTTATGGGAATGCAGCAAGACTAAAGAGCTTCTGCACAGCAAAAGAAACTACCATCAGAGTGAACAGGCAACCTGCAGAACGGGAGAACATTTTTGCAATCTACCCATCTGACAAAGGGCTAAAATCCAGAATCTACAAAGAACTTAAAACAAATTTACAAGAAAAAAACAATCCCATCAAAAAAAGTGGGCAAAGGATATGAACAGACATTTCTCAAAGGAAGATATTTATGCAGCCAACAGACACATAAAAAAATGCTCATCCTTACTGGACATCAGAGAAATGCAAATCAAAACAACAATGAGATACAATTTCATGCCAGTTAGAATGGTGATCATTAAAAAGTCAGCAAACAACAGATGCTGGAGAGGATGTGGAGAAGCAGCAATACTTTTACACTGTTGGTGGGAGTGTAAATTAGTTCAACCATTGTGGAAGACAGTGTGGAGATTCCTCAAGGATCTAGAACTAGAAATACCATTTGACCCAGCCATCCCATTACTGGGTATATACCCAAAGGATTATAAATCATGCTACTGTGAAGACACATGCACATGTATGTTTATTGCAACACTATTCACAATAGCAAAGACTTGGAACCAACCCAAATGTACATCAATGATAGGCTGGATTAAGAAAATGTGGCACATATACACCATGGAATACTATATAGCCATTAAAAAGGATGAGTTCATGTCCTTTGCAGGGACATGGGTGAATGGAAACCATCATTCTCAGCAAACTATCACAAGGACAGAAAACCAAACACCGCATAATCTCACTCATAGGTGAGAACTGAACAATGAGAACACTTGGACACAGGGCAGGGAACATCACACACCAGGGCCTGTTGGGGGCTGGGGGGGCTGGGGGAGGGATAGCATTAGGAGAAATACCCAATGTAAATGACGAGTTGATGGGTGCAGCAAACTAACATGGCACATGTATACTTATGTAACAAATCTGCACATGTACCCTAGAACTTAAAGTATAATAATTTTAAAAAGAAATTTTATTATATTTAAATCATTACAACACCTGCCTTATGTGTGGTATAAATTTACTTCCTGACTTCTTCCAATATCAATATTTTGTTCTTGAGAGAAATCAAACATTGGCAGTATTGATAGTCTAGGCTATACTGGCAGGAAGAGGCCATCTCGTTTTCATATCCTATGGTATAACAATGTGAACCCTGCAAATAGAAATATATAAATAAATAGAAAGATTGTATAATTTTAAGTGTGAAAAAAAGAAAAGTGGAGAATTTGTGAACAAACATATCCATTTAAAGCTTTGGTGACTACATAAGGAATAAATGTACAGTTATAATACAGGAATTAGTAAACAATGCAAATGGTGTTTTTATTTGGTTATAATTAATATTGACAGTTTTTTACTCTATGAAGAACTGAGGGATGCCCAGAAAAAATATCCTCATAATAAAACAAAATACCAGAAGGACCTACCCAGAATTTGAAGGTCAAATAATAAATCTTAGTTTAAATTATTTTAACAATTTGCGATTTTATTTCTCTGTTCGTTCACAAGATTGCAGATTCAGAATTTGTGTGTTTATCTTCTTTCAAATACTAGGGAGTTATTTCCTAAATAGTATTTTAAATGTGCACTTTTAAAGAAGTAATTGTGTTTGAAAAGGAAAATAAAAACATGTGCTTTGCTGCTGTTAAATGAGCTTCCTTCTAATCAACTTTTAACAGTGATTCCCATAGAATAAACTCACATAAGAATTATTTGAGCATTATGAGTAAAATTTATTCCTAGACTAAAACACATTTCACAGGGAAGCAAAATATAAGACAGACTACAACATTGAGTAAGAAAATTTACTATGCTGGTGTTTTATGTATCTCCTCCGTTCTCCCTCTGTATGTCTACAGATTGCTTTCTACTAGTTTATTTTGGTTATTGGTTTGGTCATTCTAGGACATTACACATTTATATCTCTGAAAAAATCTAATATTAGAGAAAGATTTAAGTACGTAAAACATTTTTTCTCAATTAATAACTTTGTACACATTTAGATAGAAAAACAACTGTTTGTTTTCTGAAATACGAAATAACGTTTTTGTTGAAAATCTGCTTGCATTAAATTGTATCACTTCACAATGTATTAAGATAAGTTTTTGGATTTGTAATAATATGGGAATCCCTTACAGAGAGTAAAAGCGGGAATTACAAATGGTAACTAATCACTCACATTTAGAAAACAAGAGTAGAGTTTAAGCAGTAAAAAGAAAAGATAGCTATATTTTTAGATTTATCTTTTATCCCTCTGCCTGTCCTCTTTTGAAGTTCCACTTTAATACAGTCAGATAAAAAACACATGTGAATATAATAAAAGAGTCAGATAAAATGAGAAGGTATAGGTATTAACACTCTCCAAGAAAAGGGCTTGGATACATCAGAGATCTGTCCATTTTGTAGTTAGCTAGGTGACCTATAGTATTATTTTTTGTTTCTAATTTGGTCTTGAGATCTCCATAACAAGAGCATCTATAAACTCTAGACTTAACTTATGCCCTGCAGTCAGGGCACTCATCAAGCAGGTACCCTGCAAGAAATTCTAATTGGTGGGTTTAGAGCAAGCAGGTTCCATGGTGTCACACTGTGACTGTGAGGTGGTAACTTTGCCATACCTGCACAATCCATACAGAGTATAGGAGTCAGTGGGGTGAGCCAAATAAGTTGTATTTATCTGTTCCACAGGGATGTGGGACACCAGGAGGTGGTTGTACAAGGCAAATATCTGGGTCGACTACACTGAGGAACTGGGAGGAGGTGGAGAACTAGAAAGTTTGTCAAGGGCAATTAAGTTTTTTGGTATGAGAAAGCCCAACTTTTATTCAAAATGGATGCTGAACCAAAACAAAATTATAGGAATTAATTACTGCTATAAAAAGATAAATTGCATCTATCCCTCGTCCTTATTTTCAGGGAAGCAGAAGTGGTGTGGAGGGAGAGGGCATCAAGACTGAATAAAGAGTGATTTTAAAGAGAACATCAACAAGGCTTTAGGATAAAAAATTTACTTCAGAAATTTAACCCTGATTGAGAGAATGTTAATGCCTTTGGTTGAAGTAATGAACTTGGGAAATAGGCCAATATTTTTAAGAGAGGTGAGCAGGTTATGAACCTTATTGTAGGTAAATTGAATGAGGTGGTAATTAAACTTCCACATGATGATACTGACAACATGTAGAGATATGAAACTAGAGTTAAAACTAGAGATGGTGCAACCAAACATACGAGGTGTCCACATAGAGGTAGTAGTTGAAGCCACAATATATGATCATTTTTTCCCCCCCAAAATGGAGATTAGTAGAATCAAATGGATTATATACCAAATATATTTGCTAAGAAGGAGTTATGAATTAATGTTTGGGAAATTGCTATTTATATTTATTTTCTTTTACGATGAGTATATATCGACAGGGAGTGATCTAATGATAAAATTAAACATGATTTAATTTCTATTTTAAAATCCCTTTAATATAAGTTTCTCACTGACCCATGGCTATTGCCTGCCCCAAGTACTTATACTAGTCAGTCCCAGCCCTGGCACTAAGAGAAAATAATAAATAACTTCCTGTGTCACAGAGATTCAACTTAATGTTTTCAGGATCAAATACACACATTGCTTCAAAAGTATTTTATAAATTATATTAAGAAATAGGCCAGGCGTGGTGGCTCATGCGTGTAATCTCAGCACTTTGGGAGGCCCAGGTAGATGCATCACTTGAGGTCAGGAGTTCAAGACCAGCCTGGCCAGCATGGGGAAACCTCATCTCTAAAATACAAAAATTAGCCAGGTGTGGTGGCACAGGCCTGCAAATCTGGCTGCTCGGGAGGCTGAGGCAAGAAAATTGCTTGAACCCAGGAAGCAGAGGTTACAGTGAGCCTAGCCACTGCATTCCACCCTGGGTAACAGAGTAAGACTCTGTCTCCAAAGAAAAAAAAAAAAAAAGATATATTTGAAGATATATTTGACACCTAGTCGAAAAAGAAACATTAAAATCTACCAAATCATTTTGAGAAAAATATAATTTATATGTGAAATGAAATTATGATAATTAAGATCATCCCAGTTAGTTATTGTTATAAACTGAATGTGTCTCCCCAAAATTCATGTATAGAAATCCTAACCCCCAACGTGATGGTAGTGGAAAACGGGGCCTTTGGAATCTAATTAAACCATGCAGGTAGAGCCCTTAGGAATGGGATTAGTGCACTTATAAAGGAGATCTCAAAGAGATTTCTAGTCCTCTTTCTGCCATGTGAGGATACAGCAAGAAATTGGCAGTTTGCAACCCAGGAAAGGGCCTTCACCAGAACCAGACAATGAAGGCACCCTGTTCTTGAACTTCCAACCTCCAGAGCTGTGAGTAATAAATATCTGCTGTTTATAAGTCAACACTCTATAGTGTTTTGTTAAAGCAAGCCAAACTAAAATGGAAACGTTGACTATTTAATCATTCATTCACTTACTCATTCAACAAATATATGCCTAGCTGGTTCTCTATATTATGCATCATCTTAAAAATTGAGGATATGACTACATGAACAATTAACCCAGTCTGTGCCAGCATAGAGCTTGCCATCTAGAATTGGAGATAAATATTGCATATAAAATCACACAAACATATAATATCAAAACATCAGAATTACTATGAATACAAAAGTATAGAATATTATTAAAATATGTATTATATATTATGTATATGTGGGGAGGATAAAAGGTCATAGAAGACTTCCTTGAGAAAGTGACCATTAAATTGGAACAGAAGTATGAATAAATGTTAATTTAGTAAAGTGGTGTAAAGAAAAAACAACATGCCAGGCAGATTAAATTGCATATTCAAAGGGTTTGAAGTAGAGGGAGCCTAAAATTCCCCTAAACTGCAAAAAATATCATAGGGGTGGGGTACAGATAGTGATCCATTTAGAATGAGTATCAGTCCTCAGTGTGAATTGAGACTCATGAAGTTCATGTTGGTTAAGAACTTGATTTTACATAAATAAGTATGCATGTCTCCCAAGTGCATTGAGAAACTACTGGGTAGTTTGGAACATTTTAGCACAAGCTTTGAAAGCAATCCCATCAAGAATAAGATGGTAACTTAAAGTAAAGGAGTAATGATGCAGATGGATAAAAATGAACAGAATAAGTTAGCTAACACTTAACATTGATTTAATATAAAATATGATATATGTCCATGACTATAAAGGGCCTGATATTTTATCCTACTTGCAAGATAAGAAGTTAGCCTGATGCAGCTTCAAGGATGCCGACAGAGGATATGAGACTTCTGCGTCAGAGACAAAGGATTTTATTACTCATGACGAAAATAGCAGTAACCAGAATGTCAGAAATTAGAATATATTGGTTCTTTTACCTCTAATTCCCACAACAATGTGAAGTGGGTCTATAGATGCAGTAGGTTGCCTTACAAGAGAAGAATCCTGAATTTAGGGAACAAACATCTTCATAATGGGCAGTAAGCATGCCTAACATTGTCTTAGAGGGAAACATTATCTCTGTTATACTAGACAATAAACAAATCTGCTCTTTGCTATGGAGAAATGTTATCTTTATTTTCTAAGACAGATAGCTATGCAAACACCTTTGAAAAAAATAGTTCACGTTAAAGTCAGTAACACTACTTATAAGTCACATAGAAAAATGGGAGACACAAGGATAAAATTCTCCCAAAACTACTGTGAGTTATGAAATGAACAGCATCACTAAATACAAACACTCATTAAAGTACAAATAGTAGTTTAAAAAAGTTTGGATTGAGGAGGGTAACGAGGACAAGATGATAATTTCAGTTCTGGAAATATTGAATTTAAGAGGCCTTCGAGATATCAAATGATTGATGCCAAGTAGATAGATATATGTGAGTGAATGTCACCAAAACAAATCTGATATGGTGATGTCAATTTGGAAGTCATCTGCCTTACATAGTAATGTAAGTCTTAGTTATGGATAAGGTTTCCAAGAGAGATAATAGTTCTTCATTGTTACATAGTAATGTGTTTCCAGAACTAAACCCAAATCAAAATACAACATTTCTATTTTTATATGCAGGTTCAGTTGTTTCTTTAATCTCCATATGCTACTATGTAAAAAAGTAAAATGATTGAACAGGAAGAGATCTTAGACAATACCTAGATCATCATTATTAAGGTAACAAATGCTTTTTAAATATCTATAAATACATTTTTTCTCCACAGAGAGAGAGACATAAGCACATATACACTAAATAGAGATCATGTGTCTCTCATATCAAGTTAAGGACCCTTTGATATAGTTAGGCTTTGTCCACACCCAAATGTCATCCTGAGTTGTAGTTCCCATAATTCTTACATGACCTGGGAAGGGCCCAGTGAGAGGTAACTGAATCACAAGGGCGAATCTTTCTCATGCTGGTCTCCTGACAGTGCATAAGTCTCACAAGAACTGATGGTTTTATAAAGGGCAGTTCCCCTGCACATGAACTCTTTGCCTGCCACCATGTAAGATGTGATTTTGCTCCTCCTTCACTTTCTACCACGATTGTGAGGCCTCCCTAGCCATGTGGAACTGTGAAGCCATTGAACCTCTGTCCTTTATAAATTGACCAGTCTCAGGATGAGAACAGACTAACACAGTAAATTGGTACCAATAGAGTGGGGTGCTGCTGCAAAGATACTCAAAAATGTGGAGGCAACTTTGGAACTGGGTAACAGGCAGAGGTTGGAAGAGTTTGGAGGGCTCAGAAGAAGCCAGGAAAATGTGGGAAAGTTTGGGACTTCCTAGAGACTTGCAGGACTCAGAAGACAGGGAGATGTGGGAAAGTTTGGAACTTCCTAGAGACTTGTTGAATGGCTTTGATAAAAATGCTGATAGTGATTTGGACAATAAAGTCCAGGCTGAGGTGGTCTCAGATGGAGATAAGAAACTTGTTAGGAACTGGAGTAAAGGTCACTTTTGCTATGCAAAGAGACTGGTGGCATTTTACCCCTGCCCTAGAGGTCTTTGGAACTTTGAACTTGAGACAGATTTAAGGCATCTTAAAGAAGACATTTCTAAATAGCAAAGTGTTTAAGAAAAAGCAGAGCATAAAAGTTTGGAAAATTTGCAGCCTGACAATGTGATAGAAAAGAAAGTCCCCCATTTTCTGGGGAGAAATTCAAACCAGCTGCAGAAATTTGTGTAAGTAACAAGGAGCCAAATATTCACCACCAAGAGAAAGGGGAAACTAGCTTCAGGGCATGTCAGAAACATTTATGGCAGCCCTTTCTCCACAGGCCTGAAAGACTAAGAGGGAAAAATGGTTTCATGGGCTAGGCCCAGGGTCCCTCTGTTCTATGCAACCTCAAGACATGATGCCCTGAATGCCAGCTGCTTCAGCTCCAGCCATGGCTAAAAGGGGCCAATGTACAGCTCAGCCTGTGCAAGCCCCAAGCCTTGGTGGCTTACATGTGGTGTTGGGCCACATGTAAGTGGCCACGTGTGGTGGGTGCACAGAAGTCTATAATTGAGCTTTGGGGACCTTCGCTTAGATTTCAGAGAATGTATGAAAATACCTGGATGTCCAGGAAGATGTTTCCTGCAGGGATCTCTTCTAGGGCAGTGCAAAAGGGAAATGTGGGGTGGCAGCACTGCCTAGTGGAGCTGTAAGAAGAGGGACACCATATGCCAGACCCCAGAATGGTAGCTCCACTGACAGCTTGCACTATGTGCCTGGAAAAGCCACAGACACTCAATGCCAGCCTGTGAAAGCAGCCAGAAGCAGGGGGGATATACTCTGCAAGGTCACAGGGGTGAAGGTGCCCAAGGCCGTGGGAACCCACCTCTTACATCTGTGTGACCTGGATGTGAGACACGCAGCCAAAGGAGATCATTTTGGAGCTTTAAGATTTGACTGCCCCACTGGATTTCGGACTTGCATGGGGCCTGTAGCCCCTTCATTTTAGCCAATTTCTTCTATTTCGAATGAATGCATTTACCCAATGCCTGTACTCTCACTGTATTTAGAAAGTAATACTGAGAAGGGACTTGCCTTGTCTCAGATGAAACTTTAGACTGTGGAGTTTTGAGTTAATGCTGATATGAGTTAAGGCTTGGGGGACTGTTGGGAAGGCATCACTGGTTTTGAAGTGTGAGGGCATGAGATTTTGGAGGGGTTGAGGGCAGAATGATATGGTTTGGCTGTGTCCTCACCCAAATTTCATCTTAAATTGCAGCTCCTATAATTCCCACATGTCCTCGGAGGGACCCCGTGGGAGGTAATTGAATCATGGGGGTGGGTCTTTCCCATGCTGTTCTTGTGATAGTAAATAAGTCTCCCAAGAGCTGAATGTTTTATAAACGGGAGTTCTCCTACACAAGCTCGTCTTGCCTGCCACCATGTAAGACATGACATTGCTCCTGCTTTACTTTCCACCATGATTGTGAAGTCTCCCCAGCCATGTGGAACTGTGAATCCATTAAACCTCTTTCCTTTATAAATTACCCAGTCTCAGGTATGTCTTTATGCTCAGCGTAAGAACAGACTAGTACACCCTTGATCCAGTTTAGTGTCTTTATTTTATAGCTGCAGATACTGAGTCAAAAAAGAGAAATTTACCTGCATAAAGTCAGAAATATATTAGATGAATTTAGTGGGACAAATAAGAATTGTAAGACTATGTTTGAGATGGCTCAAGGCTATTTTCCTAGGTATCTCTACATCTATGTTCACAAATGCAAGAGTGGTGGAGAGTATAAAATCTTGAAACAGATATTCTGTGTTCAAATCCAGGATCCATGACTTTGTCAGTCAGGGTTCTATTAGAAAACAAAACCGAAGTTAGATTGAAAGATATGGATGATAGGTAGGAATAGATAATAGTGAGAGAGATCAATAGATAGATAGACAGTTGGTGGATCTGTTAAAGTATTAATTTTACAATTGTGGGACTAGGCTATGCTTACAGCTGATGCAAGAGCTTGAATCCACAGGATAAGCAGCAGGGAAAGGAAGATAGCTGTAAAGTGGGGGTGACCAAGAAAAAATTGGGACAGTATGAGGGCACACTGAAACCCATGTAAGTCCTCATTGTCTCTGACCTTGATAATGTAGATGTCACACAGAAGCCAGGGCTCTTTGTCATGGAGATAAATACAACACATAGGTTAGGATTTGGAAAAGTCAAAGGAAAATCCAGGAAATGGTAGAGCCCTTACAGATTAACTACTGCCTCATGCTAACAAGGTGAGTTTGCAGATCAGCAACGATGTGTGTAAGGGACAAAACAGCTGCTATTTCCCATCTTTTTTCTAAATCTGTAAAGAATCTCACTTGTGGTCCACTCTATCCAGCAACATAGAGTAAATACATTTATTAGAAATATAATTCAACTTAGCTAACTTGGCACATTAAAAAGCCACCACAAAAACTTATAAGCTATGAGTTTTACAGCAAATTAATTAATTTTAATATCCTAATCCTTAAAATATTAATAGTAATGATATCAATCTCATAGGGTTGTTACAAAAGATCAAATGAAATAAGTATGTAAAGAGCATAACACACACGGTCCCTAGAATATTGTTGATACTACATGCATATTAATGTAGAGGGTCACAGATTTACTGAATATTACCTAAAAATTTATCTTTGTACTTTCTCTGTAATCAACTCTAATTTCACTTTCTGCTCCCATAGACAAATACCCTGGTTTTTAGCTAAAATTTTTAGTTAGAAGGACAAAAAGAAAAATGTATTAATCCTTTTCAAATTATTACCTTCTTATTTTATTTATTTTTTATTAATTGTCATTTTATATTGCTGCTCTTGCTGTGTGTTATTATGTTGTCATTGTTCTTGTTATTGCCTGAAATGTCTTCCCTTTATTTTCTGTATACTCAAAGCCTTCCCATTTTTTACATCATCTCTTTCTACTTTAAATGCAGCTTTTCTTCACTGAACTTCCACTTTTCTGAACTCATAATCTATATTTATAATGCTTGTCATGCATTATTTCTCTGACACAAATTAGCACTTAGTTGTACACATTCATATATAATTAATTAAATGACTTGAACATATTAGTGTTGGATCTTTAACTGAGTTTTAAGTTTCTGAATGGCAGGAGAAAGTCTAAGATTGCTAGTATTTGGGAGGAGGGGCCAAGATGGCCGACTAAAACAGCTCCCATCTAAGGTTCCCACCAAGAAGAAGGAAAAACGTGAGTGAATCATGCGTCGTCAACTGAAGTATTCAGGTTCTATCATTGGGACTGACTAGGCAGTTGGTGCAACCAATGGAGAGTGAGGAAAAGCAGGGTGGTACTACGGCTTGCCTGGGAGCCACACGGGAAAAAGGGAACTCCCAGTCCAGCCAAGGGAGGCAATGAGTGATCGTGCTACCCTATCTGGGAAACCACGCTTTTTTCACAGATTTGTGCAACCCATGTAACAGAAGATCCCTTTCGTGAGCCCCCACCACCAGGGCTTTGGGTCCCAAGCACAGAGTGGTGCAGATTCTCAGCAGCCACTTGGTTGGAGACTGCCTAAGACTACTGAGTTCCTGGGGAGAAGGATGGCCTTTATCACTGCAGCTGCCTGCTACCTAAGAAGACTGAGCTTCCAGGGAGAGCAGAGGCAGCCATTGTTGCAGCTCCAGTCTGCCATTATTCTCCTGCTTGTGTCAGGGAGATTGGACAGTTTGGACCCAGGAAGAATTCCCAACAGTGTAGCACAGCAGCTGTGGAAGATTGTGGTGAGACTGCCTCTTTAGGCCAGTGACCAATCCCTCCTCACTGGGCGGGGCCTCCCTGCAGGAATTTCAGCAAACTCCAGTCAGGGGGTTTAGGGACAGAACTCTGATCTCCCTGGGACTGAGCCCCTGGGGACAGTGGTGGCTGTGGTCTCCATGGATCAGCAGAGTTAGTCTTTCCTCCTGCTGGCTCTGAGGAATCCCGCAGTCCGGACAAGTGGGAATCTGCTTGGGGTGCACAGTGTACCCCCTCCACCAAAGAACAGCTAGAGTGCTTCATTAAGCGGGTCCTGAATCCTGTGCCTCCTGACTCAGTGACCCCAACAAGAGTCATCAAACATATTATACAGGAGAGTTCAACTGGCATCAGGTCGGTGCCCTTCTGGGACACAAATCCAACAGGAAGCAGAAAGCAGCCATCTTTGCTGATCTGTACCCTCCACGGGTGGCACCGACAGGTGCAGGAGGGACCCAGACTAATAGGGTCTGTAGTGGACCCCCAACAAACCACAGCAATGCTATGGAAAAGTGGCCCGACCATTAAAAGAAAAACAAACAGAAAGCAACAACAATACCATCAACAGCAAAGTCCCCACCCAAAACCTTATCTAAAGGTCAGCAGCCTCAAACAACAAAGCTAGATAAACTCATGAAGGTGAGAAATAATGAATGAGAAAACATTGCAAACTCAAAAATCCAGAGTCTCTCTTACAAATGATTGCAGCACCTCTCTGCAAGGGCACAGAACTGGGCAGATGCTGGGATGGATGAATTGACAGAAGTAGGCTTCAGAAGGCAGGTAATAAAAAACTTCACTGAGCTAAAGGAACATGTTATAACCCAATGCAAAGAAGCTAAGAACCATAATAAAACATTACAAGAGCTGTTAACCAGAATAACAAGTTTAGAGAGGACAATAAATGACCTGATAAAGCTGAAAAACATAACACAAGAACTTTACAATGCAACTACAAATATCAATAACCAGATAGAACCAGCAGAGGAAAGAATTTCAGAGTTTGAAGACTATCTTGCTGAAATAAGACAGGCAGACAGATTAGAGAAGAAAGAATGAAAAGGGGTGAACAAAACCTTCAAGAACTATGAGATTATGTAAAAAGACTGAACCTATAAATGATTGGGGTACCTGAAAAAGATGGGAAGAACAGAACTAAGTTGAAAAACATAATTTAGGATACCATACAGGAGAACTTCCTCAATCTAATAAGACAGGCCACCATTCAAATTCAGGAAATCCAGAGAATTCCAGTAAGATACTCCATGAGAAGATCAACCCCAAGACACATAATCATCAGATTCTCCAAGGTCAAAATTAATAAAAAAATCTTAAGGGCAGCCAGAGAGAAAGGCCAGGTAACCTACAAAGAAAAACCCATAAGACTAACACCAGACCTCTAAGCAGAAACTCTACAAGCCAGAAGAGATTGGAGGCCAGTAATCCACATTCTTAAAGGATTTCCAAATCAGAATTTCACATCCTGCCAAACTAAGATTCATAAGTGAAAAAGAAATACAATTATTTTCGGAAAAGCAAATGTTGAGGGAATTTGTCACCACCAGGCCTGCATTGCAAGAACTCCTGAAGAAAGCACTAAATTTTGAAAGGAAAATCCATTACCAGCCAATGTAAAAACACACTGAACTAAAAAGACCAATGGCACTATGAAGCAACTATATTAAAAGGTGCAAAATAACCAGCTAGCATCATGATGACAGGATCAAATTCACATATGACAATCTTAACCTTAAATGTAAATGAGCTAAATGACCCAATTAAAAACACAAAACGACAAGCTGTATGGAGTCAAAACCCATCAGTGTGCTGTATTCAACAGACGTTATCTTACGTGCAAAGACACACATAGGCTGATAATAGAGGGATGGGGGAAATTTACCAAGCAAATGGAAAGCAGAAAGTGCAGTGGTTGCAATCCTCGCTTCTGAAAAAACAGATTTTAAACTAACAAAGATCAGAAAAGACAAAGAAGGGCATTACATAATGGGAAAGGGATCCATACAACAAGAAGAGCTAGCTATCCTAAATATATATGAACCCAATACAGGAGCACCCAGATTCTCAAAATAAGTTCTTAGACACCTACAAAAAGACTTAGATTCCCACACAATGCTATTAGGAGACTTTAACACTCCACTGTCAATAGCAGATAATTGAGACAAAAAATTTACAATAATACTCAGGTCTTGAACTCAAGTGGACCTGATAGATATCCACAGAACTCTCCACACAAAAACAACATAATATAGATTCTTCTCTATAGCACGTGTTACTTATGCTAAAATCAATCACATAATTGGAAGTAAAACACTCTTCAGCAAAAGCAAAAGATCTGAAATCATAACAGTCTCTCAGACAATAGTGCAATCAAATTAGAACTCAAGATTAAGAAACTCACTTAACACCATACAACTACACGGAAATTGAACAAACTGCTCCTAAATGACTCCTGGGTAAATAGTGAAATTAAGGCAGAAATCAAGAAGTTATTTGAAATCAGTAAGAACAAGAAGTCAACACACCGGAATCTCTGGGACACAGCTAAAGCAGTGTTAAGAGGAAATTCATAGCACAAAATGCCCACATCAAAAAGCTAGAAAGACCTCACTCAAATCCACAGCCTACATCACAATTAATAGAACTAGAGAATCAAGAGAAAAAAAAAAAAAAAAAAAAGCTAGCAGAAGATAAAAAATAACCAAGATCAGAGCAGAACTGAAGGAGATAGAGACAAGAAAAAATCTTCAAAAAAAATCAATAAATCCAGGAGGTGGTTTTTGAAAAAATTAATTGCACTAGATAGACCACTATCTAGAGAAATAAAGAAGAAAAGAGAGAAGAATCAAATAGACGAAAAAATATAAAGGGGATATCACCACTGCCCCACAGAAATACAAAGTGCAATTAGATAATATTATAAACATTTCTATGCAAATAAAATAGAAAATCTAGAAGTAAATGGATAAATGCCTGGACACACACAACCTCCCAAGACTGAACCAGGAAGAAGTTGAATCTCTGAATAGACCAATAAACATTGAAGCAATGATAAATAGCCTACCCACTAAAAAAAGTCAGCTTCATTCCCATGATGCAAGACTGGTTCAACATACACGAATTAATAAATGTAATTCATCAAATAAACAGATCTAAAGACACAAACCACGTGATTATCTCAGTAGATGCAGAAAGGGCTTTTGATATAATTCAACATCCCTTCATGTTAAAAATTCTGTATAAACTAGGTATTGATGGTACATGTCTCAAAATAATAAGAGTAATTTTTGGCAAACTCACAGCCAATATCATGCTGAATGGGCAAAAGCTAGAACCATTCCCCTTGAAAACTGGCACAAGACAAGTATGCCCTTTCTCACCACTCCTATTCAACATAGTATTGAAAGTTCTGGCCAGGGCAATCAGGCAAGAGAAATAAATAAATATTCAAATAGGAAGAGAGGAAGTCAAACTGTCTCTGCTTGCAGATGACATGATCCTTTATTTAGAAAACCCTACAGTTTCAGCCCCAAAGCTTCTTAAGCTGCTAAGCAACTTCAGCAGTATCAGGATACAAAACCAATGTGCAAAAATTACAAGCATTCCCATACAACAATGATAGACAAGCAAAGAGTCAAATCATAAAGGAACTCCCATTCCAATTACTAAAAAGAGAATAAAATACCTAGGAATACAGCTAACAGGGAAAGTTAAAGACCTTTTAAAAGAGAACTAGAAACCACTTCTCAAGGAAATTAGAGAGGACACAAAGAAATGGGAAAATGTTCCATGCTCGTAGATAGGAAGAATCAACATTGTGAAAATGGCCATACTGCCCAAGTAATTTATATACTCAAAGCTATTCTCATTAAACTCCCATCGGCATTCTTCACAGAATTAGAAAAAAGTACTTTAAAGTTTATATTGAACCAAAAAAGAGTCCATGTAAGTGAAGACAATCCTAAACAAAAAGAACAAACCTGGAGGCATCATGCTACTTGACTTCAAGCTATACTACAAGGCTACAGTAACCAAAACAGCATGATACTGTTGTACCATGTACAGGTACAAAAAAGACACATAGACCAATGAAACAGAATACAGAACTCAGAAATAACACCACACATCTACAACCTCTGATCTTCAAGAAACCTGACAAAAACAAGCAATGGGGAAAGGATTCCTATTTAATAAATGGTGCTGGGAAAATTGGCTAGCCTTATGCAGAAAATAGAAACTGGACTCCTTCCTTACACCTTGTAAAAATAAATCAAGATGGATTAAAGACTTACATGTAAAATCCAAAACTATAAAAACCCTAGACAAAAATCTAGGCAATAGCATTTAGGACATAGGTACAAGCAAAGATTTCATGAAAAAAAAACATCAAAAGCAATTGCAACAAAAGCAAAAATTGGCAAATGGTATCTAATTAAACTAACAAGATTCTACAGAGCAAAAGAAACTGTCATCAGAGTGAACAGACAACCTACAGAATGGGAGAAAATTTTTGCAATCTATCCATCTGACAAAGGTCTAATATCCACAATCTGCAAAGACCTTAAACAAATTTACAAGAAGAAAACAAGCAACCCCATTAAAAAGTGGACAAAGAACATACACAAACACTTCTCAAAAGAAGACATTTATGTAGCCAACAAACTTATTAAAAAAGCTCAACATCTGTGATCATTAGAGAAATGCAAATCAAAACTGCAATGTGATACCATCTCACACCAGTCAGAATGGCGATCACTAAAATGTCAAGAAACAAACAGATGCTGGCGAGGCTATGGAGAAATAGAAAGACTTTGACACTGTTGGTGGGAATGTAAATTATTTAAACCATTGTGGTAGACAGCGTGGCAATTCCTCGAAGTACTAGAACCAGAAGTACCATTTGACCCAGCAGCCTCATTACTGGGTATATCATCAGAGGTATATAAATCATTCTATTATAAAGATACATGCATGTGTATCTTCATTGCAGCATTAGTACCAATAGAATAGAAAAGACATGGAATCAACCCAAATGCCCGTCAGTGATAGACTGGATAATGAAAATGTGGTACATATTCACAGTGGAATACTATGCAGCCATAAAGAGAAACAACATCATGCTTTTTGCAGGGACATAGATGGAGCTGGAAGCCATAATTGTCAGCAAACTAACACAGGAACACAAGACCAAACACCCCATGTTCTCACTTATAAGTGGAAGTTGAACAATGAGAACAGATGGACACAGGGCATAACACACTCACACTGGGGCCTTTTGGAGGCGGGAGGAGGGAGAGCATCAGGATATATAGCTAATGCATGTGGAGCTTAATATCTAGATGATGGGTTGACAGGTGCAGCAAACCACAATGGTACACGTTTACCTGTGTAAAAAACCTGCATGTCCTGCATATGTATCCCAGAACTTATAATAAAATAAAATTAAATAAAAAAATAAATTGCAGGTATTTGTATTCAATAATTGAGGAATGTTAATTTGCTGAGTGGGGTGAAAATATTTTCTGACAGAGCAGACAGTAGAATGAAAATTCAGAATATGATAAAAACAATTTCTTAATATTCTAATCGCTACTCAAGTGTTATAATGAATTGTGAAAATGAACAATATAATCAGAATATCATGCCTCTGTGAGACAAAGCTGTTCATTTAATAGAAAAAAGAAGCTTCTAAGTAACACATTCTAAGGCAACAACCATGTATAGGTCAAGAGTCCCAGAAGACTAATATTTTGTTGTTATTTAGAAATGCTTTAAAAAAGGTTAGGTTGCATTTAAATGTTTCATTTTAATTGGCTCTAAAAATATACATATTACATTATATAATAACATTATTTTGGGGTTGAAGTCATATAGAAGAGATAAATAAGACAAAATACAAATATTTAAAATAAATGGTTAGTTTTTAAAGGTCTGAGATGTGGCAGAACAAGCAAAACTGCTACACCAGGAAAATTCAGAATGCTCTCAATGCCACTTAAACTTTGTATCCCTTAAGTCACAAACGTTCAGTTTCATAGATATATAGCTCATGGTTCACGTAGTGTAAATTACTATATTTAATTATCTCTAAAACAATATAGACTATAATATGCACCACTATTTTATGTACTGCTAAGAATAAGAAAGCATTGCCAATTATAACTGGAATCTCATTGATTGTAAATATATTCCTATTTCAGAGATAAAAGAATGAAAAATGTGTCTTAGAATCAATAAAATAAGGCATGTTTCAACCTCTTACTTAAATTTAAAGGAAATCAAAATTTCTGTTACTTAGCACTCTCAATTATTCACATTACTCTTTAAACTCTTCCAGCAATAGAAGAGTCGTATGACTTCCACAGACTTATAGTAAAATATACAGTGATAAACATTTTACTTTAAATTTCTTTCTTTTTCTTACTATAAACTCAAATATCTCTATTCTTCCATTTCTATTCAGAAGACGCTTTTGAAGTGTGGTCTAAGAAGAAGGAGAATAATTGTTCAATCTCACTCCTGACAGTGACTTCCTGTAAGGGCAAGTATGCTATGGCTCATCACTTAATCTTCATGTTGCAGATTCTCTCTGTAAGAATAAAGCAATACACATCATTATAGTCTATGCATTACTTTGAGAAGGAATAAATAATCCCCACTTATTTTTCTAATTATGATATTTATAACTCCAAAAATATGGCATTTAAGCAGGATGAAATCCGTTTTAATGGTCAATTGTATCAGATACTGAAGGTATCACAAAACAGAGTTTGAAAGTTTACAGCAACTGATTCCAGCATAAACATGTATTTGGCTATGTTTGAGCATACACACTTTCCATCAGACTTCAGTGTACCTCCATCTATGCTATGCTTTTAAAGTTGAAAAATCATGTACCTATAAATGAAGCTATCATTTAAAAAATTTAAGCATATAATGACTATAAAACACTTTCTTTGGGAGAATTAAACACTTCATCAATTTTCTCAGCTCTTTATTCATCAAATGTTTCTTATTTTTGAAAAAATATTTCTGTGACTATGGTTCATATTGAGCAGAAGTAAGATTTCAAGATATCCAACAAATCAGTTCCCATTCTCGTTCTTGCTAAAAATAAAATTTTAAAAACATTGTTTTTCTGGACATTCCCTCACTACCTTCCACAGTTTATCTAACTATATTATTACCAGAAATCAATGATTCATTCTTTTGACAAGACCATTTCATTTTTTACATAATTACTTTACCATATCATTATAAAAACTTACTTTTTATTTATTTTTGAGACCGAGTCTCCCTCTGTCGCCCAGGCTGGAGTGCAGTGGTGCGATCTCAGTGCAATCTCCGCCTGCCGGGTTCAAGCAATTCTCCTGCCTCAGCCTCCTGGGTAGCTGGGATCACAGGCTCCCACCACCATACCTGGCTAATTTTTTGTATTTTTAGTAGAGACAGGGGTTCACCATGTTGGCCAGCCTGGTCTTGAACTCCTGACCTCAGGTGATCTGCCCACCTCAGACTCCCAAAGTGCTGGGATTACAGGCGTGACCCACCATGCCCGGCCATTTTTTTTTTTTCTTAATAGGTTGGCAACTTTATTTGAATAAAAGGCCTTCACATTTAAATCACATAGCCTTTCGAGATTCAAGAAGGTGTGAAATGCCCTGTGAAACTTCTGTTTTTTGGAGCACGAAAGCTTAAGATTGTTATAAAAGATAAATATGTCTTTTTTATATGTAAATAAAAGCATAAAACTGCATTCAAGGACAGTGTAAAAAATTGATATATACTAAAAAAGAAAACATACAAAAATGGACCATAGGTAGTAAAATATTTGAAGAAGAAAAAAATTATAGCATTTCCATCCATAAGTTGTTCATTCACCAAATTTTTTTAGAGACTATTAAAGGGCTTCTGGTTCAATAAGCAGACTTGTATTTAAGTTGTTTTATCCTAAATTAGAAATACAATAAAGAATAGAGGTTCTTTTGTACAAAAAAGGGAATAGAGTTTTACTAACAGATCAGATACATTAAAAAAAAAAAAAAAATTGAAAGAATTCCAGAGTGCCTTCATGATCAGTGGCAGATATGACAGAGATCAATAATAAAAAGTAGTGTTGAAATCTTGTGAATTGATTGAAGCTGCATATGGAACAGCTGAGGCAGCCTATAACTCCATAGTTTTCTCTAAATGTGCAGAGAACTGTTAGCCTAGTTATCCCCGGGTAAAAAAAACATAGCATTTCTTTCTAAAAAAAATTGAAACATCTGGTGAAAACAAAGGCTTCATTTATGGGTGTTGAAAACTCAGAATAAAATTCTTCTCATTCTGGCTGCCATGCAAGTTTTGAGAGGAGAGGGAGAGTTGGTGAGGCCACAGCCTGACATCCAGCCTCCCACTTTCTCATAGCTAATTAAAATATACGACCTTACATACTACACTCATTAAATAAGCTACCAGTTTGATGTCGTGCTCATATGAAAAATCAGACCTACTTAAAAAAGAGTAGAGGGAAACCATATCAGCTACCTAGAATTTTCTTCTAAATATAAACAGACAATCACGGATCACTAGGAATAAGAAACAAATCTTCTGCATGAAAATAAAGGTTGAAATAATTAAAGCGTATATTCAGGCAAAACAGAAATGTAAGAAAACTTTAAGAAAAAAAGTCCATATGAAGAGCATTTTGATGAGAATTTTAAATGTTGTTTAAAAATGTCAGAAACTAGAAAAATATTTTACATCTTACAAATAGAATTTCCAGAATAAAACTTTAATAGAAAAGATGAAAATTAAGGTTGTGGGAATCACTCAAAATGTTAAGCATAAAGGCAAAGAGACAGAAAATATGAGAGAAAAGAGTCATATATGATCACTGCATGAAGTCCAACATTTGATCAGTAAGAGTCACAGGACAGAGAAAAGAAGGGAATACATTTAAACAAAACAATATAAGATAATAAACCACATACCAAAAAAAAAACTACTGCACAGACAGAAAAATCTGAGCACAGAACGCATCAATTTTTTATTAGTTTTTAAATTTAAAAAATTAACTTTTTATTTTAAAATTTTACATTTAGGGGTACATTTGCATGTTCCTTACATGGGCATATTGCATAACAGTGGAGATTGGGTTTCTAGCATACCAGTCACCAAAATAATGAACCTTGTATTCAGTAGGTACTCTTTTAATACTCACCCGCTGCCTCCCCCATTTTGTAGTCCCCAGTATCTATCCCATTTTGTTTCAAATTGAACTTATTTGGATCTTCCCTCTTCTTTTCCTGGTTAATCTTGCTAATGGTATAACAATTTTATTTATTTTTTTCCAAGAACAAGCTTTTTCTTTCATTTATCTTTTGTATTTGTTTGTTTCAATTTCACTTAGTTCTTCTCTGATCTTGGTGATTTCTTTTCTTCTGCTGGGTCTGGGTTTGGTTTGTTCTTGTTTCTCTAGTTCCTTGAGGTATGACCCTTGATTGTCTATTTGTGCTCTTTCAGCCTTTTTTATGTAAGCATTTAATGCCGTAAACTGTCCTTTTAGCAATGACTTCTATATCCCAGAGGTTTTTATAGGTTTTGTCACTATTATAATTCAGTTCAAAGAATTTTTTAATTTCCCTCTTGATTCTATAGTTAACCCAAAGATCATTCAGGAACAGGTTATTTAATTTCCATGTATTTACATTGTTTTGAAGGTTCCTTTTGAAATTGATTTCCAATTTCATTCCACTGTGGTCTGAGAGAGTACTTAATATAACTTGATTTTTAAAAATTTATTGTGACTTGTTTTGTGGCCTATCATATGCTCTATCTTGGGGAAAGTTCCATGCACTTATTTATAGAATGTATATTCTTCGGTTGATGGGTGGAATGTTCTGTAAATATTTGTTAAGTCTATTTGTTCTAAGGAATAGTTTAAATCCATTATTTTTTGTTAACTTTCTGTCTTGATGACCTGTCTATTGCTGTTAGTGGGATATTGAAGTCCCTCACTATTATTTTGTTGCTGTCTAATTCATTTCTTATGTCTGGTAGTAATTGTTTATAAATTTGGAATCTCCAGTGTTAGTTGCATATATATTTAGGATTGTAATATTTTCCTGTTGGACAAGGCCTTTTATCATTAAATAATGTCCCTCTTTTTTTTTTTTAATGTTGTTTCTTTAAAGTTTTTCTATCTGATGTAAGAATAGCTACTCTTGCTCACTTTTGGTGTCCATTTGCACGGAATGTCTTTTTCCACCCCTTTACATTAAGTTTATTTGAGTCCTTATGTGTTAGTGAGTCTCTTGAAAGCAGAAGATACTTGGTTGGTGAATTCTTATCCATTCTGCCATTCTGTATCTTTTAAGTGGAGCATTTAGGCCATTTACATTCAAAGGTAGTATTGAGATGTTAGGTACTATTCCATTCAACATGGTATTTGTTGTCTGAATACATTGGGTTTTAAAAAATTTATTAATTGTATTTTTATTTTATAGATATTGTGAGATTAATGTTTTAAGGAGGTTCTGTTTTAATCTGTTTTTAGGATTTGTTTCAAGATTTAGAGCTCCTCTTAGCAGTTCTTGTAGTGCTGGCTTGGTAGTGGCAAATTCTCTCAGCATTTGTTTGTCTAAAAAAATCTGTGTCTTTCCTTAATTTATCAAGTTAGTTTCACTGGATACAAAATTCTTGGCTGATAATTGTTTTGTTTAAGGAGTTTGAAGATAAGACCCCAATCCCTTCTAACTTGTAGGGTTTCTGCTGAGGAATCTGCTGTTAATCTGATAGATTTTTCTTCATAGGTTACCTGGTGCTTTTGTTTTACAATTCTTAAGATTCTTTCCTTCATCTTGACTTTAGCTAACCTGATGATGTACCTAGGTGATAACCTTTTTGCAATAAATTTTTCAAGTGTTCTTTGAGCTTCTTGTATTTGGATGTCTAGATCTCTAGCAAGGCCAGGGAAGATTTCCTCAATAATTCCCTCAAATAAATTTTCCAAACTTCTATATTTATCTTCTTCCTCAGGAACACCAATTATTCTTATGTTTGGTCATTTAACATAATCCCAAACTTCTTGGAGCCTTTGGCTACAAAAGGTATTAAACAACCACACAACAATAGTGGGAGATTTTAATGCCCCACTGACAGTGTTAGACAAATCACTGAGGTACAAAACTACCAAAAGAACTTTAGATTCGAATAGGAAAGTAGATAAATTGAACCTAATAGAAATATACAGAACACACCACCCAACAACCACAGAATATATTTTCTTCTCATCTGCACATGGAACATATTCTATGATTAACCTCATGCTCTGTCATAAAGCAAGCTTCAGTAAATCAAAAAAACTGAAATTATAGCAAGTACACTCTTGGACCACTGTGCAATAAAAATGGAAATCAATATCAATAAGATCTCTCAAAACTACACAAGTACATAGAAATTAAACTGCTTATTCCTTAATAACTCCTCGGTGAACAACATTCATTAAGAAATTTAAAAAATTCTATACAATTAATGCAAATAGGGATACAATTGACTGAAATCTCTGGGATGTAGCCAAAGCAGTGCTAAGACAAAAGTTTACAGAATAAACACTTTCCTCAAGTAGTTAGAAAAGTTTCAAATTACCAGTTTAAGTTTGCCCCTAAAGGAATTAGGAAAAAAAAAAAGTACAAACCAACCCAGAAGTAGTAGAAAAAGAAACATTAATTAAAATTAGAGAAAAACTGAATGAAATTGAGATGCAAAAATTCATACAAAAGATCAATGAAACCAAAAGTTGGTTATTTAGAGAAATAAACAAGATTACAGACCCATAACAAGATTAACAAAGAAAAAGAAAGAGAAGATACAAAACAAAGGTAATATTACAACTTACTTCACAGAAATACAAAAGATCCTCAGAGACTTCTATGAACAATTCCATGCACACAAATTGGAAAATCTAGAAGAGATGGATACATTCCTAGAACCACACACACTGACAAGATTTTTTCGGGAAGAGATTGAAACCTTCAATAGAACAATGTAAACTTCTGAAATGCAAGCAGTAACAAAGAATCTATTAACCGCCCCCCCCCCAAAAAAAAACCCTGAACCAGATAGATTCACAGCTAAATTCTAACAGTCAAACAAAGAAAAATAGATGCAAAACCTAGTGAAATAATTCCAAAAAAATGAGGAGTAGAGGCTCTTCCTTAACTAATTCTGTGAAGCCAGCATTATCCTGATACCAAAATATGACAGAGCCACTAAAAAAAAAAAAAAGAACAAAACAACAACAGCAAAACACTTCAGACCAATATCCGTCATTAACATAAATGCAAAAATGTTAAAGAAAATATTAACAAATGGAATTAACACACCAAAAAGTTTACTTACCACAGGCAAGTAAGCTTTATTCTTGGGATTCAAACCTGGTTCAATCTATGCAAATCAATAAATGTGATTCTCCACATAAACAAAATTAAATATAAAAACCTTATGATTGGCCGGGTGTGGTGGATCAAGCCTGTAATCCCAGCACTTTGGGAGGCCGAGATGGGTGGATCACGAGGTCAGGAGATTGAGACCAGCCTGGCTAACCCGGTGAAACCCTGTCTCTACTAAAAAAATACAAAAAACTAGCCAGGCGAGGTGGCGGGCACCTGTAGTACCAGCTACTCGGGAGGCTGAGGCAGGAGAATGGTGTAAGCCCGGGAGGCAGAGCTTGCAGTGAGCTGAGATCTGGCCACTACACCCCAGCCTGGGCAACAGAGCAAGACTCCGTCTCAAAAAAAAAAAACAAAAAAAAACCTTATGATTATTTTAAAAGACAAAGAAATTTCTTTTGATAAAATCCAAAATCAATTCATGATATAAATTCTCAACATATTAAGCATCAAAGGAACATATCTCAAAATAATAAGAGCCATCTATGACAAATACACAGTCAACATCACATTGAATGGGTGAAAAACATGAACGATTTCCCTTAAGAACTGAAAAATGACAAGGATGCTCACTTTTCTCACACCTATTCAACATAATACTAAAAGTCCTAGCCAGAGCAATCAGGCAAGATAAATAAATGAAAGACATTCAAATTGGAAAATAAGAAGTCAAACTATTTATCTGTAGATGATATAATTATATACCTAGAAAATCCTGAAGACTCTGCCAAAATGCTCCTAAAATTGAAAATTGACTTTAGTAAAATTTCAGGATACCAAATCAATGTACAAATCTAATTAGTATTTTTGTACACAAAAAACATTCAGGCTGAGAGTGAAATCAAGAACACAATCTCACCTATGAAAGTGACAAACAAAATTAAATACCTAGTAATATTAACAAACTAAGGAAGTTAAAGATCTCTACAAGAGAACTACAAAACCCTGCTGAAAAAATCAGAGATGACACAACCAAGTAGAGAAAAGTTCCATCCTAATAGATTGAAAGAATCAATATCAAAAAAAAAAAAAAAAAAAAAAAAAAAAAAAGATCATACGGAACAAAGCAATTCACAGATTCAATGCTATTCCTATAAAACTACCAATGTCTTTCTTTAAGGAATTAGAGAAAACTATTCAAAAATGCATATGAAACCAAAAAAACCCCAAATAGACAAAAGAATCCTAAGTGAAATGAACAAAGTCAGAGGCATCACATTACCCAACTTTAACTATTTTATAAAACCACAATAACAAAAACAGCTTGGTACTGGTATAAAAGCAGACACAGACAAATGAAAAAAAAAAAAAAGATAGAAACCTTAAAAATAAAGCTGCACACTTACAACCATCTGATCTTTGACAAGGCCAACAAAGAAAAGTAATATAGAAATAACTCCCTATTCAATAAAGGGTGCTGGGATAACAGGTTAGGAGATTGAAGCTTGACCCTCACCTTTTATCATTTACAAAAATTAACTCAGTATGGAATAAAACTTTAAATGTAATACCTCGAAATATAAAAATCCTTAAAGACAAACTAGGAAATACTCTTGTTGACATCAGCCTTGGCAAATAATTTTTGGCTGTTCCCAAAAGCAATTGCAACAAGAACAAATATAAACTGGTATTTAATTAAACTAAACAGCTTCTGCACAGTAAAAGAAACAGCAGAGGAAACAGACAACCTACATATTAGGAGAAAATATTTACAAACTATGCATTTTACAAAGGCCTCACATCCATAATCTGCAGAGAACTTAAACAAATCAACAAGCAAAAAACCAAATAACCACAGTTAAAAATGGGCAAAATATATGAACAGACACTTTTCAATGGAAGACATGCAAGTGGCCAATAAACATATTAAAAAAAGTTCAGCATCACTAGTCATGATAGAAACGCAAGTCAAAACCACAATGAGATACCATCTCACACCACTTAAAATAGCTATTACTAAAATGTTAAAAATCAACAGATGTTGCCAAGGCTGTGAAGAAAATGGAATGCTTATACAGTATTGGTGAAAATGCAAATTAGTCCAGACACTTTGGAAAGCAATTGGATATTTCTCCCAAAAATTAAAACAGAGCAACCATTTGATCCAGCAATCCCATTACTGAGTGTATTTCCAAAAGAAAATAAATCTTTCTACCAAAATTACACATGTACTGATATGTTTATCACTATGCTATTCAGAAAAACAAAGAATAGAATCAACCCAGGTGTTCCTCAATAGTAGATAAGATAGATAAAACGTGGTATATATAAACTGTGAAATACTACTCAGCCATAAAAATAGTGAAAGCATGTCATTTGCAAGAACATGGGTGGAGCTGGAAGCTATAATGCTAAGCAAAGTCATGTATGAACACAAAACCAAAAACCCCATGTCCTCACTTATAAATGGGAGCTAAGCATTAAGCACAGATGAACATAAATGTAAGAAAAATTAACACTGTGGACCATCTGGGGAAAACAAAGGCTTCATTTATGGATGTTGAAAACTCAGAATAAAATTCTTCTCATTATGGCTGGCATGCAAGTTTTGAGGGAAGAGGGAGAGTTGGCGAGGCCACAGCCTGACATCCAGCTTCCCACTTTCTCATAGTTAATTAAAATATAAGACCTTATATACTATACAGAAATACTAGTAGAAAGTGGAGGGAGAAGTAGTGGGTTAAAAAATTAGCAATTGGATGCTATGGCCTCTAACAGGGTGACAGGATCCATAATACAAATCTCAGCATAATGCAATATTCCTTTGTAACAAATCTGCACATGAACACCCTGTATCTAAAGTAAAAGTTGAAATAGAAACAAAAAGCAAACACTTTGATAATTGCCAAAATGGAAGTTTGTACATGGGATAGTAGCACTATAACTCAAAGCCATGGAGAAAAGGGAATACTTATAGACTACGAAACCTCGAATCTACTAAAAATACAAAAATTAGCCTGGTGTGGTGGCGGGCGCCTGTAGTCTCAGATACTCGGGAGGCTGAGGCAGGAGAATTGCTTGAACCCGGGAGACGGAGGTTGCAGTGAGCTGAGATCATGCCGCTGCACTCCAGCCTGGGTGACAGAGTGAGACTCCCTCTGAAAACAAACAAATGAAACAAACAAACAAAAAAATAGTAACAGAGAATAATGGCAACAAAGGAAAAACAGTAACATATATGGTACTAATATGTATCTTTAGTTGGTTAATACACAACTATAGCAATGACCACTATGAATGTCAGTGGTCAAAAGGCACCAATTAAAAGACAGAGATTTTTAGAGTTGATCAAAAATCAGTACAGATTATATGTTTTCTATGAGAAGCTCACATTAAATATAAAGACACATAGAGGAAATGAACTGATGGAGAAAAATGTGCTATGCTAACACTAATCAAAGAATGGAAAAAATATGCTATGCTAACACTAATTAAAGGAAAGCAGGAGTAGCTACATTAATTTCAAACAGAGTATTTCCTTCAAAGGAAGGAAAATTATTAGGGATAAAGAAGGGCACTGTATAATAAAGGTGTCAACTTTCCAAGGAGAAATAACAATTGTTAACATATATGCACCTCACAGCAAAATGTCAAATTAAGTGAGAAAGAAACTATTAGAATTGCAAGGAGAAGTGGATAAATTCACTAAGATAGTTGGAGATTTCAACAACTCTCTATCAGAAATGAACAGATCCAGCAGGCATAAAATCATTAGAAACATAGTTGAACTCCACAATACCATCATTCAACTGGAAATAATAGACATCTATAAACTACTTTATTTTAAAACAGAACACAATGTTCTCAAGCTCACACGGAACATTCATCAAGACAGGGTACATTCTGGCCATAAAAGATATCTTAATACATTTAAAATATTATTTAAAATAATAGAAACCATGTAACGGTTACTACAATAATAGTAAGAGCAGATAGAAATGTAATTGAAAAGAGGAAGTCAATAGGGAAACTCAATAAAATTAAAACCTGATTTTGAAAAGATAATTGATAAACCTCTAGTTATTATAATTAAGAAGAAAAATAGAGGGCACAAATTCTTAGTATCAGAAATGTAAAAGAAGACTTCATTACAGATCCCATTGACATTAAAGAGATCATCAAGAAATATTATGAACACCTCTATGCCTACAAATTTGATAACCTAGGTGATATGAACCAATTCCTTAGAAGACACAATGTGCCAAAATTTACGCAAGATGAAATAGACAATCTCATAGGCCTATATATATTAAAGAAATACAATAAGTAATTAATAACATTCTGAAACAGAACGTACCAGGTCAAGACAGGTTCACTAGTGAATTCTGCCAAACATTTAAAAATAAATTTTATTAATTCTCTACAATCTCTTTTAGGGGATTGAAACAGAGGGAATATTTTCCAACCCATTCTAGAAAATTAGCATTTACCCTAATACCAAAACCAGACAAAGACATCACAATAAAATGGCAGACCAATGCCTCTCATAAACACACGTGCAAAAATTCTCAACAACAATTAACAAATTGAATCTAACTACATATAAAAATAGAATTATATACCACAATCAAATGGGATTTATTTTCAGTTTAGCAAGGCTGGTTCAACATCTGAAAATCAATTAATGTAATCTATCATATCAACAGGCTAAAAAATAAAATCACATGGAAATACATATAAATTCAGAAAATGCATTTGACAAAATCTAACAACCATTCATGATAAAAAAAAAAAAACTTGGTAAACTTGGAGTAGATGATAACTTTATCAATTTGATAAAGAATGTCTACAAAAATATCCACAGACAACATCATACTTAATGGAGAGAAACTGGAAACATTCCCACTAATATCAAGAACAAGGCAAGATGTCTCATCTTACTACCCCTTTTCATTATTTTTCTGAAAGTTCTTGATAATGCAATAAAACAAGTAAAGGAAACAAAATGTATGTGGATTGAGAAGAAAGAAATAAAACTGTCTTTGTTAACAGATAATATAATCATCTGTGTAGCAAATCTGAAACAATTGACCAAAAAACATTTGAACTAATAATTATAGCAAGGTTTCATAATACAAGGTTAATGTACAAAAGTCAATTGCTTTCTTATATGCTAGCAATGAACAAGTAGAATCTAAAATTAAAATCGCAGTGCCATTTATATTCACAGCCAAAATAACAAACTCTTAGGTGTACGTTTAAAAATATTTGGAAGATCTATATGAGAAAATCTTTAAAAACTCATTTGAATGAAATCAAAGAACTAAATAAATGGAGAGATACTTCATATTCTCAGTGTTGTCAAAATGTCAGTTATTCCCAACTTGAATTGGGATTCAATGCAATCCTAATCAAAATCTTAGCAAGTTATTTTGTGGATATCAACAAACTTATTTTAAAGTTTATATGATGAGGCAAAAGACTCAGTAATAGTTGACAAAATATTGAAGGAAAATAACAAATTTATAAGACTGATACTACCTCACTTCAAGATTCATTATAAAGATACAATAATCAAGACAATGTGGTATTGGGCAAAGAATAGAGAAATAGATCGATGGCAAAGAGATAAAACCCAGAAATATAGGCACACAAATGTAGTCAACTGAACTACGGCAAAAGAGCCAATGCAATACAATGGAGCAAGGATCGTCTTTCAACAAATGATTCTGGAACAACTAGATAGCCGCATGCAAAAATGAACTCAAAATGAATCATGGACTCAAAAGTAAAATACAAAACTATGAAAATCCTCGAAGATAACATAGAAGAAACCTATTTGACCTTGGGTATGTTGATGACTTTTTACGCACAACACTAAAGGCACAATCCAAAAAGAAAGAATTAGTAAACTCTTGGAATCATTAGAATTTAGAACTTCTGCTCTATGATAGACAATGTCAAGAGAATGAGAAGTCAAACTACATACTGAGAGAAGATATTTGCAAATGACATATCTGATTAAGGACTCTTTTCCAAACCATGCAAAGAACTCTCCGAACTCAAAAATAAGAAAAACAAACAAGCTGATTGAAAAACAAGCTGGACTTTGACAATTCACCAGACAGCATACACAGATGGCAACAAGCATATGAAATCATGTTCCAAACATATGACATTAAGGAAATAAAAATTATAAAAACAATGAGATATCATTACATACCTATCAATGTGACCAAAATCTGAAACACTGACAATATAAAATACTAGTGAGGATGTAAAGCAACAGGAACTGTCATTTATTACTGTTCAGAATAAAAAATGTTACAACCTTATTGGTGGACAGTTTTTTATAAAACTAAACATATTCTTACCATACTATCCAGCAATCACACTCATTGGTATTGACCTCAATAAGTTGCAAACATATGTCCACAAAAAGTCCTGCACAATGATGTTTATAACAATTTTATTCATGGCTGCCAAAAGATTGAAGAAATGAGGATGTCTTTCAGGAGGTGACCTAATAAATAATGTGTGGTATATCAAGACATAGAATATTATTATTACTAAAAAGAAATGAGCTATTAACCATAAAAATACATAGAGTAATTCTTAAGTGTACGTTGATAAGTGAAAGAAGCCAATATTAGAAGGCTACATACTGAACGATTCTGACTATATGATGTTTTAGAAGAGGCAAAACTATGAAGACAGTAAAACATTAGTGCCTGTACGGGTTCTGGATGGAGAAGAATGAATAAATAGAGCACGGAAGATTTTTAGGGGAGTGAAAATCTGTATGATCCTATAAAGCGGGATATATATCATTATATAATTTTCCAAATCTGTAAAATGTATAATACCAAGAGTGAAGTCTAAGGTAAACTATGAACTTTAGATAATTATAATGTGTCAATATAGCTTAATCAATTGTAACTAATGTACCACTCCGGTGGAGGATGTTGATAACGGGAGAGGCATTGCATGTTTGAAAGAAGGGATACGTGAGAAATATCTCTACCTTCTTCTCAGTTTTCCAGCAAACCTAAAACTGCTTTAAAAACATCTTAAAAGATAAAAAAAGAGAAGGAAGTGATTTATAATGAAGGAGGAAATTGAGGGAGAATCAGGAAAGATTTCCTAGATCAGTGAATTGAACCATAAAAAGAGATTAAAAGGAAGAAATGGCAGGGTGGGGTAGTAAGAACAATTCACCATAAGGTTGTAAGTTAACACCTGCATGAAGAAATGCACCTACAGAGTATACTTAAATAGCGAGTGGCAACTTGTGGCTGGAACAGAGAATGTACTGCAATGAGATGGAGTAGCGTGTCATGCAAACAATGACAGCAGCAGCAAGTGTTGCAGCGAGCCCAGTGAGAGTGAAAACATTTAAAAAAATGATTGAATATTGTGTGTAAGCAATCGTCAGAGACCTTACAGAAAACATATTCAGTAGTGTGGGAGGTTATTGATGTGAAGCCAAAGGTATAATGCAGTGTAGGCTTCTCTCCTAAGATGTGTTGCAGTGGAAGGAAAAGGGTGAGTGCATAACTTTAGCAGCCACTAGTGTTAAGAAAATTACTTTAAAACATTTTTAAGAGGAAATAACAGGAGCATACTTGTAGTACAAGGAAGGAACTGATAAGGAGAGAGTAATTGAAAGTGCAAAGGAAGAGGATAATTGCCAGATAAATGTTTCTGAAGAGAAAGGAATGAGTCCAAATAAGTGGTTCTGCACACATTATCCAGTAGGATCTCACTTCATAATTTCCTTAGTAGGGATTCTCTCTTTACTCTACCAAATTATGCACAGTTTATCAGAAAGTTAAAATTATAGGGTAATTTCAGTGTCTATTTTTATATTGCCTCTCCTTAATTTTAGGATTGTTTCTTTTTAAGACATCTTACTTATTTGTCATTGTATTAGGTGTGCCTGCAGAAATTAAGTTAACTCATCATGTAAATTCTATGTCCGTATATAGTACACACTAAAATATGAAAAGATAATTTCCACAGTAGGAAATGTTTGTTTCTTTAGTTACTAGAAGCACAAAGAGCATTGACTGGAGTATAAGCAAACTGCTGACTGCAACTGTTGCACATTTTCTAAGATAGAGAACATTAGCAAAGTTAGCATAGATATCGCGTTTAGCTAGTAAATGAAGAAATCATACAAGTACTTCAAAATAATAATTGGCGTCCGCCATGGAGCCCACAACATCACCAAGATTTATGCTTTCTATTCTCTGATCCTTCTGCTGTGCATGCTATGACTTAGGAATTATTTATATGTATGTAATGACAACATTTAGCCTCTCACACAGAAGCTCAGCATTTGTGCTAATCATAGTGATGAGGTCTATGCCTCTAAATTCAGAAGTTGAAGACTATCTTGCAAGAAATGCTAAAAGGTTAAACATGTCGAAGGGTTTGTCACATACCGACCAAAATCCAATACTTACAAAAATTAGCAAAACAACCCTCAAATTTGGGCAGATCTAACATTTAAATATGAAAGGTTATTTGTATATTTTGTACCAATTTGCACTAACACATATTCACTCCACCATCTTTAGCTTTATTCGGATAGCTAAATATCATTTCTGATTTTTTTCCGTTGGATATTTATTACATGTTGAAAAATCTGGCATTTTCAAGCTTGTGTGTTCTTCTGCAAGCTCCTGATTTGAACCTATAGCTTTTCTTTTCTGTCTTCATTCATATAAACTCATCTTGCATTGTATTTTTGAAATCTTCATGATTTTTCCAAAAGAAAATTACGTTGTTTCATAGGATAAACTGAAAAGCTAGCTTTTATCATACTGCTTTGTTTGTATTATCACAGAAAGTCACATGGCTTTTCCATTCTTGCCGTAAACTACCATGGAGAATTGATCCTCACACAGTACAGTGAAAGGCTGCAGGCTAAATTCTGTCCAAAGAGACAACCCTAGAATTATCTGGGAAATCAAAAGGAAACTCATAGACAGATAAAGAAAAAGATGAGAGAGAGAGAGAGAGCACTAAAAAGTGAGTTTGTCTCTATTAAGTGAACATTACTTTGTTATTGGCTTCAATCTGATCATAGCTGTAATTTCTTTTACCAGTTTGTTTAAGGAGACACACATCATTCTAGTTTTAGGCAGTAAAAGGTGATATTGTAGATATAAACGGTATTAGATTTTGTTGAGGTACTGAATAGATTTGAAAAATTTTTGAAAACCTGTTCAATATTTTGAAATATAAGGCATCAGTCAGCAGTTTTTTTTAACTTGCCAGATAATAAATCTTTTCAGGCTTGCAGGCCATATAGGCTCTGTTGCAACTTCTCAACTTTTAATATTGGGAGAGTAGCTATAGATAATACATATGTGAATCAGCATGGCTGTGTTCCGATGAAATTGTATTTACAAAAGTAGGCATATTACTCAGGCAGTATTTTACCAACCCCTGAAGATATCATTATGATTTATCATCAGTTAGTTTCACATCATTCCAATGTACTAGTATTCTTCCATTAAATCCAAATTCTGTTATGTCTGCTATTTTTCCGTGTGTCTATTACATGAAGAGTTTTAATCTAGGATAGCTTCATGAAAATATCCAAGAAAATATGGTTATTAAGGAAATAATTACTTAGCACTTATGAGGTTTTTGAAAAATTATTGCAATGCATTGTTTCATGTAAACATATGCAGAACTTCATTGAAATGATTCTTTATAGCTTATTTTAAATGTATTGTTTGGTTTTGTTTCTATCTAGTACATAGTTATAATATCTAGTGTCTCTATGGGTCTATAACTAGTACCCAGGGCAATATGAAAGTAATTGTAAAAGAACAAAATGAACAAGCAAAAAGAGAAAAATAAAATGAGTGAAATAATTAGACAATTTACCTACAAAATAAATAACTACAAGTGGCGTATATGCACAGCATCACTTATAATTACAAAAATGCAAGGTAAACAGAAAATTTTTTATCGTATTGACAAAAACAGAAAAAAGATCGGTCTTCCGATTCTTGGTGAAGATGTGAGGAAATCAGAATTTCCTAACAGATTTATAGGAAAATTCAGCTGTATCTATGGCTATCCTAAATGTTTACACCTTTGAACTCAGCACTTCCTACTACTTGGAATTTATGCAAGTCAGCAAAATATTAATAGTCCCATTATTTAAAATACTAAACATTTGGAAACAAGCCAAATGCTTATCATTAGAAGCATGGTAAAAGTAAATTGCAGAACAGCATATTGAACATAATTCCATTTTTATTAAAAAATAAGTAGTTAAAATGAATATAGTGAAGTTGTAGACAATGATAAATTGTGCAGTTTGAGTAAGTTTAAATTTCCTTAACCTCAGTTTCAACCTCTACAAAATTCTAGCTAAAAAATGCTATGACTATATAAAAATAAATTCCTGAAAATGAAAAGCATGATTATGAAATGATTTTGAGGTATAACTATTCAAACAGCCTATTTAGAGTTGTATATATAATATAAATGAAATTAATTAAACTAAGGGTAAGATGATAGAGCACTTTTAAATCCACAAACATTATTTTATGTTTTCTTTGACAAGAATTTGGAATCATCAGAAGTATTTAAAGAAGCATCAAATTACCACCTTTGATAAACTGGTATCTGTACTATTTAGAGTGGTTTGTATAAGAGTGTTAACATAAGTTGGGAATCTTTGAAAAGAGTTACAGTGGTCAGTTGAATTTAACCCGAACAAAAGCTTTGGTAAAGGCCTTGGGAAAATCAGAATATTATTGATGATGGCATCAGTATAGAACTAGATACGTATACTAAGAAGCCTTTAGGTACGTTACCAGTATGAATGTGATTGATTGCAAGAAAGAAAATATCAAGAATGACTCAAATGATGAGAACATGTATTGTTTGACCCGCAGGCTGTGCATTTTCAGGGTTAGTTCATTCAGTTTCACACATATCAGGGTTTTTGGTCAGCTTCTGGTGGTCACAAGATGGCTGCTGCTGCTAAATGAAGTATCCCAGACAACGTGCCCTTCTGTCTCCTTGGCCAGGATTGCATCACATTTGCCTAGACCAAATGTTGATCAAATAAATAGTAATGCCATGATTGTTTCAGACTTTTCAGTATTCACCCCAGGAGAAAGGGAAGGGAAGAGAAGGTGTATAAAAGGGTGGATTTAAACACAAAATCAGTTCCCAAGCAAAGAGGTGAAGGCAATATGAAGGTAAAGAATTCATCTGTATGGGAAACAACCAATGGCATCCATCACAGATATCAATGGTTTCTTTTCAGTAGATGGAAGATGAAGTTCATGGATTAGATACCAAGGAAATTTATTCACTCAGATTTTTTATTCCCTTATTTAATGCATGATTTTTTCCATTTAGATAATTTTTTTTTAATGTAAAACAGTAAAATTAGGGTGCAGTGAAAAGCTTATGTATCATGTAGAGCAATAAACTGGGACTCAGCAGACTGAGATTTTATTATTCTACTCTGGTAGTTAATTTCTTGAAATTAACTTGAAATTAATTTCTTGAAACATGATGTGTCTTTTTGCAAAGAAAAAACTGTAAAAAAGGTAAAATACAACAAACTACCTACATCTTACTTTGCAGAACATAATATAGAATTTAAATAGGTATAACATCTGTAAGCTTTAAACTGCTTGGAGGAAGATACTGTGTGAATAAAGTATCACTGAAAATTTTTCCTAAGAACATACTAGTAGCCGGGCGTGGTGGCTCACACCTGTAATCCCAGCACTTTGGGAGGCCGAGGCAGGTGGATCACGAGGTCAGGAGATCGAGACCATCTTGGCTAACACAGTGAAACTCTGTCTTTACTAAAAATACAAAAAATTAGCCGGGAATGGTGGAGGGCGCCTATAGCCCTAGCTACTCGGGAGACTGAGGCAGGAGAATGGCGTGAACCTGGGAGGTGGAGTTTGCAGTGAGCCGAGATTGTGCCACTGCACTCCAGTTTGGGCAACAGAGCAAGACTCTGTCTTCAAAAAAAAAAAAAAAAAGAACATACTAGTAGTATTGAATCTAATATGCGTAAAATTCCTGTTTGTTAAAAAATTATGTTGAGAATAATTAACATAAAATAATACATATTCCATATGCTGTATTTTTATGTAATATTTAATGAAACCTATTATAACATGCAAGTCATTTTTGCTTATTTTGTAAATAATGAATCAATGTTTTAAACTATTCTTTTCTGAAAATCACTTAAAAATAAATTTAATGTCAAATTAAAGCATAATAATGAGAATAATATTTATTTTACTTTGACTACTTTCATGTATTGTCTTCTTCAAAATAAAAAGAAAATTAAAATTGTTTTTGCAAAAATAATGTGTTTATTAATAAATTAAACACCGCAAAAAAAAAAAAGTTTACAAGAAAGGAAAAGAAACATCAATCCAAATTCTATTCACCAGAAATAACAATTCAGAGCAGTCAAAATTTAGACCGTAATTTGATATCCATCTTTTACAAGTATTTGTTAATAGATATAGTATTAATTTAACATCCCCCAAAGTCATTCCCAGTCTCATTAGGTTATTCAGAATATAGCAAAAAAACTATAAGATTTTAGAAAGATGGATCATTTCATTAATTGCAATATAAATATAGGCTCACTTTTCTTTAATTAAACCAGTTTTATTTTTTATTACAAAACTAGAAAATACTGATTAGCTGAGAAATCTTTACATTGCTTAAAGTGGAGGAGTCCAACCTCTTTCTTAATTTGATTTCAAATAAAGACTCCTCAGTGTTATATTGCCATGCTTTTTTATTTTTCATCTATATTTTATAAACCCTCTGTGGTACAGATTCAAAAGAGGTTTGACTTGGCAATAGCTTCTGCTACAGCCAAAGATTTTCAATAGGACAATTGTTCTAATATATTAATGCTTTTAAAATAAGTAACCTATTGAAGTGTGACAAATGGAGATTCTCTAGGCACACCATTGTGGTTTTAATATGGTACATCTGGGAAGGATCTTAGGAGTCTGAATATTTAATAAGCACTCCATGTAATTCTGATTCATGTGACAGATGGGCCAAGCTTTAGAAACACTATCCTAAATTCATTGTCACTAGTTTCTCCTAAAAAAAAAAAAATAGTAAAGTCTTTGCTCTACTAATATTTTTTATTTGTTTATAAGGCACACAAGGTGTATTTAAGATCATGTAAAATTTTCTTATACTTAGAAAACCATAGTAATTTTATAACTAAATATTTTTTGAAGTCATGACAAAAACAGAGAATGTTTAAATATGGACATGTAATTTGTAATGTTCTAATTTGGTTGTGGCCATTATATGGGAAAATAAATTATTTTAAAATAAGAAATACCATTATTCTTAAAAATCTATTGGTATTCATCATGTAGAAATGTAGAGAAATTCTTCTTTTAGTTCCAGAAATATTATGATTTTTTAAATAATAAATATGTGTTTCCTGAGCTATCTCTTTTTTCTCATTACAAGTGTTCAGAGTACTCTATCACTTAAAGCATGAAATCTTACTGGTAAACTTCTACATCGATCTTCTATTCATTGTTAAAAAAAAAACATAAAATATTAATCAATCATCACTCGCTCTATTCATATCCTTTTCTAGGACACGCATTCACCACCGCTGTTTCAAGCATTTCTATTTAAAGTGTGCTGAATGTCTCCTGAAATCTTACCATTGGTTCCTTTACAGTATATACTTATCTGTGTTGAATGTGGCTGATTATGGTTATAAAATGAGTGCCTACTCTCACATCTGTCTTTGTTTTTGTTTTTGTTTCTTTTTTAGTTTTTTCTGTCTTTAGAAATGTGAATCTATTAATTACTTCCCCAATACTCTGAAGGATGCTAGTATCAGAATTGGTACTCATTTCTGATTGTCTAATTCTCCTGAGGCCAACTCAATTCATGTGTTACCCACTTTATATTGCTTTATCATGCTTGGTGAAAGAAAGCTTATCAAAACTAAAACAAAAGAAAGAATTGTATACTTACTAGTATAAGGTTTCATCTATTTTCTTTATGCAAAAGAAAAAATTAAAAACCTAAGCATTTTCTCCATGATTCTCTCTAACATTTTCTCTAAAAATTATAGCATTTCTCTTTACAAAATTCCACCATACACTTGTTTACAAAGATTACCAAACATTTTCCCTGCTTAGTTAATAATTCCAGAAGATTTATCTTTTTCACTACGCCTTTTTGTTTGATCATAGAGAGTTTATGAATGTCCTTCATAATGACAGCATAACATCTCTCAGTGTCAAATGCACTTAATTTTATCTTGTATGTAATATAAACAATTCACTATGTGTAGCACTTTAGGTGAACCCTGGATTGGTTGAAATAGCAGCATGTATACCACAAGTATTATGTACCCATTTCTTTCGCCAACTATAAAGCAAGAGTTTTTAGGAAAGATTGTCACAGAATATAGATGACAGAATATGTGTGTGTGTGTGTGTGTGTGTGTGTGTGTTATCTTGTATATATACACATATTTTCTTATTACTAAGCTTACGCATATCAAGACAAATTCCCTTAGTCCCTGGAATTTCTAATATGGGATATACCCAGTGAGAAGAGTGAGAAGGCAAGGCAGCCTGAATTAAGTGCAACACCAATATTCACAAAGTGAGGAAAATGAATGTGCCAATGAAAAAAATGGAAAATAAATATTCAAAGAAGTAAAAATCTAAGATCATTACATAGAAGCTGAAAGAGAAAAGAGTTTCAAAAAGATGAAGTGGTATATTAGTCTGTTCTTGTGCTGCAATAAAGAACTGCTTGAGACTGGGTAATTTGTAAGGAAAGAGGTTTAATTGACTCACAGTTCTGCATGGCTGGGGAAGCCTCAGGAAACTTACAATCATGGCAGAACGGGGAGCAAAAACAGCCTTCTTCAAATGATGGTGGGAAGGACAAGTGCTGAGCAAAGGGGGAAAAATCCCATATAAAACCATCAGATTTCATGAGAACTCACTCACTATCATGAGAACAGCAGCATGGGAGTAACCACCGCCATGATTCAATTACCTCCCACCAAGTTTCTCCCGTAACATGTGGGGATTATGGAAACTACAATTCAAGATGGCATTTGGTTGGAGACGCAGACAAACCATATTATTTCATCGCTGGCCCCTCTCAAATCTCATGTCCTTGCAATTTAAAACACAAACAGGCCTTTCCAACAGTCCTCCAAAGTCTTAACTCATTCCAGCATTAACCCAAACATCCAAGTTCAGAGTTTCATCTGAGACAAGGCAAGTCCCTTCCACCTATGAGTCTGCAAAATCAAAAGCAAGTTAATTACTTCCTAGATACAATGGGGGTACAGGCATTGGTCAAATACACCTGCTCCAAGTGAGAGAAATTGGCCAAAACAAAGGGGCCACAGGCCCCATGCACGTTTTAAATTCGTTCGGGCAGTCATTAAACCCTAAAGCTACAAAATGATCTTTTTTGACTTCATTTCTCTCATTCAGTTCATGCTGATGCAAGAGGCAGGCTACCACTGCCTTGGGCAGCTTCAGTCCTGTGGCTTTTCAGGGTATAGCCCCTTCCTGGCTGCTTTCATGGGCTGGTGTTGAGTGCCTGCAGCTTTTCCAGGTGCACAGTGCAAGCTGTCAGTGGGTCTACCATTCTGGGGTCTGGAGGATAGTGGCCCCCTTCTCACAGCTCCAGTAGGCAATGTCACAGTAGGGACTCTGTGTGGGGGCTCCAACCCCACATTTTCGTTCCTCACTGTCCTAGAAGAGATTCTCCATGAGGGCTCTGCCCCTGTAGCAAACTTCTGCCTGGACACTCAGGCATTTTCATGCATCCTCTGAAATCTAGGCAGAGGTTGCCAAAACCTCCGTTCTTGTCTTCTGCACACCTGCAGGATCAACACCACGTGGAAGCTTGCAAGGCTAGGAGCTGAAGCAATGGCCCAAGCTATACCTTGGCTCCTTTTAGCCATGGCTGGAGCTGAAGCATCTCGGATGCAGAGCATCACGTCCCTAGGCTACGCAGAGCAGGGGGTTCCTGGGCTAGGTCCAGGAAAGCATTTTTACCTTCTAGACCTTCAGGCCCATGATGGGAGGGGCTGTCATGAAGGTCTCTGAAATGCTCTGGAAACATTTTCTCCATTGTCCTGCTGGTTAACATTTGACTTCCTGTTATTTATGCAATTTTCTACAGTGGAATTGAATTTATCCCCGGAAAATGTTTATTTTTCTTTTCTGTCATATCATCAGGCTATAATTTTTCAAATTTTTATGCTCTGCTTCCTATTGAATGCTTTACCACTTAGAAATTTCTTTCAGCAGTTACCCTAAATGATCTCTCTCAAATTCAAAGTTCTATAGATCTCTAGGGTGGGGGCAAAATGCCACCAGTCTTTTTGCTAAAGCATAACAGGAATCACCTTTATTTCAGTTTCCAAGAAGTTCCTCATCTCCATCTGAGATCATCTCAGCCTGGACTTCATTGTCCATGTCACTATCAGAATTTAGTGAAAGCCATTCAACAAGTCTCTAGGAAGTTTCAAACTTTCCCACATTTTTCTCTCTTCTGAGCTGTCAAAGTTATTACAACCTCTGTCTGTTACCCAGCTTCAGAGTTGCTTCCACATTTTTAGTTATCCTTACAGCAGAGCCCCACTACCTCCTGGTACCAATTTACTGTGTTCGTTTATTCTCATGCTGCTATAAAGAAATGCCCAGGACTGGGTAATTTATAAAGGAAAGAGATTTAATTAACTCCCAGTTCAGTATGGGTTGGGCGGCCTTGGGAAACGTACAACAAAGTGGAAGGGGAAGCAAATATATCCTTCTTCACATGATTGCAGGAGGGAGAAGTGCCAAAGACCCTTACAAAACCATCAGATCTCATGAGAATTCACTCACTATTACAGCAGCATGGGGGTAACTGCCCCCATAATTCAATTACCTCCCACCAGGTCCCTCCCACAACATGTGGGAGTTATGGAAACTATAATTCAAGATGAGATTTGGGTGGAGATGCAGCAAAATTATATCAAGTGGTGAATAATGTCAAATGCTGCAGAAAGTCTCAGTAATATCAAGTTTAAAAATAAGACATAGAATTTGGCATTAATAGTACTTTAGTGTCCTTGCTGATATAAGTTTCTTTTTGTGGGTCTGAATGAAATTCATTTATATTGCTTACAACACTACCTCAAATAATTCCTAAAGGCTCCTTTTGAAAATTTATTTAAATTGGTTCTCCTACTGAAAAATACAGATATATTTAAACATAAATATCCCACACTGCATGTTACAACAAGTTGAGGGCCCAGAATCAAAGAAATTTCTCTTCTGATAGAGCTTCATAGAAGAATGTGAAAAAAAATCAACTTTCTTTTGTTTTACACTTTACTGCTATTTGTTAATCTGTGCATGGTACTCAAAATTGTTTAGAAACAGTCAGGCAGATTGGACCAATGCCAAGAACTTCCAAAAATGATGTGAGATTGAGTAACTCATACTAAACGATAACTTAATTGTACATTTAAAAATAACTAAGAGTGTAATGATATTATTTGTAACTCAAAGGATAAATGCTTGAGGGGATGGATACCCCATTCACTATGATGTAATTATTTCACTTTGCATGCCTGTTTCAAAACATTTCATGTACTCCATAAATATATACACCTACAATGTATTCACCAAAATTAAAAACTAGGAAACAAAAACAAAACGAAACAAAACAAAACAAAAACTTGTGTTTGGGGCAGTTTTTTCAGTTTCACTCAAAATTTTACTTGATAAATCTAATAAAGAATGGTAAGAGGATGGGACTTGAGGAGTGCAGAGTCTGGATGTCATTTCTCCAAGTCATTTTTAAATTCATTCTTATCTATAGAGAAGAAGATCCCTTGTTAAGCACCTTGGCTGCTTTTCTATCTTTGTCTCCATGCCCTTGCATTCAAAGGTGAGTTTATCTAGAAATACTCAATTCAAGCGATTGTTTAATTGTAATAGAGATGTGAGGGGAATTGGCTTTTGTGCAAACCATAATAACGTTGTGAATCTAGTCTTTTTAGAAATGGTTCAACCAGTCCACTATCAATATAGCTGCTTATTACTCTATTCACTTACTTCAAAGTGGCATTTGTTTTGAGTAAGACTTTATGTAATTATTACCATTAGCTTGAAACCATAGAGATCTCTCTATTTGCCCTACTTACTTCAAAAGTCAAGTGACCTCCTACAAATAAAAGATATTCTTACTTTCATTTCAGATTTGAATGAGTATTTGTTCATTTTATTCGAATGTGATAAGTATAAAAGCACTGAGAAACAGAAAATAAAATACTTGAAATTTTGAAGAAAAAAATGTAAGAATAACTAAAAAGCATATAGTATGGTACCTCATAAAAGTTACGGTAGATTTGCATTTTAAAATGTCTCATAAGACAAAAAAATGTAGACTTTTCCCTGATGCTCAGTGTATAATTGTGGTAACATGCATTCAGTAGTATGATAGATTTTGCAGGACAATCTTTAAAATAAGATTATCTCTGAGCAACTAGCTAGGGTGACCAATTAGATTTAGACCTAAGCTATTTTCTTTGCTCTCCAAGATCACTTTGTATCCCAAAGAATTGGTAACAGGAGTCTGAATATCTGACGACCAGATTACTCAATAATTTCAAGAATAAGTAGGAAAGGACAAAATACAAATCAAATGTAGCCAGTACAAATGATAGCTCTGATTATAGTAGAATGGAAAGGAGCAAAAACCCACAACAACTTTTGTTATTTTTTCTAGAAAGCTAACTTGATTTTATACGAATAGGCATATTAGAATTCTGAAATGGTATTTGATAGTCTATCTAAATTTCATGGTATCAATCATGCCATTTCTAAGGGCTTGCTCAGTCCAATATTTAGCACAATGAAAGCAAAGATTATTTTCTAACACCTATTAGTTCATGCATCCTTATTTTTGCAATGTGGATGAAGAGAGGTAACCTGTAAAAGGAGGAAATTGAGGATGAAAAAATGGCAAGGACTTTTCATCTGGTTCCCGCGGTCTTTTTGTGTGGTTTGTCCTTGATTGCTGCCATTGACTTCAAATAATATGTTACTCATCCATTTACTCTGTCTCCTTGCATCTCCTGTACTGAAAGCCAGACTTTAAAATAAAGATAGTCAGCTTTCAGGAGAGGAGAAACAATAACAATGACAACAACAAAAGCAAAAACAAAAAACAAAAAAACCTCTGTGCTTGTAGCTTGAAAGGGATTTGAACCTGTCAGAAAATTATTACACAAATTTGAAAGGAATGCCAAACACTAAAAAAAATTATTTTTGACAAAGAAAATTCCTTCTGGGGTTATACTTAAAAGATACAATTTTGAGAAAAAAAATAGTGCATTATATTAAAAAGGGGTGAGGAAAGATTTACTGTTTTATTTCATATCTAATATATGGTCCTCCTAGTATAAGTGAATTTAAAGTTATTATAGAGTAAAAATAAACTTCTTTAAACACAAATGAAGTTTAATATTAAAATGAATTTTTTAATTCACTTGACAAATCAAACCATTTACACTGGGGGTCAGCACATTACAGAACTCAGGCCAAATCCAGCCCAATTCCTGTTTTTTATGTAGGCCTCAAGTCAAGAATGGTTTACAGGTTGATTTGATACAGGGAACACTGACTTTGAACCCCAAGTAAGCAAATATCCAGTCACAATAAGAGTCATTATTTGTATTAGAATTTCATTAAAATAATTGTACTCAATTTTTATATTTTGAATTTCATTAATAAAAATATTGTAGACACTTGTTTTCCTTTCTGTTAATGTTGCCTATTGGCCCGCACAGCCTAAAATATTTACCGTTAGCTAATCATTCTAGATTGCATTTGTTATCTGTACTAATAAGCAACCTAGAATAATTATATGTGACCAGTTTTTATTATCATGGAAACTAAACGGAATAAATATGACACTATGCTGTAGATTTAAAGTTGTCAATAGTTGCAGAGACTGAGGCTTTTTAAAAGGTATGTTTTTCTTTTTAAAAGGAGTCTTTCAACACAACATATGTTACACATGAATCGTGTTTTTTCTGCAAAAGAATATGAGGAACAATTAGAGGGAATTTTTTATTCTACTGTCCTTTTTATTGGCCAGTACTCTAGTTTGGAAGACTATGGAGTATTAATAGAGATTGTAAATTGAAGCTTCTGATGTCTTTCTTATTGTACATCTAGTTTGTTTAAAAGCATTCATTTCCTAGAATATTATCTAAAACTTGCTGATATTTGTATTGTATTTCAGTTATTATTGAGTCATTTAATATAACTATTTTTGTTTTCAAGACTGAGATGTAAAGTCCATGACTGAAGGGATCATATATCCTGTATCTCTGATGCCTCTCTATCTTGCTATCTGTCACTTTTTCCATTTTACTCTACAAATGTACGATTACCTAAGTGTTCCGTTAATGATATTCCCCAAATCATGTTTGCAAGGGTCCTCTTTAATCTTTTAAGAGCATTCTATGAACACCTCCTCTTCTGAGGAACTAGTCACAAATCCTTTTTTCAAATAAAATGTATCTGTGGCTACATCATAATTGTGAAATAAAATCAACAGTGTTATCTTGGTCATGACTAAATCAACAAAGAATTAGTCCCTGAGCTAAATATTGTTAACAGTACACGAGGGGCACCCATATCCCCTCCCAAGTGGTTGTAAACCAAAAATAAAATGCTAAGCCTCCCAACCAAATAAATGCATGACCTCTTGCCTGAGGGGATCCTAAAAAAAACTGAAATACTAGTTCAGGCCATGATGAGGGGGTGGGGGTTAGATATGCTTCCCTTTGGAGTTTAGGCACAACTGACCAGCACTAACATTAAAATAGAGATTATAACACTGACAAAAGTAACTCTTTGTAGCATTACAATACCCAACTCCAGCCTGACTTATAACATCATTTGACAGATAACAGGCCCCAAAGGAAATTAAAATGTTTTACTCCAAAATATATTTCTTTAGCATATTTTGGAATTGCTCCGCAAAGCCATCTATTTGAGAGAAATTTCCATTCTGTATATAATCCTTTCCTTTACTAGACCTTTTCCATGGAGTCTGATACCATTTAAGGTCCTTATAAGAGACATTTACCATCTATTCTCTCTGAAGCCTAATATCTGGAAGCTTCATCTACATAAGAACCTTCCTTTCCACACGTCCCACCTTATCTTAACTCAAGTATTTCTTTATGCTGAATTCAACTTTTCAGCCAACTTTTCATTCAATTCTTTCAACCAGTTGCTGATCAGAAAATCATTGAATCCACCCATGACCTGGAAGCCCCTACTTTGAAAAGTTCTCCCTTTCCAGGCAGAATCAATGTATACCTTCCATGTATTGATTTATTTATTTGCCTGTAACTTCTGTCTCCTTAAAATGTATAAAGTTACACTGTAACACAATGAACATGGGCACATGTTATCATGACCTCCTCAGGCTGTCGTGGGCCATGGTCCTTAACCTTAGCAAATAAATCTCTAAAATGATTGAAACTTACTGTGGGTATTTTCTTTGATTTCTACAATTTAATGTGCAAATCTGCCTAAATTGTTTAAATAGATAATAGGTCCCATCAAATCCTTTGGTTTATGGAATGTTAATAGGCAGAACATCCTAATGTTTCTGGAGGCAAGTTATATGCCAAATGTTGGAAAGGATGGAACCCAGTGTGATGATATGGCTATGAGTTGCTCCTCTATACTATTTCAGTTTTCTATTATTTGTATAATAGACTCACAACAATATTACTAATCTAAGAAATCTGAGCATGCTTTTTCCTCCAAAACTTATTGAATAATAATTAATGTATTAGGATTCTTCAGAGAAAAATAATTAACTGGATATCTATAGATATGTACAAAGACTGATTATAAGGGATTGGCTAATGCCATTATGGAGGCTGAGAAGTCCCACGATCTGCTATCTGCAAGCTGGAGGATCAAGAAAACCAGTGATGTAGCTGTACTTTAAGCCCAAGGCTTGTGAACCAGAGGAACCAATGAAGTAAGTAAATCCCAGTGCAAGTCTAAAGGTCCGAGAACCAGGGACACTGATGTCTGAGGGAAGGAAAAGATGAATGTCTTGTACCAAAACAACAACAACAACAAAAATGTAGTTTCTCTTCATTAGGCTTTTTGTTTTATTAATCCTTCAGGAGATTGGATGATGCCCACCCACAGTGGTGAGGACAATTGTCTTTCAGTATATTGATCAAAATGATGATCTCTTCCAGAAACATCCTTACAGGTACCACTAGAAATAATGTTTCACCAGTTATCTGTGCATCCTTCAGCACAGTCAAGCTGAAATGTAACATTAACCATCACAATTAATCTACCAGTTTGACATAAATATATCCTTCATGTGGGGTAAAACAAAGCCACAAACTATTCTATGACCATAGACAAGAAACTAACAGCTCTGTGCTTTAGTTTTTCGTTTGTTTGTTTCTGAAATTAGGGTAATAATAGTATCTACTCCACAAGGTTGGTGTGAACATTAAGTGTTCGTAAATTTTGTGTGAGTTCTTAAAAATAACAAACACATGTATAAGACAATATTTGCCAAGCACTATTCTTAGCACTTTTCCAAATGTTAACTCATTTAATGTACATACCAATACTATGAGGTATGTACTATAATTGCACTTATGTCACAGAGAAGGAGACTGAGGCATAGGTAGAAAAATTGATTCACCTGAAGTTACAAAGCTAGTAAGTGACATTAAACAGTACCTGGTATATCGCAGTGGCTCAATCATTATTTTTATTGTTATTATTACTATCACTATATGAAATTTGATTATGCTTTTTATGACTTCCTATACTATTGAATTGGATAAAAGTGTTGGTTCTACTATAAGTTAATGAATTTAAACATATTGGATATGTTTCTATCCATTTCAGTAATTATCATTATTTATCCTCCAATTTTTATATCTTTGAATTATGCTTTGAAGAAGTAGAAACCTCTTCAGATTGACTCTTAAATTCTTTTGATACAACCCAGTAGTTTTGATAGACTTTTATTCATGACAAAATAAGAAAAATCCTAATTTGTCACTCTTGGAGGTTGTTAAAACATCAGTTCATCACTGTGGACTTGTAAATGAATTGATTCAAACATTAATTTTGCCTTTACTTTATACACTGTCCTTCCAGAAAACCACAAACTCAATAAGTAGATGTTTCTCATTATTCTTTGTACAGTAGTATTCCAGATAACTAATAACAAAGGAATTTCACGTTTGAATACCAACATTTTGTAAGGTCTAATTAATTAATGTATCTATGCAATAATCATCAGTGGCTTAGGGATGCTAGTATCATATTAAGGGACCAAATGTTGTGTCCATGATGGAAGTATGAAACCTCACAAATGACATATGCTTACAATACAACTGATCCTGAATCTGATCAAATCTGTAGTCCAGAACTAATTAGTGTAATTATATAAATGTTCTATAATCCATACTAATAACTACAGTAGACACATGCTAAATGTAGTGGCTGTATGTATATATACAAACATTCATACACACACACACACACACACACACACATATAATCTCTATCATTCCGAGACACACACTGAAGTATGTATGAATGCAATGACATAATGATGTCTGGAATTTGCTTCAAAATTTTTCACTTGTGACTGGGAAGATAAGTGGGTTGGGTTAAGATGAAACAAAATAAAGCATTACGTGATAGTTCATTGAACTTGTATGATGGGTACACAGGAGTTCACTACACGAAAATATCGACTTTTGTGCATATTTGATGCTTTTCAAAATGACAAGTTTTGCTTTTCCTTACTGGCTTCAAAATCTTAAGATACACTACATTTCCCCATTGTGGTGATGGGCATTCTGTGCATTGGTTTTCCTGTTAATAGAAGATAGACAGATTAGAAGCCAATGGCAGTCTAGTTAAAGGTCTTTAGAAAAAGAAAAAATAATAAACAAATAGACATCTTATTCATTATATTATGAATCACTGCAGACAATACTTATCAAATTGTTAAGAAAAGTGGAATTATAATTCAACTCTAAAAGTTTTGGTACAGGCCCCAGACAGCATTTTGAATAGGAAAATTTGAAATCTTTTGGCCAAAAGCCATAGTTTGATTTATTGTCCTTTTATAATCCTCACAAATGTTGTAGTAATTGTAGACAAAAGTATTTTATTTGAATGTTCACATTTTATTAAAAAAAGGATTTAATATTATATCCTGAGACCAAGGGTCTCTGATTTCCTGTTCGCTAATCCTGCTTAGAGCTTTTGGGCTAAAATAATATTTTTAAGTTTGTCATGCTACAGTGAATTTCAGCTAATCTGCCTGTGGTCTTTCAAAACAAATACATTAAAAGGAAAATTTTAAATGATTCAACTAACTTCTATTCAATGAGTACTTACTGGAATTCAGACATTTTGTTAGACAATTTAAATCCCTTATTTAATTCATTGTCCTGGATACCGAAGGTAGGAACTATTACTTATTATGTGAAATAGCAGATTAAAGAACATAAATCAAAGAAGTTAAGTAGCTTGTATAAAATCACACAGTTATAAAGTCTGAAAATGCAGTGATATAATTAGAAAAGGCTTAGTGATTTTTATTATTGTGAATTTTGCTTTATTGTATTTTCTGTGTTTTGCTTTTTTGTTGTTACTTATCACAGAATGATGGTAGCTGATAAAATCAGCTGATGACTATATTTAGGGTATGTCAGGAAGAATTCTGGTAATGTGCCCAGAGACCTAGACTAAGTGTAGATTATTAATCAGTTTTGGAAGAAACGTAATAATAGTCATGGTCTCTGAAGCAAGACTGGCCAATTTTTATGTGTATGTCTATCATTGACATCTGTGTAACAATAGCAAGTGTACTCAACTATATATAACCTGTTTGTCTTCATCTCTAAAAGAATAGCAAGGCTTAATTATAATGTTTTATAATTAGAGTTGGTGAATCCCATGTCTTTAGGCTAATGTCTTGCACATAATAAGATTTAATAAATGATACTAGGTTTTACTACATAATATTTGTGTAGCACTGGACAATTTACTTATCTTTTTGATATCCCAATTTCCAAATATATAAAATGGAGATAATGATAATATTGCCTTCTAAGGTTGATGAAATTTACAAATTAATTTTATATAAGTACTTATAATAGCAGTGCTTGGTATATACTAAATGCTTTATTAGTGCTGGCTTTATTCTATTAGTATTAATTTAAAATTATAATTAATGTAAGAGTTTATGTTATTTCCAAATTCTTTCTCATGGCTTAGAATATACAAAATAGATTTACAAAATGATGTAATCCCGCCTTAAATTGGTTAATTTATCTGAATGATGCAATAAGTATGAACATTTTAATAAAATATAGGTACTATCAGGTTCCAAGTAAATAAACAACACAGAAGATTGCTTGGTCTGATTTTAGACATGGTGATTAACTACTTATCTGTATGAAAAAGGGGCAGATAAAGATGACATTTCAAATGAATATGAAAAGAATATGTTAGTAATTAAGTGATATGAGAGGAATTGGCTATCGGAAATCAAAATTTGATTTCTATCATCATAAGCCAATATAAAGCCCAGATTTAAGTTCTAAATGCAAATGAAGTTAAAAGAATTTTTAAAAAGACATGAAAATCTGCCCTTTTGGGGAGTACATAAGTTAACATATGTTAACTACAAAAGTTAAAGAAGAAACCATAACTTAAAAAAAAGATCTAACACAAATTAGTACTAGTAAAAGCCAATATCCCAATATTAAAAATTTACACTCCTATGAAATTAGAGAGGACTGTACAAACTTTAGATTTACGTTTGTAAAAGTCAGCTAAGTTTAGGCACACTCATTCATTACTGTTGAGAGCATAAATTGGTACATTGATTATTCAGAGCAATTTGGCAGTGTAGTGTTAATATATTAAGCAGAAAAAGAAGAGGAAGAGGAAAAGCAAGAAGAAGGAGGAGGATAAGGAGGAAGAGGAAAAAGAGGAGGATGAAGAGGAAGAAGAAGAAAAAGAAAAAAAGAGAAAATATATATATGAAAAAACCTACAGAATGGGAGAAAATTTTTGCAATCTACTCATCTGACAAAGGGCTAATATCCACAACCTACAAAGAACTCACACAAATTTACAAGAAAAAAACAAACAACCCCATCAAAAAGTGGGCAAAGGATATGAACAGACATTTCACAAAAGAAGACATTCATACAGCCAACAGACACATGAAAACATGCTCATCATCACTGGCCATCAGAGAAATGCAAATCAA
>NW_012105032.1:1134032-1145150 GCF_000951045.1 Mandrillus leucophaeus
GTTTGAGACCATCCTGGCCAACATGGCGAAACCCTGTCTCTACTAAAAATACAAATATATATATTTTAGCCAGGCGTGCTGGTGCATGCCTGTAATCTCAGCTACTCAGGAGACTGAGGCAGGAGAATCACTTGAACCTGGGAGGCTGAGGTTGCAGTGAGCCGAATTGTGCCATTGCACTCCAGCCTGGGCAACAAGAGCGAGATTCTAACTCAAAAAAAAAAAAAAAAAAAAAAAAAAAAAAAGTCATACCTTTTCACCACACATTTTAATGTCTATAGATCTGTGTTAGTCCACTCTCATACTGCTATAAAGAAATACCTGAGATGGGGTGATTTATAAAGGAAAGATGTTTAATTGACTCACAATTCCGTATAGCTGGGGAAGCCTCAGGAATCTTACAATGATGGCAGAAGGGGAAGCAGGCATCTTTTTCATAAGGCAGCAGGAGATAAAAGTGAGAGTGCGGAAAAAAACTGCCATTTTAAAAATCATCAGATCTCATGAGAACACACTCATTATCACGAGAACAGCATGAGGGAAACTGCTCCATGTTCCAATTACTTCCCTCCCTTGACACCTGGGAATTAGAAGTCCCTTCCCTGGACAGGTGGGAATTACAATTTGAGATGAGATTTGGGAAGGGACACAGAACCAAACCATATCAAGATCTCCTCAGGAAATAATGAAAAACCTTTATAAATATTAAAGCATAAACCTCTTCACTGAAGTGTTCTGTATTGCTTGAAATGTATTTTAAGCTATCTAAATGACAATAAAGAATATGTCAAATAAATTATTGTACATCCATGTGATGACTTAAGTTACAGATATTAAAAAATAGTTTTGGAAAAATATAATTATAGAAAAATACTCATTATACAGAATATAAAACATTATATAAAATATGCCCAAATGCCAAAATTATATATACATGGTTAAAAAACATACTGAAAGAGTATATGCCCAGATATGAACCTGATTTCTGGGAAGCAGATTAAAGCAGATCTTCATTTTCCTCTTTCTTCTTTTCAGCATTTTACAAATTCACCAGTGCATGCGTGTGTCTGTGTGTGTGTGTGTGTGTGTGTATTCTTAAAATATATATTTCTGTGAAAAACATAATTTAAGTCGTATATAGACAGTTTAATACCATAACTATTCTCAATTTTCTTACAGTGTATTTTCCAAATGTTTAAAGTATTATGATTAAAATAGTGTAATTAGGGAAATGAAAGAGTTTCATAAAATAAAGCAATTCTTTCCACGATGACACTTCTAAGAAATACTTAATACAGAATGTGCTTCTACTCTTAGAGTAAGGAAAGATTTTCTAGGCATAATACAAAATCCTGAAACTTTTATTTAAAAAGATTAATATACACAATTAAATAGAAACTATAAAATTTTGAATAATGAAAAACAAATTTAAAGGCAAATACTTGAATATATCTATAAAATATAACTGAAAATTGTTAGCATTAATTATAAAAAGATAATTCGTACATAGAGGAAATACATGGAAGTGGTAGAAAGGGACCACAAAGTAAAACAGAAAAAAAAAAATCTGGAGGGAAATACATGGTAAATTCACAAATGGCAGTATATATAAAAAACAGTGCTCAAGCAAAAATGTAGATAAATCTCAAAAGCACAATTCTGAGTGAAAGAATATAGGCTACAAGGATTACATACTATATGATTTCATTTGCATAAAGTACAAGACAAGTAAAATTGGTCTATCCAGGTTGAAGTTAGGATAGTGGATACCCTTGGCAATGGTCAAGGTTTTAACTACACAGTAGAGATCTTCTCGGTTGCTTAAAATATACTCTTTCTTAATTTGTGTTTCACTGTGTTCAGTTTCTGAAAATTCAGTAAACTATTCAATTCTGATCAATGTACTTTTCTTTGTATTATAGTTTAATAACAATATTTTTAATGAATCAGATTATCCTAGGTTATGTTCTAATTCCAGTAAGATTCCAGAGAGCATCTTGAATCCGCATATAAAGTGTCCAAGCAGAAAACAAGTTTGCTAGCCTTAAAAACTTATTATGAGGCCGGGCACGGTGGCTTATGCCTGTAATCCCAGCACTTTGGGAGGCCGAGGCGGGCAGATCACGAGGTCAGAAGATCGAGACCATCCTGGCTAACACGGTGAAACCTCATCTCTATTAAAAATGCAAAAATTAAATTAGCCGGGGGTGATGGCGGGCGCCTCTTGTCCCAGCTACTGGGGAGGCTGAGGCAGGAGAATGACGTGAACTCGGGAGGCGGACCTTGCAGTGAGCCGAGATCGCGCCACTGCACTCCAGCCTGGGCAACAGAGAGAGACTCCGTCTCAAAAATAATAATAAAATCATATAATTCACAATCATTATGTCATTATAAAGGTTTTTCATTATTTCCTGAGGAGATCTTGATATGGTTTGGCTCTGTGTCCTCTCCCAAATCTCATCTCAAATTGTAATTCCCACCTGTCCAGGGAAGGGACCTCTAATCCCCAGGTGTCAAGGGAGGGAAGTGATTGGAACATTTAAATGTTTAAAACATTAAAAATGTCATTTTAATTTCTTATACACATAGAACTGGATATTGAGAAATAAATTTCACTTGAAAATTGTACAGCAGGTCTAGAAAAGTACATATTGATGCATATTTCTGTGGTTTATTGTGTGATTCAAACTTACCTTTAAAGTAAGTAGTAATTTATGTAGCCAATGATGATTTATCTAAAATGTATGCTCAGTATGAATAATAAACTAGAAAATGAAATACATAAAAATAAATATAAAATTGAATATATATATTTCATCAACTGATAACTATTATTAAATATTTCTCACCCTCCAAATTTGTTTCTATGCAACTAGACCCTTTGGTAAACTCTGTCAGAAAAAAGGAAAAAATCTTTGAAATGGGCCAAAAAATATTACTAAGAGTCTTATCAAGTACACCATTCAGGATTATCTGTGCCTGTCATTGTACTTAAGTTACTTTACCAGTCAGTAAGTTGTAGAATACTGGCAATAAAGTAAATGACCTTTGTGCAAAGAAAACCTATTTTAATCCACTGGAGATGCTATTGATTATTGTACTTGTATATTGATCAATTTGGAAAATTTTTGTAAAGCAATTTTAGCATTCCTTATGGCTTATACAGGTTAAAGTATTTTCTAAATTCTTCTTTGAATTAGTTACAACAACCTATAGGTTCCCAAATTAGTTGATGTTAAAGCATTTGAAACAAGTTTATATTTTTATGAGTCACAATTTTGTATTTGAAAGATTCATCAACATTAGCTTTTTAACAAAATAGATCATGTACATATTTTCGTGTCATTAAATACATATTGGCATCATTTCCTTAGTTTAGTGGCTCTGTAATATTCCATTGTATAGATTTATCATATCCCCTACCATTAGTCACTTATTTCACTGCCAATTTTTATTATAAAGGCAATAATGAAAAAAATAAAAATTACAGCTACTCCACTATAATGTAAACTCTACGAAACTTTTTTTTTTTAACCTATCTATTGCTGTGCCTGCAAAGGTTCTTAGAACATAATACGTACAAGCAACTATTAACTGTGTTGAATATATGAAAGAGTACACTTAAAACCCAGAAATGCACATCAGAAGCTATGTTTCATGAGTCACATTGAAAAAAATATAAAAATATTTACAATATCCAGTGCTGGCAAGGGTGTGGAAAGGAATGGTATCACTCACTCTTGATAAAATTCTAAATTATGGTACTTTTGCTGGAGGAAATATGACTGTACCTAACAAAATGTAAAATGTGACTCTCTTTGGAATCAGTATGTATACTTCTGAGAATTTACCTTATGGGAGAAAAGTTTAACTTTGCGTGCAGATACACAAGATATCGATTATTACAGCATTGTTTATAACAATGAGAAATCAGAAGCAATCGTCATGTCAATCAATGAATTGTTAGTAAAGAAATACTGGTATATCCAGTATTCATGAATTCCAATAAGTGGTATAAAAAGAGTTACATACAAAGATGTTTAAATGTTCCCATATATACGATTAAGTGAAAAAAAGGAAGTCATAGAACCCAATGTATAATGTTATATGACACCATAAAAATGCTTCCTTTATATGGATAAAAAAGAAATCTTAAAGGACATATATCAAACCTTTACTATGATTATTTCTGAAGGATAAGATGGGAAAAGGATCATGAGATTTTTTTTTTCCAAAATGTATACCTCCATATCATTTTAGTTATTTTTGTCATAAACATTAAGTGATTGATAAACAATAAACAAAAAGAAAAATAAATACTTTCATATAAAACTGAAGAATTTAAGACCATGCTATCCCCAAATATGCTGCTCCTGGATATTGATTATTTTGAGTTAAAGACACTTGAAAAAATACAGCATCAAGACCTCTCTGGCTTTCCTTCTCTTTCTTAAAAGCAAGTGATGAGATTCCCATGTGAAAGATGTCCTCTCTACACCAGAAGGAAAGTATCATTTTTTTTTTAATCATCAAAGATGGGACACCGGGCAGGTACTTAACAATATGTACCTGAGAGGGGCCCTTCCATTTTTATTGTAATTGATCCTCAGGGGATTCTTCTTTCCAGGGTTTTAATAGAATTTCCATATTCTTGAAGGGCCTTTTGGACCTGGCCTAAATTCCAAAAAGGGGAATATAGTGAGTTATGTCCGATATCCTGTTTCTTTTCACCGCCTAAATTTGTTTTTCAGGTTTCTTATCATCAATTAAATGTTCTAGGCCAGACAAGAAGGGTGGTAGCCAGGCACCCACTTTTTCTTAAAATATTTTTTAAGCAATAAAAGAGACAAAGACTAAAAGTCAAAAATAAGCTTACACATCAAGAAAAAACAAGAGTATAGCATCAAGTTATACTGGAGAAAATCATTGCTTTTGTATACCTCTAAGATGAAATATTTCAGCAACTGGCCATAACAATAGTTAGAACCAGGGGATAGAAAAATCACAGAAGCTGACAAAAAAGCTAAAGAAGAGAATTATCCTCCTCTCCTTTTTATGAGAAAATGGATTATAAGCATTTGCCAGTGAATGAAATACAACAAAAGGAGTATATTTATTAAACAAAGTCTATAAGGTGGTGAAAAAACAGAATGACAAGATAATCATCTTGAACTTTAGAGCAGAAAACAGATAAGACAATACCAAAGATTGGAGGTGGTTTAGAGGCCCCCTAGAGTGGGCCTCTAACTCACAATACCTCTCTAGAGTAGGCCTCTAAACCATAATATCCAATGTCAAAAACCCCAGAGCAGATGGGGATGACCAACACTGAAGGTGGGCCTCTAACTCACACTTCTAGAATGAACACTCTCACAATCAGGTGTCCTGCCTTCTACAATTGCCAAATGCAGTTAATGCGGAGCTAAAGCAAAAGCTGCAAATGAAACCTATATTTTAGTGTGGAAGGTAAATTAAAATAAAATTTCCAATCAAAAAATTACAATGATGTTAGAGGAGAAATGGCTGAGAGAAGGGGTGACAAGGATGAAGCTGATCCATTGTGCTTCTGTTCAGGGCACTCAAATGACAGGGGAATTTGAATTGACTACCTTGCCAAGGTCTTATTTCCAGGTACACCCAATGTTGAAAGGGGGACAGATAGAACACCTACCCATCCACACGAGCCAAAATGATACTGACCAGTCTCCAATGTGGGGCTGGGTAGAAGGTCTCCACCCAAGCTTTAAAGCTTGGACTGGCTCAGCCGCCGTGAGAGGATTGGCACATGATCCTGTAACCAGCCAGCCAGAATGGTGGGTCTTTTTATATGAGGTGGCGCTGTGGCTGTCTGCTCATCTGTCTACTCAGATCTGCTTCCACCACCTGCCAGGAGAGATGATGGCTCTGAGAAGAGCCTTTGGCTAGAGTTAAGCTCTACAGTGTTATGCCTCATCAATCATAATCTTGCTGCCTCACCACCTCAGTGTCTCGCCAATCATTGCCTTTCATCTTCTCTCCACCCAACTGTTTCACCAATTGCCACCTCTTGCCATCTCACCATCTCATTGTCTCACTGATTGCCAATTGTCAACTTGTCACCTCGTCAATCACCAATTGCCATTTTACCATTTTGTTTCATTCCTTTTTGATCACCAAGATAATACAGGACAAGTGAGTCCCAAAATTGAGACTTAGCCTGAGAAGGTTCTTGGCTTCCCTCAGGAAAGAATACAAGGGTGAATCAGTGGTGAGAGAGGGCAACTTTTATTGAACCAGTGTTGCTCCTTGCAGAGCAGGGCTAACCCACAGCCACTGTGCCCAGAGTTGGCAGCATATGGGCTGTTGGCAGTTAATTGCATTTATATCCACTTTTACTTACATGAGAATTAAGAGGCAGATTATTCAGAGCTTTCTAGAAAAAGGGAGGAGAGTTTCTGGAATCATGTAAGATAACTTCTGGGGCATTGTCATGGTCCATTGCAATGGCATTTGTAAACTGTCATTGTGCCAGTGGGAGTGTCATTATGCTAACGAGCAGTGAGGGCAACTAGATATCACTTCCATTGACTTCTGCAGGTTTGGGACAGCTTCCTCACTTCACCCTGAGAATCAACCAGATTCTGCTTCAATTAGCAGGATCATTACTGGAAAACAAATCCTGCCAGCCTCCTAACTTACTGTTTGTAAATTAAATTAGATAAATTTGTATGCTTTACTCCTGATAATCTGTCTTACATTAGTTTAACTCTTAGTCCCAGTTTAAGAAAAAAAAAATCTAAGAGTGTAGAAGTAAACTTTGCCACCACTTATAAGACATTGGCTAAAAGAAAATGTACATAATTCAGTTAGCACAAGAGAGATTTTGACATTTTCAGTCACTGTTTTTCAAATTTATGTCTCTTATTCAGCAGAAGGTCATGTATATTATCTAACTCAATAAATAATAGCTCAACACAATGTAAACTATTTTTTTCATTAAATATTTTAAAAGTGTAAAAATTGCAGCAGCTGGGGATAATGGTATGTTCTCTCCTAGATTTTGGAGCTCCATGGATTTGTGTTTGAGCTCTCTCAGTTTCTTTGAGCAAATTTCTAATCCAAACTGTCTTTGGAAGTCATGACGGAAATGGGTCTGGGTCCATAATAGTATTTAATTAAGGAATTAACTGGCTTAGATCCAGTTAGAGGTCTCTTACATCTGAATGGGTCAGAAAGAAATGGATAGTAAATGGTAATATTGCAGAGGGTATAAAATTTGGCTTTTTGGAAATTCACAGGGGTTTTGTCTTCTATTCCTTTGTTTCATTTTTCTTATATGCTTAGGTAGGGAAAAACAAAAATTGGCTAAGTTAATCTAGGAACCAGAGAGCAAAGCCAGTATCTTAGGTAAAAATGGGATTCTTAATTTCTGAAGAACTGAGCAGCAAATTCTTACAGAAATGGCAAAATCTTACTAAAGATGACTTCCAGTAGAATGTTCCAAATGAACAAAACTGCACTGAAGTGCATTTGAAAATGAGAGTTCCCAAATTAGTCTCATCTATGGATGCCTAGTAACATGAAGAAGTTTCTATAAAGTTTTCAGTATTTGTATTTAAAGACTGTACATAAGGCAAATAAAAACTTGAGTGACTAACTGATTAAAAAAAGTGACATCTGCCTTGCAATTTTTCCTGGTGGCAATGAGTGACAGGATTAGGCATGTACAGGACCATGGAAAATGGGAAACTTTTTCTTCCCAAAGGGGAAAAATTGAGAGCTGATGGGATCGCTGGAAAAGATTCCTTCACGACTAACAAACAGCCATGTGAATTTTGATTCAGGTTAGCTACAATGGGTGCGTTTTTCTCTAACCTCCTTGAGCTAATCACCTTCCGCACCCTGTCGCAAGCAATGATTCATTCTCTCTTGCTCCCTCTCTGTGTAAAACAGTTGAGAGAATGATAGAAATCACTATATCTTGGAAAGTTTTAATTAATGGGAAAAATGATGTATGAGGCTACTCTTAAGCTGCAGTGAATCTGGTAAACTCTATGGTATGAATTTGTCTTTTTGTGTTGTTCTGTCATGAAAGGGGTACCTTATGATAGAGCATGGGCTTAGGATTCCATAAGCTTACTGTTCAAGATGGCCCAGAAAGCTAGTCAGTAACAAACTTTGCTGCAGGTCTCTGAACCAAACAAAAAACTGGATGAGGTCTCCATCTTGTTTTATGTCCTTGGGAGCTTGATCTTGTAACTACATCGTGGTACTTTCTCTTGGTCTTTGCCATCTAGGGAACAGGAATTTGGTGGTTCATGTAACAGTTAGCTCTACAAATTATCTTGAGTAGTTAAAAGTCATCGCAAGCTCAAAATTGACTGTTCTAGACTCCTTCTGGGAAGAGCAATGGAAACTTCCCAATAATCCTTTACCTCAGCAGCTAAGGCTTTGCCTTTTCAAAATGGCGGCCTGGGTTCAATCCTGGCTTAGGGATTTAGTATATTTCTTGTTGATATCTGTGTGACCTTTAACATCTGTTGATTCTCTTCCCCTCTATGAGCAACTTCTAGGTTCCCTTCTTAAGTTTTCCTTTCTCTGAGCTAACTCTGAAGATTCCAACTTCTGTAACAACTGTTTACCATGTCTTTGAAAGTACCTCATACACTTGTACACTCATGGTTAAGCCATAACCATTTTTAAAGCTTGTTAGTTTCACCTATGAGGTTAATTTTGATAACATTTAAAAGCCAGGAATATTTGCTGTTTGGCCTGGCTAAAGTAGGGTAATAAGAAATTTACAAGGATTTTTTATTTTTTATTTTTTATTTTTTTTGCAAGCGCTGTGGTTAAAAGTCAGCTTAATTAAAAGTGGCTATCCAATCTCTACGTATATTTAAGGGGACTTTTTTGTTTTCTTTCTCTTTTTGAATCTTATTTTTCTGAAGAAAGGGTGTTTTCAGTGAACTGAATTGTTTCTCTTTATTATTTTTCTTCTTGCGTCTCACAATGCACACCTGAGAGGACCTAAGATAACTTCTAATAGCATGGGACCCCTTAGGAAAAACAGAGTAGCCACCATAGATTCTGTTTTAGGAAAAACCTGTTTTTCTTGTGAAACCCCAGGAATTGAAAGTATATAGATCCCTCTCAAAATTTAAGGCTGTGTTCTGTTTTTCATTGTGTTATCTGACAAGTTTGAGTTAAGAGGTTATCAGAAATTACTTCTCATTATGAGAGAACTTTTGTGTGTAATAACTGGGTAGGAAATGTACTTTTAGGGATGGCTAATTGCAGTTATGTCAGATACTTGGCTCTTTGCATGTTTGGATTAGAGATGCATATGCTTAGCCACCTAGAAGGTATGGAAATGTTCCCACCTGCCACTGAGAGATAAGACTCCTATTGGTGATGGACTGACTGCAAGATGGTCTGATTGCAAAATTGGCTGATTGGCTAGGTTGCCATGCAATGAAATGCAAGGGAAAAGCTTTACACTGTCTTCTCCCATAGCGTTTCTGTTTCAGGGGATCCAGAATGTGATATAAAACATGGACCCTTAATTTTGGAAATCTGTTTTTGTCTTCAAGCTCTGCCTGTTAAGGCCCTATAAAATGCATGCTTTTCTGGCCCTCTTCCTTGAAGAACTCCATCTTGAAGCCAGTAATCCATTTAAGAAAGTTAAAAACTGGCAAATGAAAAAGGTGACAACTACTGGATCTTCTTCTTTCTCTATGCATAGTTGTGTATGTGTTGTGCTTGTGATGTTTATATAAAAGAGCTCTAATTAATTGGCTTAAAGAAAAATAAGCAAGTTGATTTCAAATCAAATAATTTAAATTAAAGATTTTGTCAAAAAATTAAAACTAATGCCTTTTACTTCATGTGACTTAATAAGTTTTCAGAAATAAAGAGCTTTAAAAATTATTGGTAACATAAAGACATTTTGTCTAAATCAAGCAGGTCAGATATTAGGTTTGCTAAATGATTTAAAGTAATAAACTGCTTTTTTGACTTTTAAAAATTGTTCAACTTGCCACTTTACGGCTTGGTAAGGTAAGGTCTGGGATGTATGGAGTTAGCTATGCCCCTAGCTATGCTGAAAAGAATCAGACCATATCTGCATTTCTGTCTGGTGACCTAGGCTGCAAACCTAGTACATAATTAAAATCACTTGCTTACCAGGTTTTTCATCAAAGATAAAAATTGCTGAAAGTTGGCATTGTAACATGTGACTAAGATTATTAAAAGTGTTGTACATGCAAGGTGTGTGAAGAAAGTGAAATATGCTTTTAATAAAAGATGATATGAAGGCATGAAAATGTAAATTTTTACCTGGTTTAGAGGGTTAAAGGATTGTTTTATATCAGATAGGATAAAGCTGAAGTTTTGAGTAAGTTGTGAAGGATTTGAGAAAAACTGATCTTGCAAAAATTCTGTGCGATACATATTAGCTAAATTTAAAAAGGCATTATTTAATTTTTTCTGTGCATTGAACATTGGAATAAAAGCACAACAGGGTTTACTTTAAGAACTGATCTGCTCTTTAACAAAAATTTGTAGAGGATTAGAGAAAGTTTTTGAGAATCTCACCTTATGATCAAACTGATTAAGATTGACAGATTTGTCTATAAGGTTTTATTAAAGATTGGGGTTGACATTAATAGTACACTAATGCAAAGGTGAAATTTGGCTTTCTTTCTTGAACCAGATACTCATGTAATATTAAAGAATAATACAAATTTTTGTTTTACTTTTGAATAAACTACTGAACAAAGAAAAAAAGACAAGGGACAGATTGTTTTGAAAGCTAAATTGTCCCTCTCTCAATGAGTGATGATGTATGCCTTTTTAAGGTTTTTGAGTCATCATTTTGGCCAACTGAATGACTTATGGTGACCTGGAATTCTATTTCATAATGTCAAGTGTTTTAAACCTTTAACATATTTTATAGGCTTTCCAAAATAAAATTTCAGCTTCAAAATAGTCTCTTCTGACCTCGAACTTTGGGATGCTACGGAGGATCCCTGAAGCATCCAAAAGAGAGGTAAACAGGATTATTTAACATGTTAAGTTACATGAGAAGCACTGTCAAAACAAAAAATTATGTTTCACCTTCTTTAGGTTATATTTTAGTGA
>NW_012105032.1:1146205-1162320 GCF_000951045.1 Mandrillus leucophaeus
TGTTTTTCTTGTGAAACCCCAGGAATTGAAAGTATATAGATCCCTCTCAAAATTTAAGGCTGTGTTCTGTTTTTCATTGTGTTATCTGACAAGTTTGAGTTAAGAGGTTATCAGAAATTACTTCTCATTATGAGAGAACTTTTGTGTGTAATAACTGGGTAGGAAATGTACTTTTAGGGATGGCTAATTGCAGTTATGTCAGATACTTGGCTCTTTGCATGTTTGGATTAGAGATGCATATGCTTAGCCACCTAGAAGGTATGGAAATGTTCCCACCTGCCACTGAGAGATAAGACTCCTATTGGTGATGGACTGACTGCAAGATGGTCTGATTGCAAAATTGGCTGATTGGCTAGGTTGCCATGCAATGAAATGCAAGGGAAAAGCTTTACACTGTCTTCTCCCATAGCGTTTCTGTTTCAGGGGATCCAGAATGTGATATAAAACATGGACCCTTAATTTTGGAAATCTGTTTTTGTCTTCAAGCTCTGCCTGTTAAGGCCCTATAAAATGCATGCTTTTCTGGCCCTCTTCCTTGAAGAACTCCATCTTGAAGCCAGTAATCCATTTAAGAAAGTTAAAAACTGGCAAATGAAAAAGGTGACAACTACTGGATCTTCTTCTTTCTCTATGCATAGTTGTGTATGTGTTGTGCTTGTGATGTTTATATAAAAGAGCTCTAATTAATTGGCTTAAAGAAAAATAAGCAAGTTGATTTCAAATCAAATAATTTAAATTAAAGATTTTGTCAAAAAATTAAAACTAATGCCTTTTACTTCATGTGACTTAATAAGTTTTCAGAAATAAAGAGCTTTAAAAATTATTGGTAACATAAAGACATTTTGTCTAAATCAAGCAGGTCAGATATTAGGTTTGCTAAATGATTTAAAGTAATAAACTGCTTTTTTGACTTTTAAAAATTGTTCAACTTGCCACTTTACGGCTTGGTAAGGTAAGGTCTGGGATGTATGGAGTTAGCTATGCCCCTAGCTATGCTGAAAAGAATCAGACCATATCTGCATTTCTGTCTGGTGACCTAGGCTGCAAACCTAGTACATAATTAAAATCACTTGCTTACCAGGTTTTTCATCAAAGATAAAAATTGCTGAAAGTTGGCATTGTAACATGTGACTAAGATTATTAAAAGTGTTGTACATGCAAGGTGTGTGAAGAAAGTGAAATATGCTTTTAATAAAAGATGATATGAAGGCATGAAAATGTAAATTTTTACCTGGTTTAGAGGGTTAAAGGATTGTTTTATATCAGATAGGATAAAGCTGAAGTTTTGAGTAAGTTGTGAAGGATTTGAGAAAAACTGATCTTGCAAAAATTCTGTGCGATACATATTAGCTAAATTTAAAAAGGCATTATTTAATTTTTTCTGTGCATTGAACATTGGAATAAAAGCACAACAGGGTTTACTTTAAGAACTGATCTGCTCTTTAACAAAAATTTGTAGAGGATTAGAGAAAGTTTTTGAGAATCTCACCTTATGATCAAACTGATTAAGATTGACAGATTTGTCTATAAGGTTTTATTAAAGATTGGGGTTGACATTAATAGTACACTAATGCAAAGGTGAAATTTGGCTTTCTTTCTTGAACCAGATACTCATGTAATATTAAAGAATAATACAAATTTTTGTTTTACTTTTGAATAAACTACTGAACAAAGAAAAAAAGACAAGGGACAGATTGTTTTGAAAGCTAAATTGTCCCTCTCTCAATGAGTGATGATTTATGCCTTTTTAAGGTTTTTGAGTCATCATTTTGGCCAACTGAATGACTTATGGTGACCTGGAATTCTATTTCATAATGTCAAGTGTTTTAAACCTTTAACATATTTTATAGGCTTTCCAAAATAAAATTTCAGCTTCAAAATAGTCTCTTCTGACCTCGAACTTTGGGATGCTACGGAGGATCCCTGAAGCATCCAAAAGAGAGGTAAACAGGATTATTTAACATGTTAAGTTACATGAGAAGCACTGTCAAAACAAAAAATTATGTTTCACCTTCTTTAGGTTATATTTTAGTGAATGACATTAACATATGTTACAAAATTGTATGGGATTGCTAAAGTTCTAATATGTCTAAGTATATGTTATCAATCATAATTATAGTCATTATGTTAAGTTATTGTAGGCCATAGAAATAACCAAATTTCCTTGTCAATTGTGTTTTTAACCATAACCATTTAACGTCATTTCCATATTAATTGCTTAATGCTGACACAGTTTCTGAAAAGTTCACAAACACACAAAATCCTAGAATATAGTGTCTTCTAGGAGGTTCATGAAAAGATGGAAAAGACCCTGAAAGCACTCTTGAATACAGGTTTCTAATAACTCCGAAATCATTATCATTTGGACTGGGTAAGAATTCCTGAAACTTTAATGAAAAGAACATTGTCAGGAGGCTTTCATCCTTCTAGATGGACATCATTTGTTAGGTCCTTTTTCTATGATTTGGATTCAGAGATGCAATAATTAGAAATGTACCTCCCATGATGGGCTCAATTGCAGATCCTACTGGAAAGGCTATGGTTACACAACAAACTTTAAATTCTCTTGGGAAACTTCTGCTAAATAATAGAATTCTTCTAGATTATTTTCCGGCTAAACAGAAGTATCTGTGCAGCTGCTGGCCCTTGTGGACTATGGAAAAACATATGACATTAGGTATTATAGAGATCCAGTTGTAGGGGATTAGCGAAGATACTGCTTAGTTAAGAGAGTAGACTCAGCCGGGCATGGTGGCTCACGCCTGTAATCCCAGTACTTTGGGAGGCCGAGGTGGGCAAATCACGAGGTCAGGAGATCGAGATCATCCTGGTTAACACTGTGAAACCCCGTCTCTACTAAAAATACAAACAAATAGCTGGGCGCAGTGGCCGGCATCTGTAGTCCCAGCTACTTGGGAGGCTGAGGCAGGAGAATGGTGTGAACCTGGGAGGCGGAGCTTGCAGTGAGCCGGGATCGCGCCACTGCACCACTCCAGCCTGGGCGACAGAGCGAGACTCCATCTCAAAAAAAAAAAAAAAAAAAAAAAAATTAGACTGTATCAGACTCCTTCTTTTGTCTGTTTGATTTTAGGTGGTTTAATTTACGGGGACCCTGGGTTAGAAGCATACTCCAAACTCTTGATATTATCCTCCTGAGAGTCATAATAGTAGTCTCCCTGGTGTGTTGTATTTCCTAAAACATTTTAAATGTTTGCATGTAACCATCTCTAGAATGTCAAATGGTCTCTCTTCAACTGGCCTGACAAAACCTAAAAGAAATGTGTGACCATGAGGACATCATAACCTATGAATGACATGCTGAGACTGGAACCCCAAAATGATGGTAAATGAGATTGGCACTAAGGCCTTAATTTTTGGTCACACTTTCACCTAAGTGAGAACCTGACCAAAAAGAGGGAATTTATTTAAACAAAATTATGGAAGGTTATTGTTTTGGACTGAGCTCATGCACTAGGCCCCAACAGACAAAACCAAACAAAAATGGAATCGCTCATGCTAAATGTGACATAATCAAACTAAGACTTTAAGGAAAAGCATAGGTTCTGGAGCAGACATGGTTTTGTTTTCTCCTATAAACAGTGTTTTCCAGCATAAGGAGATAACCTCTACTCAGTCCTTGTTCCACCTTGAAAAACCCATTGTTTTACTATTTCCCGGTGGGTTCTAGATCAAATAAGTACATTTACAATCGTGATAATGACATCAATGATTAAGGTTTTGGTCAATCTCACAAAATTGAGAAAATTACAAAATGGAGAAATTGTTAAATCAAGTTTAGCCTAAAGCTGCTTTCTGACATATTTAAGTTTGGCTCAAAGGCTTTTCTGTACATCATGAACTGTATCAAGTGGAGGTCTAAAGAGACCATAGCCTACATTTGTGCCAATCAACTGTAGCCAATTGTTCAAACCATGTTCAAATAAGGCAAATGCAGAGCTGTAACCCATCCAGCTCTTTCTGTACCTCACTTTCATTTTCTGTACTTCACTTTCCTTTTCCTCTCCATAAATCTTCCACCACATGGCTACATTGGAGTCTCTGAGCCTACTGTGACTTAGAAGTCTGCCTGATTTGTGAATCATTCATTGCTCAATTAAACTCCTTTAAATTTAATTCAGTTGAAGTTTTTTTTTATCACTGGTAAAAAATATATCTCTATTCTGCATATTCCTTGATTTTTTCTCGGAAAGATATTTCTCACTTGACTATTAGTTTACATTAAATGTAAAGTTAATGATAATTATATCACAGATATTAGAACTGTTACAATTTTACATAGTCATTTATTAGTAGACATATGTTATTTTGTATATATACATAAACATTTTTTCAGAAAAACATAAAGTTTCTTTTTTAAATGAAGAATTTTTAGACATATTTGCTGACAAAAACACAAAATACAGATAACTAGAAAATCATTATATTTCTTAAAATAAGAAGAAAAATATTCAGTTTTAATATGAGAATTTTGTCTATAATGCATTCAGTTCAGATAGTTTAGATATTGTCACCTACTGCCTGAGTAAAATACCACACACCTTTCCTGAACTTTCCAGGTTCTTTTCTTTCCAAAGAGAACATTCTTAAATTTTCTCAACTCCTTCATTTAAATTCTTCATTTATTTATCATTAGAATATGAGATACTTTCCTATAGAAATAATTACTTTTTAAACGTAAATCCTTCTGCTGAGTCCAGTAGAATTCAAGTAATGTTTATCAAATTGAATTACAGCACATATTCATGGTAAAAATATAATTAGTTAAAAAATTTGTTTACCTATTTTTCCTGCACTTCTTACTAGTTCTTTATATAATATTTATATAATAGTATAACATACATTAAAACATACTTAAAAAGTAAATCATTTCAATTAATAGAATGTATTACGTTTTCTACCTGAGTTCAAATCCTAGTTCTGCCCCTTCTCTAGTTGTGTAGCCTTTGATAAGTTGTTCGACCTCTTAATGTTGCGATTTTCTTATTTGCAAAATGGGGAGCACAAAAATGGGATCCACCTCATAAAGTAATTATGGCAGTTATATGAATTAATGTATGTAAATATATATATAGTAAGTGTTTTATGTGTTTGTATTTAGTTGATGTTTGAAAAATGTTATTCACATATAAACTGAATAAGTAGAAGCAAAAGACAGTTGAGGTTCCTTAACAAAAAGCAGATTAGCATGAGAAAAAGAAACAGTAGTTTGTTAACATGTATATCTCATATATACATAGATGCTATCTTGAAAAATGAATAATGTCAAAGAGGTGGCCTAGAACTCTGGTTTGTTAGCATCTTCAACTGAAACAAACAAAAAGGGTATAGAGGAGGCGAGACATGGAACAGTAACCAGAAAACGCAGGGTAAACAAGACTAAGGTTTGTTATGCAGTTATAAGTCAATGTCTTCTCCGTTGATAAGAGTCTCTTGTGATTTCATCATCCTTCTTTTCTTGGTATACAGGAACCCTTACAAATGGAGATTTCCCTTAAAAGTATAAAGTTTTTCTTATAAAAGGGTAAACTGTGTTGTTTTTAGAATTTCTCCTATGACTGCTATTTCTCAAAATAACCAGATTAAAAAAAATTATGCCAAAAAGCCGTATTTTGATCTCCTACAGTCATATTTTAGGATGGCTTATGTTGGAATCCTACACATCGAAAGTCCATAGTTATATTAGTCAATTTTCACACTGCTATGAAGAAATATCTGAGATTGGCTAATCTACAAAGAAAAAGAGGTATAATGGACTTACAGTTCCACGTGGCTGGGGAGACCTCACAATCATGATGGAGGGCGAAGGAGATGCAAAGTCACATCGTGCATGGTGGCAGGCAAGATAGAGCATGTGCAGGCAAACTGCCCTTTATGAAACAATCAGACCTCATGAGACTTATTTACTATCAAGAGAACATCACAGGAAAAACCCGTCTCTATGATTCAATTACCTCCCACTCCGTTTTTCACATACGTGGGAAATATGAGAGCTACAATTCAAAATGAGATTTGGGTGGGGACACAGCCAAACCATATGAATAGTTTACATTAGGATTCACTCTTGGTGTGATACATTCTATAGGTTTTGACAAATGCATAATGACATGTATCTATTATTTCAATATCGTACTGAATAATCTCACTACTATAAAATCCTCTGTGCTTTGTCTATCCTTCCCTCACTACACAGTAACCCCTAGCAACCACTAACCTTTTCACTGTCTTCATAGTTTTGCCTTTTACAGAATGCCATATAGTTGGAATCATATATTATGTGGCTTTATTTCACTTAGCAATATGTATTTAGATTTCCTGCATGTGTTTATATACCTGGATAACTCCCTTCTTTCTTTCTCTCTCTTTCTTTCTTTCTTTCTTTCTCTTTCTTTCTTTCTTTCTTTTTTTTTTTTTTTTTGACAGAGTCTCACTCTGTCACCCAGGCTGGAGTGTGGTGGTGCAATCTCGGCTCACTGCAATCTCCGCCTCCTGGATTCAAGCGATTCTCCTGTCTCAACCTCCAGAGTAGCTAGGACTATAGATGTACACCACCATGCCCAGTTAATTTTTGTATTTTTAGTAGATGCAGTGTTTCACCATATTGGTCAGGCTGGTCTTGAACTCCTGACCTTAGGTGATCCACTTGCCTTGGTCTCCCAAAGTGCTGGGGTTACAGGCATGAGCCACCAGGCCTGGCCACCTCATTTCATTTCAATGCTGAGTAACATTCCATTGTCTGAAGGAACAACAGTTTATTTATTCATTCACCTACTGAGCAACATTGTAGCTGCTTTTTAAGTTTTGACAATTTTGAATAAACCTGCTATAAATATTCTTTTGCAAGTTTTTGTGTATACAGAAATTTTCAGTTCATTTGGATAAATACCAAGGGGTGTGATTGCTAAATCATATGCTAAGATTATGTTTAGTTTTGTAAAATACTGCCAAAATATTTTTCCCAATGGCTGTAATATTTTGCATACCCATCAGAAATAAATGAAAGTTACTACTGCTCCACATCTTCACTAGCATTTGATGTTACTGTTTTTGAATTTGATCATTCTAATAGGTCTGTAGTGGTACAATGGCATTTTGGAATCAATGCTTCATTTAAAGAGTAATGATTCTTGTGGAAAATTTAGGCCTCTGGAAATAATTCTGAAAAAAATCAGACTTTGCACTACCACTCAAGTACTAAAACACTTTTAAAATGTTATAAATGGTGTCATAATTAAGACACAAATTATCTTATGACATGTTAAAGAAATTAAGTAACACTTAGAAGAACATTATCATATGTGTGTCAGGTGAGATACAATGAAAAGATGAAGTCAAACTACATGAAATAAAAGATGTTTATTACTCACAGGTCAGGGAGATTAGAAGTGTGTACAAGAGGCGGATGAGAAGTTCAGATACAGTAGGGTGCTCAACCTATAAGTAGTGAACAAGAAAGAGAGACAGAGAGAAAGAGAGAGACAGAGAGAAAACTTATAGAAGTATGCCCTTATTAAGGACCATAGGCATTATTTTTCATCCTTTTCCAAAAAGGTTGTAGAATAGCTAGTTTACATAAATCTGCATGAAGGAGAAACATATTTATAGGACTCTGGTGAGGATAATTAGGTTTCACTGTAATTCGCATCTGTGGGTTGTGTGGGGTCAGTGAGATAAAAAACAAGCAGGTGCTATTACAAACAATCATGTGGGAAGGGAAAGTTTTAACTAGACTAAAGCTGATGAGGCATGACTGGATTACAAACAACTTGTGTCTGTCCTAAAATAGATGTTGAGGCAACAACTATGTCAAACAAATTCACGACATCTTATTACACATTACTTATCTATATCTGTATGTATATTTATATATAAATTCTGTATTTGTATATAAATATATACGTAATTTATTTTCTACATCTTTATAATGTTACAACTACATTATAAATCATCTAGGAACATGTACTGCTGTTTAGAACTTTTGGGTGAAACCAAAGGATCTAGCCCAGTGTCTTGTATATAGTAAGTGCTTAATACAGACTACTAATGATGACTGTGCTAATTTATGTATAAAAGCATACTTACATGTATTTTATATGTAGTGAATATATATTTACAAATAATTGAAGCAATAAAATGGAGTTTTAATATACATCTTTAAACTGCCATTTATAATATATATAAATCTAAGTAATTATTCAGTAAAGTTTAAAAAATATATTAATGTAATTAATAAATAACATTTTCTCTTGTTCTGACATTAGAATGTATTTCTGTGCTTTGTACAATATGGCCAGAATAATTAGAAATAACTCTTCATTGTTTCATTTGTATGCTTATACTGCATTTACATCTGGAAGTCCAATTGCTTAGAATCTGCTATAGGACTTCTATGGATATATTTAATAATGACAACTTGGTTATGATAAGCTTTAATTTTGAACTGTCTGAAGCAGATGGATTAGAATTTGTGGTTAATTCATTTATATATAAATACAGATTCCACCCCCTCAGAGACTCCTGTTTTACATTCTCAAAAAAAAATAAGAAAGAAAAGATCTAAAGCCACAGACCTTTTGAAACATGCTAAGTTAGCCTATAAAATAAAACAAAGCAATTATATTTCCTAGGCTCATGTGGGTTTAAAAGTGCTATAAATTTCTCCAAAGCATGTTTGAAGCAAGCATTCCCAAGAAGCTTAATGAAAACGTTTTTTAAAAAAAAGTCTTTCCATCCGTCCCTATTTTCTATGATTTACTTTGTTTCTACTCATTTGGTTTTTCATTTGGCTGTGTATAAAATGATTTTTCATTTGTCTGTGTATAAAAACCTTTTAATTCAGAATTTTCCATTGAAGATTCTATTATGTACTTCTTTTATACTACTAATTATCAAGTAGGCACACAAATTTGCTCAATTTAAAATTTAGAAATATTTAATTTTCTGTTTTCCTGTTGCCATTATTTGCTTATAGTTTTACTAAGTTTACAAAAAAATTAGCTATCACAAAATTTATATTTTTGACAGGTATTCATAGAAGCAAAAAAATGGCTGTATTTTAATGGCATATTTAATTATATGTCTTATAATGTTTTTACATGTGGACTTGATTATTTGCATTGTGTATTATTGAATTATGCCTGATTTTGAGTTATAACATAATAAATCTTTTCTAAAAAGGTATGCATTTATCCACATACATTTCAAAGCAAAAAGGAATTTTTTTCTTTTATACCTATTGTAGATCAGACAATAGAAAATCCGAATGAAATAACTGGACTTAATGAAACACATACAGTAGGATACAAATATTATAATCTTTAATATAGTCTTTTAATTTCTCAACTTTGTAAGTTTGGTAACCATCTAATAATGTGAATCTAATGTACAGCCAATTTCCTTGTTGCAGTCAAAATTTTCTAAGGAAGGTTGGAAATGAGAAAATAATGAATCAATTTTCTTAGCCTACGATCATTTTACAATAGCATATTGAAAAATATTAGAGAAGAGTCAGTCTTGGTTTTGCTAAATTCAACAGGTAACTGTGAACAGTCAGTCACTTTTCTTCTGCTCTCATTTTCCTAATCTAGGAAACAAATTAACAATTATATGTCAACTCTGGACACACAAAATTTGAAATCAGGTCTATTTGGGAAAATATCACCTGAATATTTTGATATACAAGTAGCATGACTCATAAATTTTAAGGATCTGTGTGAAAAGGCAGATAAGGCCTGGGAATTCTATCATATACTAAAGTGAACCTAGTGTAGAAACTAAAAATACACCAGAAAATAATGAGAAACAGAAACATTTAGGACAAGTGCAAAAGAAGTAAATCGAAGTTATTTATTGTGATAAAAAGATAGTTTTCAAATGTAGCAGGTAGATGCATTATGTGAAAATCACCCTTTGGAAGGAGCCATATTATATATTTAAAATTATATATATATACTAATAATATAATGTTTACATAATAAAATATATTATTAAATATATATTTAATATGTTTTTAATTATGCATTTAATAACACATTTTAATTATATATATACATATATATAATTTTTAAGCAAACACTATTTATTTATCAGGTTACTAAATATTGCCCCAATACTAATGTTGCAGGACCTTTAGTTCAGCTAAAGACAAAGTTTTTTGTCCCACAGCCATGAAAATTCAGGCTGACAGACAATTTAAATGGTGAGTGAGACAGGGTTTTCTTGGGTGAAAAGGAAGAAAAGGGGGAAACAGAGACTCTTGGTAGGCCAGAGTTCCTGTAGAGAGCTTCCTGACCACTGTTTGAATTTCAGAATCCACACAATTTTGTGGATATCTATCAGATCCTCTTGATGTAGCACTGAGTTCAGGTCCTGGATATCTTTCTTAATGTTCTGTTTCAATGATCTGTCTAATATTGACAATGAGATGTTAACATCTTCCACTATTATTGTGTGGGAATCTAGGCCTCTTTGAAGGTCTCTAAAAATTTGCTTTATGAATTTGGTTGCTCCTCTGTTGAGTGTATATATATTTACAATAGTTAGATTTTTTTTTTTTAGTTGAATTGAACCCTTTACCATTATGTAATGATCTTCTTTGTCTTTTTGATCTTTGTAATTTTACATCTGCTTTGGCAGAAACTACAGTTGCAACTTCTGCTTTTCCTATTTTCTATTTGCTTGGTGGATTTTCCTTCATCTCTTTATTTTGAACCTATATGTGTTATTGCATGGGTCTTGGTTCTGTATCCAGCTGGTCCGTTTCTTTTAATTGAGACATTTAGCCCATTTAGATTTACTGTTAGTATTGATATGTGCATATTTGACTTGTTTATGTGATTGGTTTATAGTGTCACTCATGTATTTAATTCAATGTGGTTTTGTAGTAGCTGGTAATGGTCTTTCTTTTCTATATTTAATACTTCCTTTAGGATCTCTTGTAAGGCAGCACTAGTGGTAACAAATCCCCTCATCAGTTGCTTCTCTGAGAAAGATTTTATTTCTCTTTCACTTATGAAGCTCAGTTTGGATAAATATAAAATTCTGTGTTGGAATATCTTCTCTTTAAAAATGTTGAATACTCCTCCCCACTTTTTTTCTGGCTTGTAGGTTTTCAGCTGAGTGGTCCACTCTTAGTCTGAAAGACTTCACTTTGTAGATGATCTGGCATTTTTTTCTAGCTGTCTTTAACATTCCTCCTTTCATTTCCACTTTGGAGAATCTGATGATTGTGTGTCTAACCAAACAGCCATAAATTTGGTCTCTTTACATAACCTCGTGTTTCTTGGATTTTTTATTTCTTTTAATTTTTTATCTATTCTTGCCTGCCTGTATTATTTCAGAAAGGCAATATTCAAGCTCTGAGATTCTTTCTTTTGCTTGGTCTATTTTGCTACTAATATTTGTAATTGCGTTATAAAATTCCTGTAGTGTGTTTTCAGCTCTATCAGATCAGTTACATTCTTTTCCTTACTGGCTATTTTATCTATCAGCTCTTACAATGTTTTATCATAACTTTTAGCTTCCTTGCATTGGGTTACAACATACTCTTTTAACTCAGTGAACTTCATTTTTATCTATATTCTGAATTCTACTTCTGTCATTTCAGCCACCACAGCATCAGCCTGGTTTCAAAACCTTGCTGGAGTGGTGATGTGCTTTTTCAGAGGAAACTGGTCATTCTGGCTTTTTGAGTTTTCAGCATTCTTACACTTATTCTTTTTCAATTTTGTGGGCTTCTCTGTTTAATCTCTGAGGTTGTTGGTCTTTGCATATTTTTTTTTTCAAAAGTCTGACCACTTTTCCATAAGGCTGCTGTGATATGCTGGGGGTCCAATCCAGTCTGTAGTCACCTCATATTTTCTAGTACCTGAAGGTATCATCAGTGAAGGAGGTGAAACAGCAAAAATGGCAACCTTTTCCTTTCTCTGTAATCTCTGTCTCAGGGAGGTAAGCACCTGTTGCCATCTCGAATACACCTGTAGGAGGTTGTTGAAAATCCCAGATGGTTTTTTGTTGGTTTGTTTTTGTTTTTGTTTTTGTTTTTCCCAGTCAAGAGGAATGGGATTGGACACCCATTTAGCAAAGTAGTTTGGCCAAAATTATGTTGAATAGCTGTGGGGTACTGGGAGTCCACTTCAGTCCCTGATTACCTCAGACACTCTAAAGCCTGAAGGATGAAACAGCTAAGTCACCCAAATAGCAAATATGATGGCCTGCCCCTCTTCCTGGGAGGCTTATCCCAGGAGGTCTGAAACCTCTGTCAGCTGGGGAACACCAGTTGGGGTAGCTGTATAACCTCATTAAGGGGATCCACCTGATGATGAGAAACAGTGTTGGGACCTGCTTACCAAAGCCATCTGGCCATATTTTCATGGGGCCACTGTGCTGTGCTGGGTACTGTTTCACCCCCAGATGGCTTGGCCTCTCCAAATCCTGAAGGTTGGAACTGCTAAGTCACTCAGACACCAAAGATGGTAGCCCACTCATCCTTCTCGGAGTTCCACCTGAGGAGTTTTCAAATTTCTGTAGGCAGGGGAACACTGGTAGGGATGGCTGTAGGCCCCAGTTGAGCAGTCCTGCCCAGTGAGGAGTAATGGCATCAGGGACCCACTTAGAAAAGCTGTCTGAGCCTGATTTTATAGAGCAGCTGAGATGTGTATGGGTACCACTTTTGCCCCAGCCAGCTTGGGCACTCCAAAGCCTGGAGGCTGGTATGACTAAGTCACCCAAACAGCAAAGATGGTTTTTTGTTTTTCCCTCTGGAAGCTCTGTCTCAGGGAGTTTTCAAATCTCGGTTGGCTGGAGGGTGGCTGGAGGCTCCAGTAGGAAAGTCCCACCCAGTGAGATGGAACGGATTTGGGACCTGCTTAAAAAAGTAGTCTGGCCACGTTTTGGTACAGCAGCTGTTCTGTCCTAGGGGATCTCTTCCACCCACAGTTAGCCTGGGTTCTCCAAAGCCTAATGGCTGGAATGGGTAAGTCTCCCAAACAGCAAAGAAGGTGACCTGCCCCTCCCACTGAAAACTCTTTCCCAGAGAGTTTTAAAACTTCTGTTGGCTGGAAAACACTGGTGAAGGTGACTTGAGGCCCCAGTTGGGAGGTTCCACCTAATGAGGAGAAATGAGATTGAGGAAAGATTAAGTAAACAGACTGGCCACACTTTCATAGAGCCGCTGTGCTTGTGCTGAGGTAGCACTTTCACCCCAGTCAGCTAGGGTTTTGCAAAGCTCAAAGGCTGAAATGACTAAGTCACCCAAATAGTGTGATTCAGAATCTTTCCTACAGGTATGTATGGAGGTCTAAACTTCTGCTTCGCAGGAGTTGCAGATACTTTTGTTGGGAAGCCAGGAGCTGGAGTACCTAAAGCTCCCAAGTATCTGCATGTGTCTGAGTGTTTTCTTTGTCAAGACTCCATGTAGTTCTGTGTGTCAGACTGATGGCCTTCATGGAGTGGATTCAAGAGGGGATCTCCTAATTTAAGGGTTGAAAGGATCCGTAAGAGAAGTGTGGTTTTCCAGGGTCACATATTCACTCACCACTTCCCTGGGTCGGGAAGGTTTCCTCGGTTTTGCATCGCTCCCAGGTGGGTCGTTGTCTTGCCTTGCTTTTCTCCATTCTCCATGGGTCAAGTCGCTTCCTTGATTAGTCCCAATGTGAGTACCTGGATGTTTCAGTTGAAGGTGCTGTATTTATTTGCCCTTTTAGTTCCTCTCCATGAGAGTCACATACCCTAGCTGTTTCTAGTTGGCTGTCTTGGCCACCTGTCTCAATAATTATACTTTAAACACGTTTGGATTAGTAAATGTGACTATAATGTAGTAACAATCAACTTTATTTAGTTTACAACAAACCTAGTGAAGTAGGTAAAAGAGTTATTTTTCCTTATTTATAGACCAATGAATTACATTCAATAAATTGGAGATCCTTAGTTTCTCTTCAAAAATACAATTAAGGAATACGTGTTGAGAAATACAAATACAATTCTAAGCTGCTCAACTGACTGAATAGACCTCTCCTTGTCCAAGGGGACCCCAGAGAAAACGTGGAAGCTGAGTTACCAGCCATGAGGGGAATCAGTGGTCAGATATGACTTCTTATGTCCCTTCTGTTGCTAACTGCCATTAGGCTGTTTTTTCTAAAGGCTGAACATAAACCAGACCTTTAAAAAGACTCCACCACTAATTTCAATCAACCCAACTGCCGGACAGCTGCCCATCCCTGTTGTAGTTTTGATACAACAACTGGTCAGCATTCTTTTCTTATAAGAGACTGCCAAACACGGAGTGATTCTGGCCAGTCTATGGAGAATGAGTAGTGAGAGTTTCCATGTCCTCTGCTTCACCTTTTGATGGCAGAGGCCCAAAAGCTCCAATCCCAGATTTTACTAAGCCCACCAGTTTTTAAACATGGGACCCATGAAGGGGCATGGTGGTTTTGATTTGCATTTCCATTATACATCTTTTCATATACCTGTTGGTCATTTGTATGCTATTTTCGAGGACATATTCATTCACTTCCTTAGTCCATTTTTTGTGTTTTCTTTTGCTATTGAGTTATACTAGTTATGTATTAATTTTAGATATTAATCCCCTAGCAGATAATGGCTTGCAAATATTTTCTTGCATTTGTTAGGTTGTCTCCTTATTCTATTGAGTGCTTTCTTTGCTGTGCAGAAACTTTTTAGTTTCATATAGAATTGAAATCATAACATCTGTCAAAGAGACATCGGCACTTCCATGCTCGTTGTAGCAGTATTCACAAAATCTTAGATATAGAAACAATCTAAATGTCCATGAACAGATGAATAGATAAAGTAAATGTCAAATATACATACAGTAAAAAAAAAAATATATATATTGAGCCAAGAAATTCTCTTATAGGTGACAGTATGAATGGGTCTGGAAAACATTGTGCTAGATGAACTAAGTCAGTTACAGAAAAATATATACTGTATGTTGCACTTATATGAGATATTTAAACGAGTCAAACTCATAGAAACAAAAAGTAGAATAATAGTTAACAGGTGGTGTGAGGAGGGAAAAGTGGAAAATTGCTATTCAAAGTCTATAAAGTTTCAATTATGCAATATGAATAAAGTTCTAGAGGTTTACCATATAAATTTATGCTTATATTTAACAATACAGTAGATGCTTCACATTTATGAGTACTGCATCTGTGGATTCAACCAAGCAAAGATCAAAAACATTCAAAAACAATAATAATACAACAATAAAATGATATGCACTAAAAATGTAGTATAACAACTGTTTGCATACCATTTACATTGTATAAGGTGTTACAAGAAATCTAGAAGGGTTATTTAAAGTATACAAAAGGGTATGTATAGGTTATATGCAAATATTATATCATTTTATATAAGAAACTTGAGCATCCACAATTCTGGCATTCACAGATGTGGAGTGGGTAAGGGACCCAAAATCAATTCCCCATAGACACTGAAAAATTACTGTACTACATTGTGTACTTAAAAATGTGTTAAAAGGGTAGATTTTATGTTAAGTGTCCTTACCACAATTTGAAACAAAAGAAGAAATAACATAAAAAGAGTACATTTTTAGTATTTAAAAATGATAAAAGCTGCTATGGAAAAAATAACAGCAAAGTAAGGGTAATAGGAAATATTTAGTTACAAAAAGAAAGATAATTAAGGAAAATTTGCTTGATAAAGTAATATTTGAGTAAAGACTTGAAGGCAGGGAGGGAGCTCTTTAGGTACATATCTTATATTTGGGGGAATAATATTTCAGGCAGAGGAAACTGCAAGTGTTAAGTGCCTGATGTGGAAGCACACACTGTGTTTTCATTGAGCAACAACAAAATCAGTGTGAAAAGCAACTTAGTAAGAGTGGTGACAGTAATCAGATCACAGAGAGGTTTGCACACCTTTTTACATATTTGGTGTTTACTCAAAACGACATGGGAGGACATTTAAATATCTTAAGCACAGAAGTAATATAATCTGTCCCATGTCTTAAAATGAAAATTCTGGAGGCTGTGTGGAAAATAAAGAGTAGTATAGATAAGCACAGGGATAGGGAGACCAGATAACTGACTCCTACTTTCTTCCAGGAAAAAAAA
>NW_012105032.1:1162515-1169337 GCF_000951045.1 Mandrillus leucophaeus
TAATGACAACCAGGATTACCCCCAACGTTTTTGGCCTGGGAAATTGAAAGAAGAACATTTTTATTCCCTAAGAGCCAAAAGACTTTAAAAGGAGGAAGCTTAGGTGGAAATCAGAGTTGACTTTTATTATCTTTAGTAAAAAGTCAAGTAAAGTCAACTTAGTTGATGTTTACATGTGCTGATGTTGAAATGGCTAAGAGACATCCCAGTAAAGACATTGAATACACATTTTCATAAATAATTTTGAGTTCAGGGGAGAGGAACATACTGAGCATTTAAATATGGTATGGTATTCAATTCCATGGAACTAGATGAGGTCACCTTATAGATGAGGTGACCAAGAAGAGTGGCTTTCACTTTTGATCATAAATTATAATCAAAAAGTACATTTTATATTGTGACCCAGCACATATGAAAAATACTTGTTTTTGTTAAATACAATGAAATCTTATATTTCCTGTTCTATTCCCCCACTCCTCATCAACCTATTCTGTCCTACAAGATTTATTTTATGACTCATTAATGGATGTCTACCTAGAGTATGAAAAAAAAAAAGCCACCTATGGAATTCTTGTCAATACAAAGAAAGGGCTGTCTGAAGATTGTGTCTTGCAGCATTCTTATTTTTAAAGGTAAGGTTGATGTGGTACAACCAGGCAGAAAGATCTTTAGCAAGAAAAAGGAGCCTCTAATGAAGTAAGAGAAGAATGGCATCTAGAAGCCAAAAACAAAAATTTCTTAAGAAAGAGAAAGCTATGAACTGTGTCCAATGTTATTAATAGGCTGAGTAAGGTGGGTAATGAGAATCGATCACTGGATATAGCAGCACAGAAACAATGGGTTTCCTTAATTAGAGCAGTTTCATTGTAATGCTGATTACAAGAGCCTTATTTGCCTGGGCATAAGACAGAATACTAGGAGAGAAAGTGGGGACAAAGAGTGAAGATTCTTTTAGGAAAATTTTATGTAAAGAAGATCAGAGAAATAAAGCAGAAACTGGAAAAAAAGATGGGGAGTCAAGGGAAGTGATCTTTTTGGCATGTTGTTGGTTTTTAACATGGAAGACACACACAGCTGAAAAAGTCTTTGAATAGGCAAGAAGACATGGCACTTTTGCACAGAATTGATGTATAGTAGTAGGTGGCAAATGAAACTATATGGACACCAATAAAATAAGATGATAAGTGAGAAAGGATGAAAGCATGAAAGGTCTTTTTACATTGATTCTACATTCGCAGTAAGTAGAAAAGCATTTTCATGAGCTGAAAATAGAAGGAGGAAAGATGTTGAAGGTTGAAGCAGAGAGGAGAAACTGTGAAATAGTTATCTAGATTCTAGAACAATGGGTGACGTAAATGGAGTAGGATTTCTAGACAGCATTAAGGTGCTCCCTTATGGTAAGTGGTTATGTCCATATTCATAATATAACTGTTCATCTGCTTTTCTTTTTCCTTTCTCTTACTCTCTCATTCTCCACTTCTTCTTATTATATATTCATGTATTCTTGCTACTTTCAAGTGTAATCTTAAAGCATAATTCTATCATGCCATTATCTTATTCATTTTTTTAAATTTTCTGACATGGATTACAGAATAAACAATAAAAAGATTATTATCACCTCTTAATTTTCAAGGTTGATTTTTTACTTTTTTGACTATATTTACAGTGCTAGTTCAAACAGGATTACTTACTCTTCATAAAAATGCCACTCATTGGCTGGGCGTGGTGACTCACGCCTGTAATCCCAGCACTTTGGGAGGCTGAGGCGGTCAGATCATGAGGTCAGAAGTTCGAGACCAGCCTAGCCAACATAGTGAAACCCTGTCTCTACTAAAAATACAAAAAATTAGCCGGGCATGGTGGCACACACCTGTAGTCCCAGCTACTCGGGAGGCTGAGGCAGGAGAATCGCTTGAACCCGGGACGTAGAGGTTGCAGTGAGCCAAGATCATGCCACTGCACTCCAGCCTGGTGACAGAGCGAGACTCTGTTTTAAAAAAAAATATATATATATATATATATATGCCAGTCATTATTACCTCCTTTGCTTACAGTGTTTTCTTATTGCTGGATATTTGACTTCTTAATATTAATTATGTCCATTGTCACCTCATATATATTATGCCTCACCGAATTACAAATCTTATTTACTTCTATTTTTATCCTAGCAACATCTGGAGAATAAAAATCAGCATGGATATTGAAACAAATGAACATCACCTCACAACATCTTGCTTTATATCTGCAACACCCATCTGTTGCGATTATACATGGGATTTCCTTATTAATGCTGAATATATGATATATAAGTACTGCTTACAACCCAGAGATTCAGGGGAAAGAATACTCCTTAGGGTAAATGATTGATCAGTAGTAGACTGGAAGATAAATTATTCTCCCTTCATATTTAGACAGATTGCTTTACCATGTAATAGTTTATTCAGCCCCCTTCGAAGGCAGTCCTGGGTGATTGACTGATTTGTGTTACTCAGCTCAATAGCACACACCTATATTAGTTCTTTCTTCTTTCCTGATTCACTTTCTGCCTTTTCACTCCTGCTTCCCTGGTACTTTACTACCAAAGTAGTGACACCTATGTTTTTGCCTCACATTCTGTTTCCTAAAAACCACAGGATAATACAATACCATTATTTGATCTTTACAACAATCATGTGAAGAAAGATGTATCATTATCTCCATACAATGCATAATCAAACTGAAGTACAGAATGTGTCACCGATTTTCCTAAATTATTCAAAGTATTCAAATAGTAGAACTGGGTCTCCTGACTACAGCTACACTGCTATTTCTACAATTTCTACTATACATCTTCAAGGCCGACTTTTAGTGCTCTGGATTCCGCAGTAAGTAGTGATCACTTCTCTCCATATGTCAAAAATAATTGACTGTTATTTTGCTAAACATGTTTTGAAGTATCAGTCTATTTGTTGGTGAGGTTACTACTCCCACTGTATTGTTAACTGGGAGAAATATCTTTATTGCCTATAATGATCAGCACAGTAGACACTAAATTATTGTCTCGAAATAGAGAAATGTGTTAGTGTCGAGGAAGTGAAATGAATGAATGGATGAATGAATTAAATGTCCCAGTCTTTTCAACCCTTGACATATACACATGTAGAATTCAAATTTTCTTATATTGTTTTCAGAACAAGTAAACTAAAAATGTTTTATCTCAACAATATGAATATTAATCGTCTCAAAATATCTCAATATTATTATTATTATTTTCAATATAGCTCAATAATATTAATATTATAAATATTAATGTAACAACATTCATATTAGTAATTTAGGAATCCATTCAAACTGGGATTTTTATTCACTTAGAAGTCCATAAATGCTTCTAAAAATATCTAAGGTCTTAGATTCATTTGTTGGACATTTGTCGGACATTTGTCCTAAGCAATTTATAAAAGGAAGTTTTATTTACAAACATCTTTACTGCCACAAGATTTATAACAATGAAAATTGTGAAAATAGTCCAAATATAAAACAATAAGTGAAATAAACTAAATATTAATAAAGCCAGTCAATTTAATATCATGAAACCAACAAAAAATATGTTTGTATAAATTAAAAACTAAAGAAATATAAGGAATATTAAATTTTATACTTTGGAATCACAAGTATGTAAAACAAAAGTACAAGCAGGAGAGGCAGAGAAAGATGGTTGTATAGAAGACTTCATTGATCACCAACCCCTTGCAGAATTGCCTAATTTAAAAACCGTCTATGCACAAAAAGCACATTAATAAAAACTACAAATCAGGTGAGCATCCACACTACCTGTTTTTAATATTGTATCACTGAAATAGACATTAAAAATGGTAGAAAACGTAGACTGGAATCACTGATGCCACCGTTCCCCCTTTGCTCAGCAGCAACCGTGGTGTAGAGAGAAAGCTATGCACATGGGAGAGAGACAGTGCAGTGATTGTGAGAATTTCCATTGAACTCAGTGCTCTCAGTGGAAAGCAAAACCAGAAGAAAATAAACTGATTCGGTTAGTTAAGTTGCCAACCCACCTGGAAAACATTTAAACCAATCTTAGGGAGAGGGAAATTGCGCATCCTGGTGGTCAGAATTTGCATATGAATAAGTCATACTACAATGGGCTAAAGTGCTCTGGGGTTCTAAGTAAACTTGAAAGGCAGCATAGACCAAAAGGAATGAAACTCCTAAGTAAGTCCTGGTGCTGATCTGTGCTCAGAGCCAGTGGACTAAAAAAGCATGTAACTGACTCAGACATCAGCCAGGATGGCTAAGAGAATGTTTGCACCACTGCTCTACCAAACCCAGGCAGCATAGCTCCTGACTCCAAAAGACACCTCTTTCTCTCTCTTGAGAGGAGACAGAAGAATAAATACGACTTTGTCTTGAATCTTGACTACTGGCTTAGTCACAGTAGGATAGGGTATGGGTCAGAGTCATGAGGCCCCCATTCCAGGTCCTAGCTCCTGGAGGACATATCCAGACACGCCACGGACAAGAAGGAAACCAACTACAATGAAGGGAAAGACACAGTCCTGGCAAGACCCATAACCTGCTGACTAAAGAGCCCCTGGGCCCTGAATAACCATCAGTAATACCCAGGTAGTACAAAGTACCAAAGGTCTTGGGTGAGACTTCGAGATTTGTTGGCTTCAGGTTATGCTAAGCAAATTCCCAGCTGTAGTGACCATGGGGTAAGAATCCTTCTACTTGGGAAAAGCAGAGGGAAAAGTAAAGGGGACTTTGTCTTGCAACTTAGGTACCAGGTCAGCCACAGGGTGATAGAGCACCAAGCAGGCTCTTAGGGTCCAGAATTCAAGGTCTTGGCTCTTGGATGGCACTTATGAATCTTCCTTGAGACAGAGGGTAGCCCACTGCCTAAAAGTGTGAATCCCAGGCCTGGCAGCATTTACCGCAAGCTGAATGAAGAGCACTGGAGCCTTAAGTGAACACTGGCAATGGCCTGGGAATACTCTCTGTGGGCCTGTGGTGGTGGATAGCCACAAGGGGAGGCTTGTCTGCCTGTGGAAGGAGTCTGCCTGAGGGAAGAATGAGAAAAACTGTGTCATTTTGCTTGACTGCCAGTTCAGCCATAATACAATAGACCACCATGTAAATGTCAAAGGTTTTTGACTCCCTGGCTCCTAGATGGCACCTCTGGACCTGCCCAAGCCTGGGGAACTCATCAACAAGAAGGGACAAACACAGGCCTGGCTGGCTTTACCATCCGTTGATTGTAGAGAACTAGGGTGTTTACAATCATAGGCAGTAGACAGGTAGTGGTTATAGCAGATGTTGGGAAAGGCCCAGTGATATTCTGGCTTCAGGTCAGACCCAGCATAGTCCCATTGGTGGTGCCTACAGGGTTGCTTGTGTCATCCCATTCACAGCTCCAAGTGGCACGACACACACACACAGACTTCGTTTGTTAGTCATGTTGACCATTTTTTCATGTACTTAATGGTCATTTGTATATCCTCTTTGGAGAAATGACTATTCAACTTTTTTGCCCATTTATTCCTCAAGCTGTTTTGTATTTTCTTGTTACTGAGTTGTAGTTCTTTGCATATTCTGGATATTAACTCTTATCAGATATATGATTTGAAAATATTTTTCCCATTATGTAGGTTGCGTTTTTACTTTTGGGTAGTATTTTTAATGCAAAAATATTTTTAATTTTAAAAAACTTCAATTGATCTATTTTTTCTTCTTTCACCTGTGCTTTTGGTATCATATTTCAGAAATTATTCCCAAATCCAATGTTACAAAGATTTCCCTTTTTGTCTTTTCCTGAGGGTCTTATGCCCTTAGCTCTTACATTTAGGCATTTGATCAATTTTGAGTTAATTTTTGTATATGGTATAAGGTAAGTATCAGACATGATCCTATTTCATGTAGATATCCAGCTTTCCCATCACCACTTGTTTTCTCAATTCAATGACTTTGTCTAAAATCATTTGCCCATAAAGGCAAAAGTTTATTTCTGGGCTTACTATTTTCTTCTATTGGTTTATTCTATAAATGGAATGTTTCCTTTTCCTTCAAATTTATATATTGAAATTCTAACTCCCAATGTAATGAAATTAGTTGGTGAGGCATTTAGAAAGTAATTATATCATGAAGCTCAAGCCCTCGTGAATGGTATTGGGGCATTAGAAGAAAAGGTTATAAGAAAAAAAGTGAGAAGACTAGCTTGCTCTTCACCCCCCCATTTCTCCTCTCTCTCTGTTTCTCTCTCTCTCTCTGCCACCTAGGATACAAGAAGAACCGCCTCTCTGCAAATTTAGAAGTGTGTCCTCCTAAGACACCAGTTTTGCTGTCACCTTGATATTGGGCTTCACAACCTTCAGACATATAACTAATAAATTTCAGTCATTTAAGCCACCCAGTCTATAGTATCTTGTTACAACAATCCGACAGACTAAGACAGAAATTGGTACCAAGAAATCAGCTGCTGCTGTATTAAACACCTAAAAATGCCTTTGGAACTAGGTATAGAGGCTGGAAGAGTTTTGAAGTACATGCTAAAAATACCAAGTCTCCAAAGAGACTTTTAAAGGTGATTATAGTGAGGGATCAGAAAGAAAGAGGAGAGCTGTAGATAAAGCATTTATCTTCTTAGATAATACATAAATAATAGCATACAGGATGTTTGTGGAACTGTGGATGGTAAAAAGCCATCCTAATGAGGTTCACATGAAAAGGAGAACAACTGGACAATGGAGGAAAAGCAACGCTTGTAATAAAGTAGCAAAGAACGGCCGGGCGCGGTGGCTCAAGCCTGTAATCCCAGCACTTTGGGAGGCC
>NW_012105032.1:1169503-1171323 GCF_000951045.1 Mandrillus leucophaeus
GGAGCTTGCAGTGAGCTGAGATCCGGCCACTGCACTCCAGCCTGGGCGACAGAGCGAGACTCCGTCTCAAAAAAATAAATAAATAAATAAAAATAAAGTAGCAAAGAACTTGGCTAAATTGTGTTTGAGTTCCAGTGTTTCTGGAAAGGTAAAACTGATGAGCAATGAAGTTCACTATTTACCTGAGGAGATTTCTAAGTGAAGTGTTGAACGAGCAGTCTGTTTTTCCCAACTGATTGTAGTAATATGTGAGAAGAGAGAAATAAATTAGATCGAAAATTATTTTTTATATTTAAATTTGTTTTCTTTCTAAGTTCCCAGGTACACGTGCAGGATGTGCAAGTTTGTTACATATGTAAACATGCGCCATGGTGATTTGCTGCACCTATGAACCCCATCATCTAGGTATTAAGCCTGGCATGAATTAGCTATATTTTCTGATGCTCTTCTGCCTACCCTCCCTCAACTGGCCTCAGTTTGTGTTGTTCCCCTCCCTGTGTCCATGTGTTCTCATTGTTCAACTCCCACTTATAAGTGAGAACATGCAGTGTTTGGTTGTCTGTTCCTGCATTAGCTTGCTGAGGATAAGGGCTTCCAGCTCCATCCATGTCCCTGAAAAGGACATGATCTCATTCCTTCTTGTGACCGCATAGTATTCCATTGTGTATATGTACCACATTTTCTTCATCTAGTCTATCATTCATGGGCATTTGGGTTGATTCCATTTCTTTGGTATTGTGAATAGTGCTGCAGTGAACATACATATGCATGTACCTTTATAACAGAATAATTTACATTCCTTTGGGCATATACCCTGTACTGGGACTACTGGGTCAAATGGTATTTTTGATTCTAAATCTTTGAGGAATTGCCACACCATCTTCCACAGTGGTTGAACTAATTTACATTCCCACTAACAGTGTGAGAGAATTCCTATTTCCCTGCAACCTCGCCAGCATCTGTTGTTTCCTGACTATTTAATAATCATGATTCTGACTAGTATGAAATGATATTTCATTGTGGTTTTAATTTGCATTTTTCTAATGATCAGTGAAGTGGAGGTTTTTTCATGTATTTGTTGGTCACATAAATGTCTTCCTTTGAGAAGTGTCTGTTCATGTCTTTTGCCCACTTTTTAGTGGAATATTTATTTATTTATTTATTTATTTATTTATTTATTTTTGTAAATTTGCTTAAGTTTCCCGTAGATTCTGGATATTAGATCTTTGTCAGATAGATAGACTGCAAAAATTTTCTTCCATTCTGTAGGTTGTCTGTACTATCTGATGATAGTTTCTTTTGCTGCACAGAAGATCATTAGTTTAATTAGATCCCATTTGTCAATTTTTGCTTTCATTGCAATTGCTTTTGGTAATTTCTTCATAAAATCTTTGCCCATGCCTATGTCCTGAATGGTATTGCCTATATTTTCTTCCAGGGTTTTATAATTTTGGGTATTACATTTAAGTCTTTAATCCATCTTGATTTAGCATTTCTATAAGTTGTGAGGAAGGGGTCCAGTTTCAATTTTCTGCATATAGCTAGTCAGTTTTCTTAGCACTATTTATTAAATAGGGAATTCCTTCCCCATTGCTGATTTTTGCCAGTTTTTTTGAGACTCATTTGGTTGTAGATGTGTAGTTTTATTTCTGAGTTCTCTATTCTGTTCCATTGGTCTGTATGCCTGTTTTTGTACCAGTACCATACTGTTTTGATTACTATAGTCTTGTAGTATAATTTGAAGTCAGGTAGTGTGATATCTCCAGCTTTATTCTTTTTGTTTAGGATTGTTGTGTGGCTATACAGGCTCTTTTTTTTTT
>NW_012105032.1:1173163-1179654 GCF_000951045.1 Mandrillus leucophaeus
AAAGATAATTAAAAATAAATAAATAAATAAGCCAAAACCTGAAAAAGTATAACGTTTTCAACCTGTTCATATTGCAAAAAATGATAAAACATGTTATAAAACATGTTATAGAGCACTGAGGGTGTGACAAAGAAAACATTTGATAAGGAGATTGAGATAGTTGGATGTGAACCATGGAATTAATCAACCACCCCAGCAAGAAAACTGCTAGTTTGAAGCACAGACTCAATCAGTCAACTAAAAATACCCAGGAATAGATATCTGATTATACCATCAGAATCACTGCCAGCTGGAAATAAAAAATTAAAAAAAGAGAAAGTGTGATAAAATTAAAAAGGCTGAAACTGTGTGCTAACTTTCAAGAAAAAGAGGACCTTTAAAGTAATTCAATGATCTATAAAGCAGACAGTGCCCAACAGAAGTTCAGAGAGTAGGGACGCTCCGTGCCATAGGGATAGGGCCATCCAATAGAGCCTGTGGAGGCAATCACTGCATGGCAGAGTGTCAGCATAGGCAGAACCCTGACAGAAAGCTCCATCATGGCCATAGGTCAGGCACTGCAGAGAGCCATGACGTAGGCAGTGCCCCGCTGAGCCATGAGGGCGACATTGCTACCTAGTGGGTCCAGAAGGCAGAGCATTGGGACAAAAAAAAAATTTTCTCCACCCTTAAGATTGTACAGAATTTGCCTAGTTAGGTTTTGGATGTGCTTGGAACTCATAATCTTTTTCTTCTTTCCTGTTTTTCCTTTTTAGAATAAGAATGTCTATTCCCTGCCTCTCCTACCATTAATTTAGAACCATATAACTTTTTTAGTTTGACAGACTTACAGATAGAGATGAATTTTGTCTAAGGATGAAACTCTTACTCACATCTGATTAGATGATATTTATATGAAATTAAGAACTTTAGATTTTAGAATTGATGCTGCAATGAGTTAAGAGTCTTAGAAATGTTAGAATGAAAGGAATTAATTTGGCCTGTTATAAAAACAAGCATTTGGTGAGGGGCAGGGGTAGAATGCTGTGGACTAAATGTTGTTTTTCTCACAAAATTTATGTTAAAACCCTTAGCCCCAATGTGAATAGAAGAAGGGCCTTTGGGAGTTAATTAGGTTGTGAAAGTGAAGCGCTTACGGGTGGGAATCATCTGTTTATAAGAAGAGGCATGAGAGAGTTTTCTCTCCTTCTCTCTCAACCATCATTTTGATTGAGATTGCATTGACTTTGTACATCAACTTCGGATACTCTACACATCTTAACAATATTGTTTTCGAATTTATGAAAACAGGATTTCTTTCCATTTATTAATATATCATTTAATTTGAGCAAATTTTTTTTGTTTATACCATAAAAGTATTTTGCCTCCTTGACTAAGTTATTTCTAAGTATTATCAATCCCTTTGATGTTATTATAAATAAAATTGTTTTCTTAATTTTTATTTCAAATTTTTCAATGTTAGTGTATAGAAAGGCAATTAGTTTTTTGTTGATTTTGCATCTTGCAGCTTTTCTAAATTTATTATTTTTAAAAAACTGTGTGTGTGTGTGTGTGTGTGTGTGTCTGTGTGTAGTCTTTTCCAGTCACAATGCAATGAATAGAAGTCAACAGCTGATTGTAAATGGAAAACATATGTTGTATGATTTAAATGTTTTTGAATTTATTGAGACTATTTGGTGGGTGCCTAAATATATGGCCTCTCCTTGAAAACAATCAATGTGTATGTGAAAAAATAATGTACTTTGCTGTTGTTGAGTGGAGTGCTCTCTATATGTCTATTAGGTCTAAATGTTCAAGGTATTTTTTAAGTACCCTTTTATTTTATTGATTTTCTGCCTGGTTTTGCTGTCTATTTTTGCAAGTAGGGTACTAAAGTCTCCTCATATTATTATAGAGTTGCCTATTTTTCTCTTCAATTTTGTTAAGAATTGCTTCTTATATTTTGGAGCTCTGATGTATGGCACATGTATGTTTATAATTGTTATATCTTCCTTGTGAATTGGTTTTTACATCATTAAATAATATTGTTTTTATCCCTCTTATAGTAGTTTTTTTTTTTTTAATTTAAAGTTATTTTGGCTGAAATTGGTATGGCCACCCCTACTGCCTTCTTGTTCCTTTGTATTTTCCATATTTTCTTTCAACACTTGTATTTCTTTAGATCTAAACTGTCTCTGGTAGATAGTGTATAGTTTGATCTTATTTTTATCCATTCTGTATTCAGATTGAAGTCTATATTTTATATGCCTTTAGGATAATTATTGATAGGGGAGCACTATCAATACTTTTCATTTTGTAATTTGATTTGTGTGTGTGTTATAGATATTTGTCTTTTATTCCTATATTACTGACCTCCCTTGTATATAGTTTATTTTATGTGAATATGTTTTGAGTCCCTTCTTATTTCCTTTTGTGTATATTTTGTAGTTATTTTCTTTTTGGTTACCCAAAAAACATATGGTTCTTTGGTTACCATGTAAGTAATATATAAAACATCATAAGGTTATAAAAATCCATCCTAAATTAATACCATCTTAACTTCAATTGCATACAAAACTTTACTTCTTTGCAGCTTACCGCCTTTCCCAGTTTATGTTACTAATATCATAAATTATAATTGACACTTGAACAGTATGAGATAAGAGTGCCAAGTCCCTACAAAGTTGAAAATCTGCATATAACTTTGTATTCCCCCAAACTTCACTACTAATTGCCTACTGTTGAACTGAAACCTTACTGATAACATAGTCATTTAACACGTTTTGTATTTTGTATGTATTATGTTCTATAAGTAAGCTAGAAAATATATTTTATTAAGAATATCATAAGGAAGAGAAAATACATTTACTATTCATTAAGTTGGTTTAAGTCATCACAGAGGTCTTCATCCTCATCACTTCATGTTCAGTCCTGAACATGTTGCTGTCTCAGCAGTGGCAGAGGCAGAAGAAAATACATGTATAAGTGGAATCACAATTTAAACACATGTTGTTCAAGGCTAAACTGTATATCTTTAGATGTTATGTAACCATTACCATTATCATATAAAGATTTCATATTTATAATCTTTACTCATTTATACTTTAAATCCTATAGATAATATAAGTGGTGGTACAACTAAAAATTAAAATAATAATATTTATATTTGTTATTTGTTCATCTATTTACCATTTTTTATTACTGTTTTGTACTGACATAACAGAGTACCCAATACTGGGTAATTTATAATGAACAGAGATTTATTTCTTATAGTTCTTGAAACTGGAAAGTTTAAGATGGAGGGGCTTGCATTTGTCAAGGACCTTCTTTCTGCATCATCCATGGCAGAAAGCAGGCAGGAAACAGAGCACATCTTCTAGACAAAGCAATGGAGTGCAAAACTCATTTTTAAAAGACACACATGGCTGGTGCAGTGGCTCATGTCTGTAATCCCAGAACGTTGGGAGGCCGAGGAGGGCAGATCACGAGGTCAGGAGATCAAGACCATTCTGGCTAACACAGTGAAACTCCGTCTCTACTACAAAGTACCAAATAAATTAGCCGGGCGTGGTGGCAGGCACCCGTAGTCCCAGCTACTCAGGAGGCTGTGGCAGGAGAATGGCGTGAACCCGGGAGGCTGAGCTTGCAGTGAGCTGAGATCGCACCACTGCACTCCAGCCTGGGTGACAGAGCAAGACTCCATCTCAAAAAAAATAAAAAATAAAAAAAAATACACACTTTTCCAATAAGTAACCCACTCCCATTATAGTGATATTAATCTATTCATGAGGACAGAGTTCTCATATCCTAGTCTCCTTTTAAAGGTTCCAATTCTCAAAATGCTTGCATTAAAGGCTAAGTTTCTAACACATGAATTTTTGGGGACACAGTCAAACCATATCACCGTCTCTGGAGAAGTTTATATTTTTTCTTATGCCTTTGAGTGATTGTCTAGGATTCTACTTGAAGGACTCCATTTAATATTTCTTGCAGAGAAGGTCCGGGGTGGTAAACTACTTCAGCTTTTGTTTGTATGAAAATGTCCTGACTACTTATCTGTTTTAGAAAGATAGCTTTGCCAGGTGTAGAATTCCTGGTTGGCAGTTCTTTTCTTCAATTTCTTTAAATGTATCATGCCACTATTTCTGTTCTCCAAGGTGTCTGATAAGAAATTCACTAGGATAGTCATATTAAGAGCTCTTGCATATGATGGGTCCATTTTATCTTGCTGTTTTCAATGTCCTTTTCCTGTCTTTGCCGTTCAGCAGTTAGATTTTAATGTGTCTTAGGGTCTCTGATTTTGTCCTACTTGGAATTCATTGAGCTTCTTGTAATTGTATATTTATATCTCTATTCAAATTTGGGAAGTTTTCCATACTTATATCTTCAGATGATTTTTCTTTTTTTCTCTTTCTCTTCACCTCCTGCAAGTTCCTGATGTAGTTTGCATGTTCATCACCTCTAAATCCCATGTTGAAATGTGATCCCTAATGTAGGAGGTAGGGCATAGTGGGGAAGGTTTGGGTCATGGAGGTAAGTTTCTCATGGACAGTTTGGTGCCCTTCTCACAGTAATGAGTGAATTCTCACTCTATTATGTCATGTGAAAGCTGGTGTTGAAATAGCCTGGTACTTCCTCCCTTCCTCTCTCACCATGTGACATGCTTGCTCTCCCTACACCTCCTGCCATGATAGTAAGCTTCCTGAAGCCCTCACCAGAAGCAAATGCCAGTACTATGCTTCTTGTATAGTCTGCAGAACGGTCAGCCAAAATAAACCTTTTTTTCTTTATAAATAACCCAGCATTAGATACTACTTTACAGCAATATAAAACAGACTGACATACTACAAGATATATTTTGGTCTGCTTGATGATGTTTTACATCTCTCTTCCCTCCTATTCACTTAACTTTTTTCTTACTTCTCATACTCGATAATTTCTAAAGACCATCATTCAAATTGTATGATTGTTTCTTTTCCCTGTTTGAGTTTGCTGTTTAAACCCCCTGGTGAATTTTATAATTGAGTTCGTGCCTTTTGCAGCTCCAGATGTAGTTAGGTTTTTTAAATAATTTCTATCATGTTGTGAATATTTTTCATACATAGTTTTCTGATTTCTTTTTATGTTTAGTGTATGTTTCATTTTAACTATTTGAGGATATTAAGAAAGCAGTTTTAAAGTTGTTTTTTTTAATTCCAATTCATGTCTTCTTTTAGGGAAGCTGCCTTTTTTAGTTTATGTTGCTCCTTTAAATGGGTCATGTTTCCGTCTTCTACCTGTAATGTCTTGCCCTCAGGCATATGTGGATTTGCAGTTCTCCTGTAGGTTTTATGTGCCATGGAACTGGCCCTGTCTTTCTGTCAACTGAAGATAGAATTTATACTTAATGTTCTTCATATGATCTTTGATGGAGATCATATTCCCATAATATATCAGAGTAATGCAGAGAATAATCTTTTAGGTAACCCATAGATGAGTCAGAATGTTGCAAACATGTTCTACTCTGCTACTTCTGCCTAACCAAAGGAACACATGGTTGCCTCATTTTCTGCTGATTACACTACTATGCCAGGAACGAGATGAAGCAAGAGTGAATAAAAATACCACAGAATTTTCTAACATATTGAATGTGTCTCTTTCTTGACTGTGCATTCAGTTGGTGGTTATCATTCTTTAACTGGTTGCAGAATTTCTATAATATTATTTTAGTCCATCTATAGCTGTTTTCTTAATGTTTTCATGGGGGAATGATGAACTGTGACTTCCTAGACTATACCTTTTAGACATCACTTTCAAAGGCGTATTTTAAGATCTAAAAAGTGCTTAGCATGACTCTCATCTTTTCAAATACATTGAATATATTAACTTAAGGCAAAAATTAGCATATTTAGAAATGGTTTAAAAAGGAGAAAATATGAGAGTATTCTCAAGAAATTTACTACTATGCAGACATCTGGAATTTTTAAAAAGTTATCCCCTGCCTTGGCCTTCCAGAGTGCTGGGATTACAGGCATGAGCCACCACACCAGGCCTAAATTTTTAATGTGGTTGTTTGGTTTTATGCTTGTTAATTTCCTTTAGTTTCTTATAGATGCTAAATGTTAGGCCTTTGTCAGTTGCATAGTTCACAAACATTTACTCTCATTCTGTAGGTTGTTTACTCTGCTGATAGTTTCTTTTGCTGTACTGAAGTTCTTTAATTAGGTCCCATTTGTCATTTTTTGTTGTTGCTGCAATTGCTTTTCATGTCATTGTTATGACATCTTTGCTGGGTCCTATGTCCAGAATGATATTTCCTAAGTTATCTTCCAGGGTTTTTAAAGTTTTAGATTTTACATTTAAATATGTAATCCATCCTCAGTTGATTTTTCTATATGGTGTAAGGAAGGAGGTCCTGTTTCAGTCTTCCACACATTGTTAGCTAGTTTATCCCAGCACCATTTATTGAATAGGAAGTCCAGGCCGGGCGCGGTGGCTCAAGCCTGTAATCCCAGCACTTTGGGAGGCCGAGA
>NW_012105032.1:1180260-1205909 GCF_000951045.1 Mandrillus leucophaeus
ATTGAATCTGTAAATTGCTTTGGGCAGTAAAGTCATTTTAACAATATCGATTCTGTCTTTCATGAGCATGAAATGTCTTTCCATTCATTTGTGACATCTCTGATTTTTTGAGCAGTATTATGTAATTTTCATTGTGGAGATCTGTTACCTCTCTGATTAGCTGTATTCCTAGGTATTCCATTTTTCTCATTGTGAATGGGATTGCATTCTTCATTTGGCTCTCAGCTTGGATGTTGGTGGTATATAGAAGTGCAACTGATTTTCGTACATTGCTCTTGTATCATTTAACTTTGCTTACATTGTTTATCACATCAAGAAACTTTTGGGCAGAGGCTATGGGGTTTTCTAGGTATAGAATAATATAATCTAAAAAAAAAAAAAGGATAGTTGGACTTCCTTTCTTTCTATTTCAATGCCTATTATTTCTTTCTCTTACCTAATTTCTCTGGCTAGGACTTCCAGTAAAATGTTTGAGTGGTGAGAGAGAGCATTAATGTCTTGGTCTGCTTCTCAAGGGAATGTTTCCAACTTTTGTCTATTCAATGTGACGTTTGTCATGGATTTATCATAGATAAATTTTATTATTTTGAAGTACGTTTTTTAAATTATTTTGAAGTAAAGTTTCTAGTTTGTGGAAGATTTTTAACAAGTAAGGAGTTGAATTTTATCTAAAACCTTTTCTGAATCTATTGAGATGATCATGTAGTATTTGTTTTTAGTTCTATTTATGGGATGAATTAAATTTATTTATTTACATATGTTGAAACAACCTTGCATCTCAGGTAAAAAACAACTTGATCATGGTGGATAAACTTGATCAAGTTTAAACCTGATGTGCTGTTTAGTTTGGTTTGCTAGTAATTTGATAAATATTTTTGTATCTATTGTTCTTCAAATATATTGGCCTGGTGTGTGTGTGTGTGTGTGTGTGTGTGTGTGTGTCCCAGGTTTTGTTATCAGGATGTCCCTGGCCTCATAGAATGAGTTAGAGAGGAATGTCTCTTCCTCAAGTTTTTTGGAATATTTTCAATAGAAATGGATCCTCTCTTCTTTGTACATCTAGAATAATTTGTCTATGAATTTTTCTGCTCCTGGGCTTTTTCTTTTGGTAGGCTTTTTATTACTGATTCAATTTTGGAATTCATTATTGATCTGCTCAAGAATTCAATTTACTCATGGTTTAATCTAGGAAGGTTTTGTGTTTCCAGGAATTCATCCATTTTTTTCTAGGGTTTTTTTTAGCTTATGTTCATAGAGATGAAAGGAAGAAAACAGAGAATGTGCCAACTTCTAAATCCATGGATTATTCATGCTCATAATGTAGAAGATGTACAAACAATCTCTAGACAAGTAATTTTCAGACAGCATATGTTTTCCTGAAAATTCTCAGGCAAAAATGTAAAGACTACCAAGCAAGATGAGCTCTTTCAAATAGCCTTTCTAAAATTGTGAATGAAGTTCTAAAATTTAAACTCACAATAGGGTTTCCCCAACAGCTTGATTTTCTTCTTCTATGTGTATCTGTAAATAGAATTCTATGATGGATTAGAGACTTAAATGTTAGATCTAATACCATAAAAACCCTAGAAGAAAACCTAGGTAGTACCATTCAGGACATAGGCATGGGCAAAGACTTCATGTCTAAAACAACAAAAGCAATGGCAGCAAAAGCCAAAATTGACAAATGGGATCTAATTAAACTAAACAGCTTCTGCACAGCAAAAGAAACTACCATCAGAGTGAACAGGCAACCTACAGAATGGGAGAAAATTTTTGCAATCTACTCATCTGACAAAGGGCTAATATCCAGAACCTACAAAGAACTCAAACAAATTTACAAGAAAAAAACAAACAACCCTATCAAAAAGTGGGCAAAGGATATGAACAGACACTTCTCAAAAGAAGACATTCATACAGCCAACAGACACATGAAAAAATGCTCATCATCACTGGCCATCAGAGAAATGCAAATCAAAACCACAATGAGATACCATCTCACACCAGTTAGAATGGCGATCATTAAAAAGTCAGGAAACAATAGGTGCTGGAGAGGATGTGGAGAAATAGCAACACTTTTACACTGTTGGTGGGATTGTAAACTAGTTCAACCATTATGGAAAACAGTATGGCGATTCCTCAAGGATCTAGAACTAGATGTACCATATGACCCAGCCATCCCATTACTGGGTATATACCCAAAGGATTATAAATCATGCTGCTATAAAGACACATGCACACGTATGTTTATTGTGGCACTATTCACAATAGCAAAGACTTGGAATCAACCCAAATGTCCATCAGTGACAGACTGGATTAAGAAAATGTGGCACATATACACCATGGAATACTATGCAGCCATAAAAAAGGATGAGTTTGTGTCCTTTGTAGGGACATGGATGCAGCTGGAAACCATCATTCTTAGCAAACTATCACAAGAACAGAAAACCAAACACCGCATGTTCTCACTCATAGGTGGGAACTGAACAATAAGATCACCTGGACTCGGGAAGGGGAACATCACACACCGGGGCCTATCATGGGGAGGGGGGAGGGGGGAGGGATTGCATTGGGAGTTATTCCTGATGTAAGAGTTGATGGGTGCAGCACAGCAACATGGCACAAGTATACTTATGTAACAAACCTGCACATTGTGCACATGTACCCTAGAACTTAAAGTATAATAATAAAAAAGAAAAAAGAAAAAAAAAGAAATGGTGGGGAAAAAAAAAAAGAATTCTAGATAAATGCTTTAATGTGACTAAATCCCTTTGACAACTTTTCAAAATGTTATAGTGTGTGTGTTTGTGTGTGTGTGTACATGTGCACGTGTGTATGTATGTGTCAGAGGGGAATAAAGAAGAATAGAGAGAGAGAGAGAGGAATAACAATCCAGTACCATATCTGATTGTAATTGGCTATAATATACATTATCTTTATTTTCTAAGGTGTTGTGATTTTTAACTATTATAATACTATGTATAGGCCTTTAGCCAAATTTTGTGTGCAGAGTATGGTAGTAGAAATTTATAGATATAAAGATGCCCTATTTTATAGAGTGAAATGTTAAAGATTATTTACTTAGTAGCAGAACTATTGTTAGAAGACAGATTTTCTCCCTTTTAATCTTGATCTTTTCACCTACCAATGGATCATTTGTTGCTTTCCTCGTATCATGAAACATGTCTTTTTAAAGTAGATGTTGGTACAACCAGGAAGAACTGAGTTTAAGGCGTAATACATTGCTTACGCCCAAAAATGTTGAATTTCAAAAGATAATAATATCTGGTGGCATGTACTAGTATCTCAGTGGTTTTGTTTCTGTGATATTATGCTTAGTTAGTTGAAGACGACTAAAATAATATAATCTCCATAATTTTAACTGACTGAACTCTTACAGAATAAATTAAGAGTGTTTTTAGTGTTATTCAAGAGATTTTAGTGCATGAGCAAGTGAAATCAATGGGTAGATGTACTAAGATAGCAACGCCTGACTTTAAAGGACCAGCACTTCAACTTTTATTTTATTTTCTATATTGTTGTATCAGAGTGCCTTAATATTTCTGACAAATGGAAATTATTGGTTAGAATTTCAATTCTAACTATATGATGAATGATCAAATCATATGGAAGTTATTAGGTCAAAATATTATAACAGATAGGAGCAATTCCATGTCTAGTTCTAGTCAAGTCTTTGGCAGATCTGTCATTTTAGTTCAATAGAAAAAAATATAGAAATTATATTTTATGTAGCAGTTTTTGACAATTTGAAAATGGGGATCCAAGTGGATTTCACTATTCATAGTATATATGTCACATTTTTACTCCTGGCTGTTGGCAATGCTTGTCAGTCATAGCCCTGTGATTTTACTGCATTCACATTTTGATACAAAATGTAGATGGTGATACTGGTTGTTGTGGTGATACTGCTGGTGGTAGAATATTGTTGCTATTGTTCCTCATATGAGGAATATGTAATATAAAATGTTTAATGGACTATTTTTTTCTTTAGAGATTTTAAATAACACACTATAATTTTCGTTCTGAAAATAACTGTCCTTTAATTTTTTCTTAATTTATTAAAAATATTTTACAGTTTTATCTGGATACTAAATTTGGATAAGCTAATTTATAGAAAGAGTAGGTGTGGTATCTAAATGCCAAGAACAACTTGAAATATATGATGTGTTTGGTTGAGTGCCAAAATTGCAATGTGCCAATTTTCTATGAAATAATATACGTTCATGTGTGGGGTTGGGGGGATGATGCATTTAAGATGCCTCTTTTCTTCTAAGTACATTTATGCGAAAATTGTTGTTGGAGACAGCAATCTTAGTTTCCTGTCATCTTGAATGAGTAATAGTCTATTATTCAGATATACAATGTAGAAAAGAGGCCATTCCACAACCCAAATATAGTTCGATGAGCTGAAGTATGATTGGTTAACACGTCAAACATAAAAGCTTTTTATGCATTGATTTCTCTACATTCCTTACAATAATTTATCTAATTTGTTTGATTGATTGACTCTTTGTGTTGCAGTATGCATTTATTCAATAAAGTACCTACATCATAAAATCAATATATAGTTGCATTCCTGCATTAAGTACCATTTTAGAAAGTGTGATTGAATTTCCACAGAAATTAATAAATGTGATAGATGCATTTATTATTTGGATTAGACAGAAAATAAGAAAAAGTCATGTAAGTGTGTCTTTTTTATTATAAAAATATGTATTTTTTATTTTCAAGCTCTTATTAGCTCTTAAATTTTATAAATGTTATATAAAGTAGTTTTCAAGAGCACAGTATCTAGGTAATAAAAGTTAATTATTAGTATTTTGCACCAAATAGGTCAAAAATTATACACAGTTTTTCAACTGAATGGGGAGTTGGTGCCCTTAACCTTTATGTTGTTCAAAGGCACATATACATATGTATATGTACACACACACAAACACACACACACACACACATACATAGATGGAGAGTGGGAGAGAGAAAGAGATAAATTTTCAGAAATTGACTCAAGCAATTATGGGGTCTGGCAAGTCTGAAATCTGTAAGGCCTGTCAGCAAGCTGATGAAGGAGACAAGATTTTCAAATTAGTGTTGAGGCAGAATTTCTTCTTCTCCAGGACAGCTCAGTTTTAGCTCTTAATACCTCCAACTAATTGTATGAGATCCACTCATGTTATTAAGAGTAATATACTGTGCTTAAATTTAACTGATTACAAAAGTTAATCACATCTACAAAAGATGGGTTGTGCAATTTGGCACCAAAGCCTGGCTAATATGACATAAAAATTAATCATTAGCGCATCATTTATATAAAATAGATCATTGTTTTCCTTTTCCCTTTTTAAAAAGTCAGTTATTAATTATCAGTACATTGTGTAAGAATAATATTAATTATATGGTTATAATAAATATATAAGAAAATACCTCATTGGAACAACTGACTGGTATTTGGCTAAGTTGTTACATTCTGGATTGCTTAATAACTAGCCTATAAATAGAAGCTATTAATTTTACATCACATAAAAGTAGATTTATCAACCTCTTTTTGGGGTCAGATGCATAGATCAACATATATTTTAATAATCTCTTTTAATTACTGATAATAACACTGGGATATAAGGCTATTTCATTTTTTTAAACAAATTCCCTACCCAAACTATTTACAGTCTTATTTCTATAATGATATAATTGAAATTTTACCCAGTAGTTTATATAGCTTTGCATTCGATAGCTTTTTATATTTGAAACACATTAGAAATTAATGATAAATCAGCCACAAAATGTTACAGCTGTAATTTGTAAGAAAAGTAACATTTTAATTATCAAAATTAGTTGGATAATCGATTTAGCATTTTTATGTTAAAATGTCTCCTAAATGGTTGACTTCATAGTTGATTTTGAATAGAAATTTACATGTAAATTTTCAAATGCAGTTTATGAAAAATATATTATAAAATACATTTTTTGGGAAATGAATTTCCAGGTAACTTTACATCTTGGAATACAAAAAATCAGAACTTCTCCTTGCTCCCTTATGACCAGAGATTAATAATCCTTGTTGTTACCCCTATTTTTATCAGTTGTGTCGGATAAACATTTACATCTATAAACAATATCACACTTCCTACAGAGATTATGGTCTTGATATTTTGGCTTATCCTTCATTGGTTCACACATAATCTTTGAATTGGGTGATATCACATATTTTTGTTATATATTAGTGTAATAATCTTCCCTATTTTACTTTCAATCTTTCAAAGCTTTTGTTGCTTTTTTCCAAATACTATTCATTTAGGCCAGTGTTTCTGAAAATTGTACAGGCATCTAAATCAGTTGGAAGTCTTGTTAAAACACAAATTGCTGCACCCCACTCTAAAGCTTCTGATTTACTAAATGCAGGGTGAAGCCCCAAAGTTTGCTTTTCTAGTGAGCTTCCATATGATATTGATATTACTGATCTGGGAACCACAAGTTGAAAAACTATGATTTAGCCTTCCTGTTTCTTGAACTCCATGTTTTATGTCTGGTAAATGGGGAAAAGCTGAGAACACTAAAAAGGAATGAGAAAACATGAGAAAAATTTCTAGATCAGTGATTTTCAATCTTAGCTACACATTAGAAATACTTATATAGCTTTAAAAAATAAGGATGCCTGGATACTTTTTTCAGAGATTTTGAGATTTTTTAATTAATTAATTTTTTATTATACTTTAAGTTCCGGGAAACATGTGCAGAACGTGCTGGTTTGTTACATAGGTAATACAGGTGCCATGGTGGCTTGTTGCACCCATCAACTTGTCCTCTAGGTTTTAAGCCCCATATGCATTAGGTATCTGTCCTATTGTTCTCCCTCCCCTTGACCCCCAACCCCCGAAAGGTCCCAATGTGTGATGTCCCCTCCCTGTGTCCATGTGTTCTCTTTTTTCAACTCCCATTTATGAGTAAGAACATGTAGCTTTTGGTTTTCTGTTCCTGTGTTAGTTTACTGAGAATGATGGTTTCCAGCTTCATCCATGTCCCTGCAAAGGACATTAACTCATTCTTTTTGTTGCATAGTATTCCATGATATATATGTGCCACATTTTCTTTATCCAGTCTATCATTGATGGACATTTGGGTTGGTTCCAAGTCTTTGCTATTGTAAATAGTGCTGCAATAGACATACATGTGCATGTGTCTTTATAGTAGAATGATTTATAATCCTTTGGGTATATACTCAGTAATGGGATTGCTGGGTCAAATGGTATTTCTGGATCTAGATCCTTGAGGAATTGCCACACTGCCTTCCACAATGGTTGAACTAATTTACACTCCCACCAACAGTGCAAAAGCTTTCCCTTTCTCCACATCATCTCCAGCATCTGTTGTTTTCTGACGTTTTCATGATCGTCATTCTAACTGGCATGAGATGGTATCTCATTGCGGTTTTGATTTCTGTTTCTCTAATCATCAGTGATGACGAACTTTTTTTCATATGATTGTTGGCCACATAACCGTCTTCTTTTGAGAAGTGTCTGTACATATCCTTTGCCCACTTTTTGATGGAGTTGGTTTTTTTTTTTTTTCTTGTAAATTTTTTTATGCTTCTTGTAGGTTCTGGATATTAACCCCTTCTCAGATGGATAGATTGCAAAAATTTTCTCCCATTCTGTAGGTTGCCTGTTCAATCAAAATATCCCCAAATAATAAGAGCTATTTATGACAAACCCATAGCCAATATCGTACTGAATGGCAAAAGCTGGAAGCATTCTCTTTGAAAATTGGCACAAGACAAGGATGCCCTCTCTCACCACTCCTATTCAACATAGTATTGGAAGTTCTGGTCAGGGCTATCAGGCAAGAGAAAAAAATAGGGTATTCAAATAGGAAGAGAGGAATTCAAATCGTCTCTGTTTGTAGATAACATGATTGTTTATTTAGAAAACCCCATCGTCTCAGCCCCAAAACTCCTTAAGCTGATAAGAAATTTCAACAAAGTCTCAGGATACAAAATCAAAGTGCAAAAATCACAGGCATTCTTAAATGCCAATAATAGAAAAACAGAGCCAAATCATGAGTGAACTCCCATTCACAATTGCTACAAAAGAATAAAATACCTAGGAATACAACTTACAAGGGACGTGAAGGACCGCTTCAAGAACTACAAACCACTGCTCAAGGAAATAAGAGAGGACATAAACAAATTTTAAAAATTCCATGCTCATGGATAAGAAGAATCAATATCAAGATAATGGCCCTACTGCCCAAGGTAATTCATAGATTCAATGCTATTGCCATCAAGCTACTATTGACTTTCTTTACAGAACTTGAAAAAAACTACTTTAAATTTTATATGGAACCAAAAAATACCCCTATACTCAAACAAACCTAAGCAAAAAGAACACAGCTGGAAACATCACACTACCTGATCTCAAAGTATACTACAAGGCTACAGAAACCAAAACATCACGGTAATAATACCAAAACAGATATGTAAGCCAGTGGAACAGAACAGAAGCCTCAGAAATAACACCACACATCTACAACCATCTGATCTTCCGACAAAAACAAACAATGGGGAAAAAATTTCTTTTTTAATAAATGGTGCTGGGAAAACTGGCTAGCCACATGCAGAAAACTGAAACTGGACCCCTTCCTAACATCTTATACAAAAATTAACTCAAGATGAATTAAAGACTTAAATGTAAAGCCTCAAACCATAAAAAACCTTGAAAAAAATACTAGACAGTACCATTCAGGACATAGGCATGGGCAAAGACTTCATGACTAAAACACCAAAAGCAATTGTAACCAAAGCCAACGTTGATGAATGGGATCTAATTAGACTAAAGAGCTTCTGCATAGCAAAATAAACTATCATCAGAGTGAACATGCATTTGAATTTTTAAAATTCTTTGGGTACTTCTGATATAAAGCCAGAATTGAAATCCTATCTTCTATATCAACAGAGATTACAACTAACTCTTCTTACTATTAGATAGAAATGACAATGGGGTAAATCACATTTTTTTTGAGAGAAGACTTTTCTAGAAATATTCACATTCTTTGAAAAATATTTAACCAAATAATTTGATATTATGTGTAGAATTATTTAAGCTTTGAAGTCAGAAAGACTCTTTATTAATTCATGCAATGTATTTTTGAGATTGTCAGTTTTTAAGGTTCAGTTGTAGAACTAAATCTCAAAAAGAAAACAGCATAGTAACAATGTTTGCAAAAGAACTGCTACTCTTATCAGAATATTCTATCTTTATTCACTCTAGCTGATAGACACCAACAAACTTCAGTTTCCATAAATAACCTGGAAGGTAGAATTTTCAGGTCCTGGTGGAAACTACTATTAACTAGGACTTCAACAAGAAACAAAAAATTAGCATAAAGAACATCAATTATCTGAATATGAACATATATGAATGAACTAAGTATTTTTTTTCATCTTGGACTGCTAAAATTATTTTTAACATAAAATTTTAATAGTTTGGGGGAACAGGTGGTTTTTTACTACATGGATAAGTTCTTTAATGGTAATTTCTGAGACTTTGGTGCACCTGTCACAAGAGCGTGTACACTGTACCCAAGGGGTAGTCTTTTATCCCTCAGCACTCTTCCCCACATTTCCTTGAGTCCCCAAAGTCCATTATATCATTCTTATGCCTTTGCATCCTCATAGCTTAGCTCCCAATTATAATTGAGAACAGATAATATTTGGATTTTGATCCCTGAGTTACTTCACTTAGAATAATGGCCTCCATTTCCATCCAAGTTGATGCAAAAGTCATTATTTCATTCCTTTTTACGGCTGAGTAGTATTTCATGTTGTATATCTATCACATTTTCTTTATCCACTCATTTGTTGATGGGTATTTAGGGTGGTTCCATATTTTTGTAATTAGGAATTGTCCTGCTATAAACATGCATGTGCAAGTGTCTTTTTCATGTAATGGCTTATTTTCCTCCGGGTGGATACAGAGCTGTGGGACTGCTGAATCAAACGGTAGTTCTACTTTTAGCTGTTTAAGGAATCTCCATGCTGTTTTTTCATAGTGGTTGTACTAATTTACATTCTCACCAGCAGTATAAAAGTGTTCCCTTTTCATCACATGCATACCAACATCTTTTTTTTTTTTATATTTTAATTATGGACATTTTTGCAAGAGTAAAGTGATATCTCATTGTAGTTTTAATTTGCATTAACCTGATAATTCATGATGCTGAGAATTTTTAAAATATGTTTGTTGGCCATTCGTACATTTTCTTTTGAAAATTATTTATTCATGCCTTTGCCTATTTTTGATGATATCATTTTTTTTTTTCTTGCTGATTTGTTTGAGTTCTTTGTAGATTCTGGATATTAGTCCTTTGTTGGATGCATAGTTTGGAAATATTTTCTCACCTAGTCTGTGGGTTGTCTGTTTACTCTGTTGATTACTTCTTTTGCTGTGCAGAAGAAATAATGTGATTAATTTAATCACATCTCATTTATTTATTTTTGCTTTTGTTGCATTTGCTATTGTGTTCTTGGTCATGAATTATTTGCCTAATCCAATGTCTAGAAGAGTTTTTCTGATGTTGTCTTCCAGAATTTTTATAGCCTCAGGTCTTCGATTTAAGTCTTTGATCTGTCTTGACTTGATTTTTGTATAAGATAGGAGATGAGGATCCAGTTTCATTCTTCTACATGTGGCTTGCTAATTATCCCAGCAGCATTTGTTGAATAGAATGTCCTTTCCCCACTTTAAGTTTTTGTTTGTTTTGTTGATGATCAGTTGGTGTAAGCATTTGGCTTTATATCTGGGTTCTTTATTCTGTTCAGTCACTCTACATGCCTATTTTTATACCAGTACCAGGCTGTTTTGTTAACTACATCCTTGTAGTATAGCTTGAATTCGAGTAATGTGATGCCTCCAAATTTGATCTTTTTGCTTAGTATTTCTAGGCTATGTGGGCTCTTCTTGATTCTGTATAAATTTTAGGATTTTTTTTCTAGTTTTGTGAAGAATGATGATGGTAATTTGATAGTAATTGCATTGAATCTGTAGATCACTTTGGCAGTATGGTCATTTTCACAATATTGATTCTACCCATTCATGAGCATAAGTGTTTTCATTTGTTTTTGTTGTTGGTAGTTTCTTTCAGCAGTGTTTTGTAGTTTTCCTTGTAAAGATACTTTACCTACTTTGTTAGGTATATTTCTAGTATTTTTTTAAATTTTTTGTAGCTCTTGTAAAAGGGATTGAGTTCTTAATTTGTTTCTCAGCTTGTTTATTTTTGGTGTATAGCAGTGCTATTAATTTGTGCACACTGATTTTGTATCCTGAAACTGTACTGAATTCATTTATCACATCTAGAAACTTTTTGGATGAGTCTTTAGGGTTCCAGGTATATGAGCCTATCATTAGTGAACAGCAACAGTTTGGTTTCCTCTTTCCCAATTTGGATGCCTTTCATTTCACTCTCTTGTCTAATTGCTCTGGCAAAGTCTTCCAGTACTATGTTCAATAGAAGTAATGAAAGTGGGTATCCTTGTTTTGTTCCAGTTCTCAGGAGGAATGCTTTCATCTTTTCCCCATTTAGTATAATGTTGACTGTGGTTTTGTCATAGATGACTTTTGTTACCTTGAGGTGTGTCCCTTCTATACCAATTTTGCTGAGTGTTTTAATCATAAAGGGATATGCTAGATTTTGTCAAATGTTTTTTCTGCATCTATTGGAATGATTATATAATTATTGTTTTTAATTTTGTGTGTGTGATATATCACATTTATTGACTTGCATATGTTCAAACATCCCTGCATCCCTGGTATAAAACCCACTTGATCATGGTGAATTATCTTTCTGATATGCTGTTGGATTTGGTTAGCTGGCATTTTGTTGAAGATTTTTGTATCTATATTCTTTAGGGATATTGACCTGTAGTTTTCATTTTTTGTTATGTCCTTTTCTGGTTTTAAAATTACAGCAATACAAACTTCATAGAATGATTCAGGGAGGAGTCCCTCTTTCTCTATATTTTGAAATAGTTTTGGTAGGATTGGTACCAATTCTTCTTTGAATGTCTGATACAATTCAGTTATGAATCCATTTGGTCCTGAATTTGTCAGCAATTTTTAAATTACTGTTTCAATCTAGCTACTTGTTATTGCTCTATTCAGAGCTTCTATTTCTTCCTGATGTAATCTAGGGGGGGAGTTATATATTTCCAACAATTTATCTGTCTCCTCTAAATTTTCTACTTTGTATGTAAAGTTGTTCATAGTACCCTTGAATTAGCTTTTGTATTTCTCTGGTATCAGTTGTAACATCTCATTGAGCTTATTTGATTCTTCTCTTTTCTTTTCTTGGTTAATCTCACTAATGGTTTATTAATTTTATTTGTCCTTTCAAATACAATTCAGGCCTCCTTGAGCTGTGGTGGACTCCACCCAGTTTGAGCTTTCCAGCCACTTTATTTACCTACTTAAGCCTCAGCAATGGTGGGCGCCCCTCCCCCAGCCTTGCTGCGGCCTTGCAGTTAGATCTCAGACTGCTGTGCTAGCAATGAGGGAGGCTCCATGGGCATGGGACCCTCTGAGCTAGGTGCGTGATATAATCTCTTAGTGTGCCGTTTGCTAAGACCCTTGGTAAAGGCAATATTAGGGTGGGAGTGACCCAGTTTTCCAGGTGTTGTGTGTGATGGTTTCCCTTGGCTAGAAAAGGGAATTCCCTTCCCCCTTGCACTTCCTGGATGAGGTGATGCCTGGCCCTGCTTCAGTTCTCGCTGGTTGGGCTGCACCCACTGTCCTGCCCCCACTGTCCAAAATGCCCCAGTGAGATTGCCTTCTTTTGTTGACTTTGTCAATAATCAGTTTGTTGTAAGTATGTGGATCCTTTTCTGGTTTCCATATTGTATACCAATGATTTATATGTTCATTTTATACCAATACCATGCTGTTTTGATTTCTACAGCCATGTAGTATAATTTGAACAATGTAATGTGATTCTTACCTTTTTGTTCTTTTTTCTTAGAATTTATTTTGCTATTTTGGCTCTTTTTTGGTTCCATATGATTTTAGGATTGTTTTCTTTAGTTATTTGAAATATCACATTGATATTTTGATAGGATTTGCATTGCATCTTTTGGGCAGTATAGTCGTTTTAACAGTACTGATCTTTCTGATTAATGACCATGTGGCATTTTTCCATTGGTTTGTGTCATCTACAATTTCTTTCATCAGTGTCTTGTATACTTCCTTGTGAAGGTCTTTTACTGCCTTGGTTAAATATATTTCTAGATGTTTTGTAGCTATTATAAATGGGGTTGTCTTCTTGATTTGTTACTTAGTTGAATTATTATTGCTAAATGCTGCCAATGGTTATACATTGATTTTGTATCCAGAAAATTGATTGATTTATCAATTCTCAGAGATTTTTTATTGGAGTCTTTAGGGTTGTTTAGATATAAGTTTATGACATCAGTGAACAAGGATAATTTTATTTTCTCTGTTCCACCTAGAATTTCTAGCACTGTGTTGAATAGGAATGGTGAAAGTGGGCATCCTTGTTTTGTCCCAGCTCATAGAGGGAATGGTTTCAACTTTTCCTTATTCAGTGTTATGTTGGCTATGGGTTTGTCACATAATGCTTTTATTTGTTTTGATATATGATTTTGTTCATATGGATCTTCTTTCTTATTTGCTTGACTAATCTAGCTAGAGGTTTGCCAACTTTTAAAATCTCTCTGAAGAACCAACTTTGCATTTCATTGATTCTTTATAATTCTCTTTGTATTTTTTGTCTCAATTCAATTTAAATCTGCCCTGATTTTTGTCATTTCTTTTCTTTTCCCAACTTTGAGTTTGATATTTTCTTGTTTTACAAGTTTGTTGAGATGCAATGTTAGATTGTAAACTTGTGATCTTTCTACTTTTTCATGTAGGCATTCAATTCTATAAACTTTCCCCTTGATACTACTTTTGAGGTATTCCAGAGATTTGGGTATGTTGTGTTTCCATTTCCATGTGTTTAAAAAAGTTTAATATGTACCTTAATTTTTCCTTTACTCAAGGATGACTCAGGAGCATGTTGGTTAATTTTTATGCCTTTGTATAGTTTCCAAAGTTTCTCTCAGTATTGATTTATAGTTGGATTTTGTTGTGGTCTAAAAAGATACTTTATATGATTTCAATTTTTAGGAACTTTTTGAGACTTGTTTGGTAGCTTAATATATGGTCTACCTTATAGAATGTTTCACGTGTTGATAAGAAGAGTGTATAGTCTATAGTTGTTGAGTAGAATATGCTGTACAGTTTGTTAGGTCTATTTTGTCTAAAGTCCAATTTAAATCCAATAATTCTTAGTAGATTTTATCTCCTGGTGATTTCTCTGTGCTGTGATGGGAGTTCTAAATTCTCTCAATATTATCATATTGCTGTCTATGTCTCTATATGGGTCTAGTAATATTTGTTTTATAAATTTGGGTGCTGTGGTGTTGGGTGCACACATATCTAGAATTGTTATGGGTTTTTTTTTTTTTTTGAAAATTTACAGCACCTCCCACTTCTCTTCCTCCTGCTCTGGCCATGTGAAGTGCTGGCTTACCCTTTGCCTTTCTCCATAATTATAAGTTTCCTGAGGCCTCCCCAGAAGTCAATCAGATGCCAGCCCTATGGTTCCTGTACAGCCTGTGGAAATATGAGCCAACTAGGCCTCTTTTTTTCATAAATTACCCAGTCTAAGGTGCTTCTTTATAGCCAAGCAAGCATGACCTAACATAGAAAATTGGTACTGAAGAGTGGGATATTGTGACTGGAACTTAAACATTTAAAAGGGAAGCAAAGCATGAAAGTTTGGAAAACATGCAGCTTGATTATGTGGTAGGAAAAAAAAAGGCCCATTTTCAGGGGAGAAACTCAAGCAGGCTGCAGAAATTTGCATAAGTAAAGAGGAGCCAAGGAATAATAGCCAAGACAATGGGGAAAAGGACTAGAAAGCATTTCAGAGATTTTGTGACAGTCTCTCCCATCATAGGCCAGGAGGATTAGGAGGGAAGAATGGCTTTGTGTACCAGGCCCAGGGCACCACTGCCCTGTGCAGCCTCAGGTCACTGCTTCCCACATGCCAGTTACTCTAGCTCCAGCTCTGGCTAAAAGGGACCCAGGTACAGCTCAGGCCACTGCTTCAGATGGTGTAGGCCACAAACCTTGGCTGCCTTCACATGGGGTTAAGCCTGTGGTTGCACAGAGAGCAAGAGTTGAGGCTTGAGAGACTTCAACTGGATTTCAGAGAATGTGTGAAAATGCCTGGATGTCTAGGCAGAAGCCTGCAGTAGGGGAAGCACGCTTACAAAGAATCTCTGCTATGGCAGTGTGGAAAAGAAATGTGAGGTTTGAGCCCCCACACAGTATCCCAACTGGGGCACTGCATAGTGGAGCTGTCAGAAGAGGGTCATCATACTCCAGACCCCTCCAGAATGGTAGACCCAATGGCAGCTTGCATCCTGCACCTGGAAAAGCTGCAGTCACTCAATGCCAGTCCTTGAGAGCCGCTATTGAGGCTGAACTCTGAAAAGTCAGGAGCGTGAAGCTTCCCAAGGCCTTGGGAGCCCATCCCTTGTACCAGTGTGCTCTGAATATGAGGCATGGAGTCAAAGTAGATTATTTTAGAGCTTAAGGTTTAATGGTTGGCCTGCTGGATTTTGGACTTGCATAGGGCCTGCAGCCCCTTTCATTTGGCCAGATTCTGCTTTCTGGAATGGCAATATTTACCCCATGCCTATACTACAAGTGCATCTTGGAAGTAACTAACTTGTTTTTGATTTTACAGGCTCATAGGTGGAAAGGACTGGCCTTACCTCAGATGAGACTTTTGAGTTACTGATGGAAAAAGTTTACATCTTTGGAATTATTGGGAAGGCACAACTGTATTTTGAAATGTGAGGACATGAGATTTTGGAAGGGCCAGGGGTGGAATGATATGGTTTGAATCTGTGTGCCAACCCAAATTTCATATTGAAATGTAATCCACAATGCTGGAGGTAAGGCCTAATGGAGGATGATTGGATCATGGAGGCAGTTTCTCTTGAGTGGTTTAGCACCATCCCTGTGGTGCTGTTCTTGTGATATTGAGTGAGTGAGTTATCAGCAGATCTAGTTGTTTGAAAATGTTTAGCACCTCCCCTTCTCTTCCTCTTGTTCTGGCCATGTGAAGTGCTGGCTTCCTCTTTGCCTTCTGCAATGATTGTAAGTTACCCGAGGCATCTCCGTAAGCCAAGCAGATGCCAGCATCATGCTTTATGTAAAGCCTGTGGAACCATGAGCCAATTAAACCTCTTTTCTTCGTAAATTATCCAGCTTTAGGTATTTCTTTATAGAAATGTGAGAACAGCCTAATACACTGATTATAAAATTAATTCCTTCATCTTGACTTTAGATAGTCTGATATCAATCAGCCATTTTGAAATCCTTTATGTCATATATTTTCGTGGAGATCATTGGGCCTCTTGAGTCTGGATATTTATATGTCTTGCTAAACTTGGAAAGTTTTCATCAAATATTCTCTTAAATATATTTTCTAAATTTTAGATTTTTCTTTCCCATCAGGAATACCAATAATTTATTAGTTCAATTACTTTAGGTAGTCTCATATGTCTCTAATGTCTTGTTCATTCTCTTTATTCTTTTTTTCTTCATTTTTGTCTGACAGTACTGTTTCAAAAGACCTGCCTTCAACATCTGAGATTCTTCCTTCTTCTTGGCCTACTCTATTTTTGAAGGTTTTGAGTATATATTGTAATTCCTTCAGTTAATTTTTTTATTTCTATGTTATATTTACCTTTTTAAAAGATATCTCTCTCCTTAGTAAATTTCTTGTTCATATCTTGAATTGATTTTCTGGTGTATTTGTATTGGAATCACATTTCTTGTATTTCATTTAGCTTTTATAAAATAAATATTTTATTTTTACATCTAGCATATCAAAAATTGTTATATTTAATTTTTTAGAATCTATTGCTGGAGAATTGTGTTTCTTTGGTGGTGCCATAATACCTTGCTTTTTAATACTTTCTGTATCTTTATGTTAATTTATGTGCATCCAATGGTCACTTATTTTGCAACTTAATTTAGTGGGAGTAAATTTTCTTTCTTGAAGATATGACTATGCTGTATGTTGGGTAGGGCACTTTAGTTTTGCTTCTGGGTGCCTGCATTGGCAAAGAGTCTGCAGGATTTTGTCAATAATAAATAGCATTAGTTTGGTGGCTTTCTCAAATGCCAGTTGTAGTAGCAGTGTACCACATGAGTGAGCTTGCTGATGACCTTGTTTGTAGCCAGTGTGGTGTGGGTGATGGGGGTAGCAGTGGTCATGAGCAGCTTTTCCTGTTCAAAGAGCTTTGCTCTGGTGTTGGCGGTTGTTCTAATGGGTTGCATAAGACAACCCCCAGGCTAGTAGGTGGTACTCTCAAGTAAGAATTAGCTGTAGTGGTGGCAGTAGAACTTACTCTTAACCTCTGTTCCCCAGGAAAAATGCTCTGCTTTCCAGGTGATGGATTGGGCTGTGGACTCCCCAGAAGCTTGGATCCTACACTTTGTTTCACAGCGGTAGGTGAAGCTTTGAAGAATTGGACTGGGCAAGCGAGGAATCAGGCACTCCTATGGAAGATGTGAACTCCAGCCTTGACAGGGGTGGCAGAAGATTTCTCAGGCCCCTGGCAAAATATTTGTGTGAGGGTTGATTGCTAATGCACTGAAGTCTCAGCATAGAGAGAGAGGGCCTGTCTCAGAGCCACAGGCTTGATAGGCAGAAGTATAACCTGCTTACCTCTCATGCCTTTGTCCTGGCAGGGCTCACTTTCTTGTCCTGACTGTGGCCACATTTAAGATAATCCATGAACTGCTGAAGTTTACTTCTAGTCTGAAATATAATCCAGTGTCATAGAAGTCACTAGCCTTATTGCTCAGTACTAAACTTCTGAAGTAGCTGGCAGTGGCTGCACTGCAGTCTTCACCCACAGCTTCAAACACACAGCTCTCAGGTTCTCCTGCTTTCTATGGTAGCAATACCGTAGCTCCATACAGAGAGTGGGAGAGACCCCAACCCATACATGAGCCTAAGCTCCAAAGACATGCAACCAGTGACGTCACAGTTGCCACTCACAGTCCCAGACTTGCAGCACTTCAGCTCACCCACACATCAGCCTCCAACTACAGCAGCAACAGCAGCTATGCCTGCAACTATATGCAGTGGGGGAGAAAGGATTTCATTCTCTATTCATAATCATAAGCAAAAAGGTTGCTTGGCAGGTAGGAGGAGATGTTGCATGTCCCTTGAAAAGCCAAACACAGAGTTTGTGCCACTGCTGGGGATGGAGTCATTTCGTAAAATGCCAAACAGAGAGCTTTCAGGCTCTGGAATGTATGCATGCCAGTTTTCTCTGGGCCAGGGACTGCCTTTTTGGTGTGCTGCACTGCCCTTTCCCCAGGGAGGAAAACTCTCTCTAGGCTAGATTACTGGGGACCCTGAAGCACCTTTTGGTTCAGTCAATGCTGTGCCACTGCAGCTCTCTGGGTAGACATTGGGGAATGTCAGCAGTAGCTTTCAGAATGTAGAGATGGGGTGTTGTAGTTCTCAGGACAGGAAGCAGTCCCATGATAGCTGCACTTCACAGCGGTGCCCCGCCAGAGCCTCTCAGGTCCGAGGGGAGGGGAGTGACTTGGCATGAGTTCCCAGTCTGGAGCAATGCTCTCAAGAGGTCTCCAAATTACCACTCATACTAATGCCAAGGTTTGTGATGGTAGAGGAACTCTCCTGTGGTATGGATCCCAACAGTCTATGGCAAGAATGTGAACATCAAAACTCTCCCACTCACCCTCTCCGCACAACACCAAACCTCTACAGGCGCCTGACCAATTCTCAGACAAATTGGCTTCTTGTTTCCTCCTACTTCTGTGCCTTAGGCATTTCCCCTGAGTTCTCTGTTGGACACTAATATTTTCTTCTTTAATACTCTATTCAAAATGTGATTATCTGTTCATAATTTTGGTTCTTTTTTCTAGAAAAAACAGGCATCTGATGTCTTCAGTCAGCCATGTTGAACTGGAACCTCCCAACATACAGCATTTTAAACTATTATTCTACAGATGTACATTAATGTTTTTGCAACATTTCACTATTAAAAATATAATACTACAAAAAAGAGATTTGTGTTTAGTGTACCTATATGACTATTTCCTTATAACAAAGAGACTCTTATAATAATATTTAGTTGAAATGTATGCATATTTAAAATTTTGATATTTTTAAACCAAATCCCCCAACAATATCCCTAATTATTTATACTACCAATCCTGATGCACATGTGTAAAGATTTTATTGCCATACTAATCACCACTGCTTTTTGCTAACTTCCCCAAGATTGACAATTTAAGAAAAAGACCTGTTTGCACATGAGTGCATGTGTTTGTGGTGGGAAGAAGTGACAGTGTAAAAATCAATTGCTTTGAATCTGTCTAGTAGGAATATCTGCATGGCAAGACTTAGAAACTAGAGGTAGAGCTTTGGGAATATTTGAAATATTAAAATCAGATGACTACACAGAAATTCCATGCCCAGTGGGTTATGATTTTATGCAATTCCAATGCATCACTATATATATATATATAATTTAATATGAGGATATATTTCTTAACGGAGATGAGATTGCTAAATTATTTTATTAATTTGGCTTTACCTGAAAGCAGAACCTGAGACAACGATTTGAGGCAGATGGTTTTGGGGAAAGGTAGTTCCAGGAAGCCAAAGTGAGAAGGCGGGAGGGTGACAAAGAGAAAACAAGTGAAAGCCGATACATAGCAGCATGTTAGAGCTGCTTACCACTGTGGAAAAGTGGAACATAACGCTGTTGGAAACCCAGTGAGGAATAAAGGAAAATGCAACTCATAATTGTCCCTCCATACTCTCATCTTCAATTGATTTGAATGTTTACTCTCCAAAATATTAATACCCTCCCCTCCACCTCATCCCACACACACACACTTCTGGCCTATATTTGCTGGCACATTGAGTGAGATTTTACCTTTAGGAACAGTCTGGAGGTAGAAATTCAGAAAGAATGGATCAGAGGTAAACTTTGGGAATGTGTCTGCTGTCAATTTCTTCACTGGATTTTCTCACTAAGAGGGGAAAAAAAAATGACCTCATAATTCTTGTTCTATAATAATAACCTTCATTTGCAAAATTTGAGGTTACTCAGTAAAAATTTTCTAAATTCTATTATGCTCCGAGATTTATAGAATGTCCATTCAAGACTATAGAGTAAGTTGAACTGATAATAATAAATAACAAACAATAAAACTAATAAAATATTTATCTCATTTTAGGATATGAAATAGCTATGATAATGCATTATTCTTAACTGTTAATCTTTCATTAGAGAAGTTTTTAAAGTAGTAGCCACATTAGAGATTATTCAAATACATTTTGTGTAAGTGCTACATCCCTGCCAATTATAAAACATGAGGTAAAACAGCAAGGAAAAGACAACTGAAAAGTTTAACAAGTGTATTCATAATATTAAGGGGTAACTAATGCCTCCTTATGTGTTGCTAATTGTCTATATCTTGGGGTGTATAGTGGCAGTGTTATAAAGAGGTTTATTCTTTAGTGAGTATTATTTTACCCCTTACTGTGGGAAAATATTAATTCAGTAAGTCTCTTGTGAGGTTTAGAAATAGTATAAGGTTAACTTGGTTATGTCCATACTTTGTAAATTACTTTTTTTCCTGCTGTAGAGTTTCTTGAATATGTTTTTGTCCTCAGTATTTCTGTCTTATGTCATGTGAATAATACTCACTAAACAGACTGCTTTTTTCTAAACAAATGTTTAATTTGTAGCAGTTCTCTGAGAAAAGCTACTCATCTTTGTATTTAATTTTCCTCATATCAATTAGAATCTGAGGCACATTATGTTATTTCCACAGGCTGTATGTGCCAAGTGGGATAAAAAGAAACAGTAAAACTTTAACAGGTTTTCACATCTCCCTTAGAAATTTTTTGTTCCAATACAGTCTATAAAGTGATGGTAGAAGCAGTTGTTACACGTTGTTAATTTAATATCAAAAAGTTGAGGAACAATTACATCCAAGTATGAAATTCCGCGGTAAGTCTCAAGAACCCTTCTCTTTTTTCTCAAATCACCAACATTTCTCTCTTCTCTCACATAAATAATTTCTGCATTCATTTTTTTACAAAGTCTCAATAGACAGATATGAGTAAAGAAGAAATTATTTTCTAAATTCCATACCAAATTCACTGTAAATAAAAGTTACACTATCCTACCTTCTTGATGCACTAGTAAAACGTGTATTATATGCAAACAACTAGATTATTGATAGCCATTCTCTTTCTACCCAGCTGGACAAATAATACTTGATTCCAACAAATTTAATTTCAAGTATACATATCTCAATCATTTTTAATACTATAATGGAATATTAGAATATTCCATTTTAATATTGAGGACGACAGATCCCGATTCATTTCTCAAGTGGATTGTTTTGTCATCTTAAGGATGAAAGCAGTATTTCCTACTTAATATAGAGGGAGGAAAATTTTCTCTATTTTCCTCAAAAAGTGCATTTCCAAATTGCTTCCTTGGAGCTAGAATCCTCTGTGGTTTCTGGCACCAAAAATTTCTAACAATGCTCTAAAAGAAACATAGGAAACAGACATGATTATGGAAAAAATAGCTACTGTAAGGTCAAGAGTCTAGCACAGTCCATAACTCATTTTTTTTTCAGCTACATAAACTCTGCAATAGTTTTATGATTGCACTCAGAAGCAGTTGGATATTTATTGAACTACATCATAATGGTAGGTTTCAGGGAGTACTGTGACTAAAACTTTCAATATGTACAAATATATTTTTGCAGTGGAGAGAATAATTAAGAAAAATTGGGGGCCTGGCCAAAATGGCAGACTAGAAACAGCTGCAATCGGAGGCTCCCACTTAGAACAAAAACAGGATGCAAATTCTGAACTGGCAACAGAGGTATCCAGGTTCTCTCATCAAGACTAACTAGGCACTTGGCATGGCCCTCGGAGAACAAGGAAGAGTAGGGTGGGGCAACGGCCCACCTGGGAGCCACACAAGGCAAGGTGAGCCCCAAACCTCAGCCAAAGGAGGTGGTGAGTGATCGTGCTATTCAGCCTGGAAAACCATGTTTTTTTTTTTTTTTCTTGAATCTGTGTAACCCATGGATGAGGAGATCCCACTCATGAGTCCATGCCACCAAGGCCTTGAGTCACAACCACAGAGCTGTGCAGGTTCTCAACGGCCACTTGGCTGGAGACCACTTAAGACTACCAAGTTGCTGGGGAGAGGGGTGGCCATTATCACTGCAGCTGACTGCTGCCTAAGACAACTGAGTTCCCCGGGGGAGGGATGGCCATCCTCACAGCACCTGCCTGCTGCCTAAGGTGACTGAGCTCCCCAGGGGAGGGGTGGAAGCCATCACTGTGGCTGCATACTGCCTAAGACGTCTGAACTCCTGGGAGGAGGGGTGGTATCCATCACTGCAGCTCCAGGCTGCCATTTTTTTCCCTGCTGGTGCCAGGGAGACTAGACATTTTGGACACAGGATGGATTCCCCATGGTGCCTCACACTGGCTGTGGCAGGTTGTGGCCAGACTGCCTCTTTAGGACAGACACCAACCTATCCCTCCTCAGTGGGGCCTCCCTGCAGGAACTTCAGCAACTCCAGCCAGGGGTTTAGGGACAGAACTTCGATCACTCTAGGCCTGAGCCCCCAGTGGGAGTGGGAATCTGGTCAACCCAGATGAGGTGGGTTTCCCCCAGCACAGCACACCCCCTCCACCAAGGGGCAACCAGTGTGCTTCATTAAGCAAATCCTGCATCCTGAGGCCCCTGACTGGGTGAGACACCCCAACAGGTGTCACCAGAAACTTTATACAGGAGCATTCCTGCTGGCATTAACTCTGTGCCCCTCAGGGACAGAGGTTCCAGAGGAAGGAGCAAGCACCAATCTTTGCTGTTCTGCAGCCTCCTTGGGTGACATCTCTAGGTGCAGGGGGGACCCAGGTGAATAGGTCCTAAAGTGAACCCCCAGAAAACTGCAGCAGCCCAGCAGAAGAGGGGCCTGACTGTTAAAAAACAGACAAACAGCAAGCAACAACAACAGCATCAATAATAAAGTCCTCACAATAATCACATCCAAAGGTCAACAGCACCAAAGAACAAAACTAGACAAACTAATTAAGATAAGAAGGAATCAATGAAAAAATGTTGAAACCTCAAAAGCACAGAGGGCCACTCCTCCTACAAATGATCACACCTCCTCTTCAGCAAGGGCACAGAACTGGGTGGAGGTTGAGATAAATTGACAGAAGTAGGCTTCAGAAGGTGGGTAATAATAAACTTTACTGAGCTAAAGGAGCATATTCAAACCCAATGAAAGGCATCTAAGATTTACCTTGACAAGAGGTACAGGAACTGCTAACTAGAATAACCAGTTTAGAGAGAAACATAAATGACCTAATGGAGCTGAAAAACACAGCATGAGAACTTCATGATGCACACACACAAATATCAATAACTGAATTAATCAAGTGGAAGAAAGAATATCAGAGCTTGAAGATAATCTTGCTGAAATAAAGCAGGCAGACAAGATTACAGAAAAAAGAAAAAAAAAGTATTGGATGAAACCTCCAAGTACTATGGAACTATGAAAAAAACCAAGCCTACAACTGTTTGGAGTACCTGAAAGAGACGGAGAGAATGGAACCATGTTGGACAACATACTTCAGGATATCATCCAGGAGAACTTCCACAACATAGCAAAACAGGCCAACATTTAAATTCAGGAAATCCAGAGAACTCCAATAAGATACTTCTTGAGAAGATCACCATAAGACACATAATCATCAATTCTTAAGGTTGAAATGAAGAAAAAAAAAATGTGAGGGACAGCCAGAGAGAAAGTCCAGGTCACCTAAAAGGAAAGCCCATCAGACTAATAGCAGACCTCTCAGCAGAAACTCTACAAGCCAGAAAAAAGTGGGGGCCAATATTAAACATTCTTAAACAAAAGAATTTCCAACTTAGAATTTCATGTCTGACCAAACTAAGCTTCATAACTGAAGGAAAACAAAATCCTCTTAAGACAATCAAATGCTCAGGGAATTCACCACCACTAGGCCAGCCTTGCAAGAGCTCATGAAGGAAGCACTAAATAAGAAAAGACAAACTGGTACCAGCCACTGGAAAAACACACTGAAGTACAAAGACCAATAACACTATGAAGAAACTGCATCAACTAACTAGTCTGCAAAATGACCAGGTAGCATCATGACAACGGCATCAAATTCACACATAACAATATTAACATCAAATGTAAATGGACTAAATGCTCCAATTTAAAGACACAGAAAGGCAAACTGGAAAAGAGTCAAGACCCATTTTTTGTGCTGTATTCAAAAGACTCATCTCATTTTGAAACACATATGCTCAAAATAAAGGGATGGAGAAAATTTACCAAGCAAATAGTAGAAAAAAATCAGGGGCTGCAATCCTAGTTTCTGACAAAATAGACCTTAAACCAACAACGATCAAAAAAGACAAAGAAGGGCAAGACATAATAGTAAAGGAATAAGTTCAACTAGAAGAACTAACAATCCTAAATATATATGCATCCAATACAGGAGCACTCAGATGTGTAAAACAAGTTCTTAGAGACATAAAAAAGACTTGGACCCCCTCACAATAACAGTGGGAGACTTTAACACCCCACTGCCAATATTAGACATATCATCAAGACAAGAAGCTAACCAGGATATTCAGGACTTAAACTCAGCTCTGAATTACATGAACCTGATAGATATCTAAAGAACTCTCCACCCCAAAGCAGCAGAATATACATTCTTCTTAGTGCCACATGGCACTTACTCTAAAATTGATCACATAGTTGGAAGTAAAACATTCCTCAGCAAATGCAAAAGTACTTAAATAATAACAAGCAATATGTCAAACCACAGTTCATTCAAACTAGAACTTAAGATTAAGAAATTCACTCAAAAGCACACAACATTAAGGAAATTGAACGACTGATCTTGAAAGACTCCTAGGTAAATAATGAAATTAAGACAAAAATAAAGAAGTTCTTTGAAACCAATGAGAACAAAGAGACATTGTACCAGAATCTATGGGATGCAGCTAAAGCAATGTTAAGAGAGAAATTAATAGCACTAAATGCCCACATCAGAACGCTAGAAAGATCTCAAATTGACACCCTAACATTATACCTGAAAGAACTAGCAAACCAAGAGTAAACAATCCCAAAAGCTAGCAGGAGACAAGAAATATCTATGATTAGGGCACAACAGAAGAAGATAGAGACTAGAAAAACCCTTTATAAAATAAATGAATCCATGAGCTGTTTTATTTTTTTATTAATAAAATAGACTGCTAGCTAGACTCATAAAGAAGAAAAGAGAGAATAATGAAATTGACACAATAAAAATGAAAAAGGGAATATCAAGACTGACCCCATAGACATGCAAACAACCATCAGAGAATACTATAAACACCTCTAAACAAATAAACTAGAAAATCTACAAAAAAAAAAAAAAAAAAAAAAAAA
>NW_012105032.1:1209539-1213341 GCF_000951045.1 Mandrillus leucophaeus
AAATAATAAAAGCCATTTATAACAAACTCACAGTCAATATCATGCTGAATGGGCAAAAGCTGGAAGCATTCCCCTTGAAAATTGGCACAAGACAAGAATGCCCTCTCTCACCACTCCTATTCAACATAGTATTTCAAGTTCTGGCCAGGGCAGTCAGGCAAGAGAAAGAAATAAAGGATATTCAAATAGGAAGAGAGGAAGTCAAACTGTCTCTGCTTGCAGATGACATGATCCCATATCTAGAAAACCCCATAATCTCAGCTCAAAAGCTCCTTAAGCTGATAAGCAACTTCAGCAAAGTCTCACTATATAAAATCAATGTGCAAAAATCACATGCATTTCTATACATAAACAATAGATGAGCAGAGAGCCAAATAAAAAATGAACTTGCATTTGCAATTGCTGCAAAGAGAATAAAGTACTTAGGAATATTGCTAACAGAGGAAGCATAAGACCTTTTCAAAGATGACTACAAACCACTCTTCAAGGAAATAAGAGAGGACACACAAACAAATGGAAAAACATTTCATGCTCATGGATAGAAAGAATCAATATCATAAAAATGGCCATACTCTCCAAAGTAATTTGCAGATTTGATGCTATTTCCATTAAACTATCATTGACTTTCTTCACAGAATTAGAAAAAAACTACTTTAAAGTTCATATGGAACCAAAAACAAGCCTGTATAGCCAAGAAAATCCCAAACAATAACAACAAAGGTGGAGGCATCATGCTACCTGACTTCGAACTATACTACAAGCCTACAGTAACCAAAACAACATGGTACTGGTACAAAAACAGACACATAGAGCCATGCAACTGAATAGAGATCTTATAAATAAGACCACACATCTACAACCATCTGATCTTTGACAAACCTGACAAAAACAAGCAATGGAAAAATGACTCTCTATTTAATAAATGATGCTAAGAAAACTGGCTATCCATCTGCAGAAAATTGAAACTGGACCCCTTCCTTACACTTTATACAAAAATTAAATCAAGATGGATTAAAGGTTTAAATGTAAAACCCCAAACCATAAAAACCCTAAAAGAAAATCTAGACAATACTATTCAGGACATAGGCATGCACAAATATTTCATGAAAAAAAAATCAGATATAATTGTAACAAATTCAAAAATTGAGAAATGGGATCTAATTAAACTAAAGATTTTTGGACAGCAAAATAAACTATCATCACAATGAACAGACAACTTATGGAATGGGAGAAAATTTTGCAATCTATCCATCTGACAAAGATCTTATATCCGAAATCTACAAGGAAGTTAAACAAATGTACAAGTAAAAAGCAAACAACCCCATTAAAAAGTGGGCAAAGAACATGAACAGACATTTCTCAAAAGAAGACACTTATGTAGCCAACAAATACATGAAAAAAAGCTCAACATCACTGATCATTAGAGAAATGCAAATCAAAACAACAATGAGATGCCATCTCATGTCAGTCAGAATGGTGATTATTAAAAAGTCAAGAAACAACAGATGCTGGTGAGGCTGTGGAGAAATAGAGATGCTTTTACACTGTTGATGGGAATGTAAATTAGTTCAACCATCGTGGAAGACAGTGTGGCAATTCGTCACAGTCTAGAACCAGAAATACCATTTAACCCAGCAGTCCCATTACTGGATATATTCCCAAAATAATATAAATTTTTCCATTATAAAGATACATGTACACATCTGTTAATTGCAGCACTATTCACAATAGCAAAGACATGGAATCAACCCAAATGCACATCAATGACAGCCTGGATAAAGAAAACGTGGTACATATACATCATGGAATCCTATGCAACCATTAAAAAGAAATGAGATCATGTCCTTTGCAGTAACATGAATGGAGCTGGAAGCCATTAGTCTCAGCAAAATAACAAAGAAAGAGAAAACCAAACACCCCATGTTCTCACTTACTAGTGGGAGCTGAACAATGAGAACACATGGACAAAAAGAGGGGAATAACTACACATTGGTTCCTGTCAGGAGGGCTGGGGAAGAGAGAGCATCAAAATAAATAGCTAATGCACGCAGGGCTTAATACTTAGGTGACGGGTTGACAGGTACAGCAAACCACCATGGCACATGTTTACCTGTGTAACAAACCTGCATGTCTTGCTCATGTATCCTGGAACTTAACATAAAATATAATTTTTTAAAAAAAGGAAAATTCAGAAATTGTTTTGATAGACACTTTTGTGGCTTACCAACAGATGTATGTATTCAGTTGATAGTTTAAAATACTATATCCTGTCTTCCTTGATTTGTGAATTAAACTGCGAAAGTAAATTTTTAATGACAATACACATACTACTTGATTTCTCTTTAAACTTAGTCAAATTGTGGATAATATTAATATCTTAAAGTGATATTGACAAAACAAGCTGATTAACCACATAACATTATTAATATTATTTTAAAACTAAATTTACTTAGTATGTTTTATATCAAGGAATTATTGAATAGATTAAAGTGTTTAGAATGTTTAAATAGCCAGTGAAAATAATTTGAAATAATAGATTGTAAACACACACAGTGCATTACTTTGTGAAAAGCAAGTTACAGACTGAAATAGCTGATTTGACTTTTTCAGCAGCTTTTTCAAATAAAATGTAATTATACCATGATATTCATTTATAAAAAGGATGATAATATTATCACACATTTCTACTTTACTGGCATACATCTGTTTTATTATAAATGGGTAATGGTTGTTGTTCAATGCTTTTCTGCATGTTTAGAGAAGAATACATGGTATTCCTTTTTTATTCTTTAAACATGGTAAATTAAATTGATTGACATTTGAAAGTTAACCTGGAATTTCTCATATAAAACCCACTTTTTCATGCTGTGTTATCATTTTAACTTTGTTTAAATTTGATAATATTTTGTTAAAAATTGCATCAATACTAACGAACAATAGTTATACACAGCTTTTGCTGTTGTTTTTGTTTAGAATATATATGTCTGGATAATGCTGACCTTATAAAAATAATTGGAAAATGTTTCCCCCTCTATTTTTTTGAAATAGTTTTCATAGCATTTTTTTTTCTTAAATATTTCATAGAATTCAACAGTGAAATAGGCTGTAAGAATGTTTCAAATAATTCATTTTAATAGTTTTAAGTCTATTAAGAAATCTGATTACTTCTTCAGTGTATTTTGGCATTCTGTGTCTTTCAAAAAATTCTCCATATCATCTGAGTGGTAAAATTTAGTGGTTTAAATTATTTTTGTTATTTTTTTTAATGTCTGTAGAATCGGTGTGTTTATTCTTTCATTTGTGATGTTGATTGTGTGTGTTTCTCCCATTTTTCTCTTAATCGGCAAACGTAGACTGTATCAATTTTCACTGCTTATTTATTTATTTGATTTATTTATTTATTTTGAGATGGCGTTTCACTCTTGTTTCCCAGGCTGGAGTGCAATGGCACGATCTCTGCTCACTGCAATCTCTACCTCCTGGGTTCAAGTGATTCTCCTGCCTCAGCCTTCCGAGTAGCTGAGATTACAGGCACACGCCACCACGCCAGGCTAATTTTTGTATTTTTAGTAGAGACAAGGTTTCACCATGTTGGCCAGGCTGGTCTCGAACTCCCGACCTCAGGTGATCCACCTGCCTTGGCCTCCCAAAGTGATGAGATTACAGGCATGAGCCACCACACTTGGCTGCTTTTTAAAAACAAAGCCTTCTTTTGGTTTCACATTTGCTTTACTTTATTTTTCAGTTTTTCATTTTATGGTTTTATATTTTATTTCCTTACTTCTGCTTAGTTTGGATTTAA
>NW_012105032.1:1213391-1218555 GCF_000951045.1 Mandrillus leucophaeus
TGGTACTGTTATAGGAAATAGAAAGAAACTATTTAGGTATACAGTTAGGTTAAAGAGAGTCCTCAGCAGAAAATTTTCCTTCTAACAAAAAGCAGATCGGAAATTGATCCCTTTCTAACCACATATAGTTCAAAGACTAACAAAGAGCAGTCTGGAAGATCAAGCTGGAAAACACAGATAAGCAACTCAGGCACATAGGAGGAGCTTCTTAGGTAATTACTAAACTTCACATACACATGATGGGCTCCAGTAAAAACAGTAGGCCTTAATAAGCACATTCCTTTCCCTTTCTTTAGGCACACTAAAATAGGGAAGCTGGAAGCTTACAAGGTGGGGGAAGTAGTGGGGGATGCCTGCAGCTGCAAGAAGGTTCCTGGAAACAGACACAGAAACTCCCCGCTTTTCTTTCAGCGCATGCAGATAAGCAGCTCAAACTAAAGACCTGCCTACATGATCAAAGAATAGGGTGGGGGCTGCTAGAAACACTACTCTATGCAGATAGCACACCTGGTCCTAATGGGTTCTTCAGTCCCTATAAAGATAAGATGCCCCCACCTCACTACTTATTTATAAAAAATCCTGATATTTTTACTACAACCTGCAAACCTGTCCAGAACCCCTGTCTGTGACAGAGCTGTTCTTTCTTTTTTCCTATTAAAATCCTGCTCCACTCTCACTCTTTGTGCATGCATCCATGTCCCTGATTTCCTCAGCTGTGAGAGCAAGAACCTTAGTATTTACCCCAAACAACAAGGCTGTTTTAGTACCATTCCTTCTGAAACTATTCTAAACAATTGAAAAGAATGGACTTCTTTGAAACTCATTTTATGAAGCCAGCATCATCCTGATAACAAAGCCTGGCAGAGATATAACAAATAAAGAGAACTTTAGGCCAATATCCCTGATGAATATTTGACATGGTTTGGCTGTGTCCCCACCCAAATCTCATCTTCCCCACTCAAATCTCATCTTGAATTTTCGTGTGTTGTGGTAGGGACCCAGTGGGGGGTAACTGAATCAAGGGGTCAGATCTTTCCTGTGTAGTTCTTGTGATAATGAATAAGTCACAAGGAATCTGATGGTTTTATAAAGGGGGGTTTCCCAGCACAAGCTTTCTGTCTTTGCCTGTTGCCATCTGTGTAAGACATGAGTTTCTCCTCCTTGCCTTCTGCCATAATTTTGAAACCTCCCTGGCCACATGGAACTGTAAGTCCATTAAACCTCTTTCTTTTGTAAATTGCCCAGTCTCAAGTATGTCTTTATCAACAGTGTGAAAATGAACTAATATGGTGAATTGGTACCAGTAGCATGGGGCACTACTGTAAAGATACCCAAAAATGTGGAAGCAACTTTGAAACTGGGTAACAGGCAGAGGCTGAAATAGTTTAGAGAGCTCAGAAGAAGACAGGAAAATGTGGAAAAGTTTGAAACTTCCTAGAAATGTGTTGAATGGCTTTGACCACAATGTTGATAATGATATGGACAATGAAATCCAGGTTGAGGTGGTCTCAGATGAAGATGAGCAATTTCTTGGGAACTGGAGTAAGGTGACCCTTGCTGTTTTAGCAAAGAGACTGGGAGCACGTTGTCCCTGCCCTAGAGATTTGTGCAAATTTGAACTTGAGGGAGATGATTTTGGGTATCTGGCAGAAAACCAAAGTATTCAAGATGTGACTTGGGTGCTGTTAAAGGCATTCAGTTTTAAAAGGAAAACAGAGCATGAAAGTTCAAAAAATGTGCAACCTGATGATGTGATGGAAAAGAAAAGCACATTTTTATGAGGAGAAATTCAAGCCAGCTACAGAAACTTCCATAAGTAATGAGCAGACAAATGTTAATTTCCATGACAATGGGGAAAATGTCTCCAGGGCATGTCAGAGACCTTCACAGCAACCCCTCCCATCATGGGCCCAGAAGCCTAGGATGAAAAAATGGTTTTGTGGGATGGAGCCAGGACCCCCCCTGCTGTTCAGCATGGGGACTTGGTGCCCTGCATTCCAGATCCTCTGTGCAGCCTAGGAACTTGGTGCCCTGCATCCCAGCCACTCTAGCCATGGAGAAAGGGTACAAGCTCCAAGCCTCTGCAGCTTCCATGTGGTGGTGATCCTGAGGGTGCACAGAAGTCAAGATTGAGGTTTTGGAACCTCCACCTGGATTTCAGAGGATGTACGGAAATGCCTGGATATCCAGGCAGAAGTTTGCTGCAGGGACAGGACCCTCATGGAGAACCTCTGTGGAAGGGAAATGTGGGGGTGAAGCTCCCATGCAGTGTTATCACTGGTTGCCTGCCTAGTGGAGCTGTGAGAAGAGGGCCACCATTCTCCAGACCCAAGAATGTTAAGTCCCCTGACAGCTTGTACTGTGTGCCTGGAAAAGCCATAGACACTCAACACCAGCTGATGAAAGCAGCCATGAGGGTAGCTGTACCCTGAAAAGTCTCAGGGTGATGCTGCCCAAGACCATGGGAACCCACCTCTTGCATCAGTGTGACCTGGACATGAGACTTGGAGTCAAAGGAGATCATTTTTGAGCTTTAAAGTTTGACTGTCCTGCTGGATTTTGGACCCTCTAGATCCTTTAGCCCCTTTATTTTGGCCAATTTCTCCCATTTGGAATGGCTGTATTTACCCAATACCTATACTCCCATTGTATCTAGGAAGTAACTAACTTACTTTTCATTTTACAGGCTCATAGGCAGAAAAGACTTGCCTTGTCTCAGATGAGACTTTGGAGTGTGGGCTTTTAAGTTAATGTTGAAATGAGTTAAGACTTTGTGTGACTGTTGGGAAGGCATGGTTGTTTGAAATGAAAGGACATAAGATTTGGGAGGAGACAGGAGTGGAAGGATATGCTTTGGTTGTGTTCCCACCCAAATCTCATCTTGAATTCCCATGTATTGTGGGAGGGACCCAGTAGAAGGTAACTGAATCAGGAGGGCAGATCTTTCCCATGTTGTTCTCATGATCGTGAATAAGTCCTATGAGATCTGATAGTTTTATAATGGGTAGTTTCCCAACAGGAGCTCTCCCTCTTTGCCTGCTGCCATCCATGTAAACTGTGACTTGCTCCTCCTTGCCTTCTGCCATGATTGTGAGGCCTCTCCAGTCATGTGGAACTGTAAGGCTGTTAAACATTTTTCTTTTGTAAATTGCCCAGTCTCAGGTATATCTTTATCAGCCACAAGAAAATAGACTAATACATCATTGATGTGAAAATCCTCAATAAAATACTTGTAAATCAAATCCAGCAGCACATCAAAAAGCTTATCCACCATGATCAAGTTAGCTTCATCCCTGGGATGCAAAGCTACTTCAACATACACAAATCAAGAAATGTAATTTATCACATAAACAGAACTAAAGACAAAAGCCACATGATTATCTCAATAGATGCAGAAAAGACCTTTGATAAAATTCAACATCACTGCATGTTAAAAACTCTCAATAAACTAAGTATTGATGGAACATATTTCAAAATAATAAAAGCCATTTATAACAAACTCACAGTCAATATCATGCTGAATGGGCAAAAGCTGGAAGCATTCCCCTTGAAAATTGGCACAAGACAAGAATGCCCTCTCTCACCACTCCTATTCAACATAGTATTTCAAGTTCTGGCCAGGGCAGTCAGGCAAGAGAAAGAAATAAAGGATATTCAAATAGGAAGAGAGGAAGTCAAACTGTCTCTGCTTGCAGATGACATGATCCCATATCTAGAAAACCCCATAATCTCAGCTCAAAAGCTCCTTAAGCTGATAAGCAACTTCAGCAAAGTCTCACTATATAAAATCAATGTGCAAAAATCACATGCATTTCTATACATAAACAATAGATGAGCAGAGAGCCAAATAAAAAATGAACTTGCATTTGCAATTGCTGCAAAGAGAATAAAGTACTTAGGAATATTGCTAACAGAGGAAGCATAAGACCTTTTCAAAGATGACTACAAACCACTCTTCAAGGAAATAAGAGAGGACACACAAACAAATGGAAAAACATTTCATGCTCATGGATAGAAAGAATCAATATCATAAAAATGGCCATACTCTCCAAAGTAATTTGCAGATTTGATGCTATTTCCATTAAACTATCATTGACTTTCTTCACAGAATTAGAAAAAAACTACTTTAAAGTTCATATGGAACCAAAAACAAGCCTGTATAGCCAAGAAAATCCCAAACAATAACAACAAAGGTGGAGGCATCATGCTACCTGACTTCGAACTATACTACAAGCCTACAGTAACCAAAACAACATGGTACTGGTACAAAAACAGACACATAGAGCCATGCAACTGAATAGAGATCTTATAAATAAGACCACACATCTACAACCATCTGATCTTTGACAAACCTGACAAAAACAAGCAATGGAAAAATGACTCTCTATTTAATAAATGATGCTAAGAAAACTGGCTATCCATCTGCAGAAAATTGAAACTGGACCCCTTCCTTACACTTTATACAAAAATTAAATCAAGATGGATTAAAGGTTTAAATGTAAAACCCCAAACCATAAAAACCCTAAAAGAAAATCTAGACAATACTATTCAGGACATAGGCATGCACAAATATTTCATGAAAAAAAAATCAGATATAATTGTAACAAATTCAAAAATTGAGAAATGGGATCTAATTAAACTAAAGATTTTTGGACAGCAAAATAAACTATCATCACAATGAACAGACAACTTATGGAATGGGAGAAAATTTTGCAATCTATCCATCTGACAAAGATCTTATATCCGAAATCTACAAGGAAGTTAAACAAATGTACAAGTAAAAAGCAAACAACCCCATTAAAAAGTGGGCAAAGAACATGAACAGACATTTCTCAAAAGAAGACACTTATGTAGCCAACAAATACATGAAAAAAAGCTCAACATCACTGATCATTAGAGAAATGCAAATCAAAACAACAATGAGATGCCATCTCATGTCAGTCAGAATGGTGATTATTAAAAAGTCAAGAAACAACAGATGCTGGTGAGGCTGTGGAGAAATAGAGATGCTTTTACACTGTTGATGGGAATGTAAATTAGTTCAACCATCGTGGAAGACAGTGTGGCAATTCGTCACAGTCTAGAACCAGAAATACCATTTAACCCAGCAGTCCCATTACTGGATATATTCCCAAAATAATATAAATTTTTCCATTATAAAGAT
>NW_012105032.1:1220825-1283164 GCF_000951045.1 Mandrillus leucophaeus
GATTACAGGCATGAGCCACCACACTTGGCTGCTTTTTAAAAACAAAGCCTTCTTTTGGTTTCACATTTGCTTTACTTTATTTTTCAGTTTTTCATTTTAGGGTTTTATATTTTATTTCCTTACTTCTGCTTAGTTTGGATTTAATGTGATATTTTTTAGGTTTTTTTGAGTGGAAACAGATTATTTAAGATTTTTCAGAATTTCTAATAGAGCATTGAATGCCACAATTTTCCCTATAATCATTGCTATAGCAGCATTTCAATACATATTTTTATGTTATGTTTTTATTTCCATTTAATTTGAAATTATTTTATAATTTTACTTATATAATTTCCTCTTTGATCCAAGGAATTAAAAAATTATTATTTAATTTCCTATTATTTGGCATTTTTATCAGATAGTTTCTATTGTTTCCAATTTGACTGCATTTTAGTAAAAGAATATGTATGATTTCAATCCTTTAACATACACTGGACCTTGCTTATTATCCGGTATATAATCTATTTTTGTGAATATTTCCTATGAATGTTAAAAGAATATGCAGTCTAGTTTGTTGCTGTTGGATGGAGTGTCCTATAAATGTCAATTAGTCTTTCATGGCTGATAATGTTGTTCAGGTGTTCTGTATTCTTACTGATCTTTCTGTGTACTTGTTCCTATCGATTACCGAAAGAATAGTATTTCAATTTTCAACTATTACGGTAATTTTGTCCCTTTAATCAGGCTTTATATTAGCGATTTTGAAACTATATATTGTGCAGACACATTAGGATTTTAACGACTTCTTAATTGGTTGACTTTTTCATTATATGAAATGACCCTGTTTACTACTGGAGTTATTTCTTATTCGGAAGTCTACACATTTCATTTTTATATCAACATTACAGCTTTCTTATACTTAGGGCTTGCCTTATATATCATTTTCTATGTTTTTTGGCTTTAAGTAAATCCATTACTGGTATTTAGAGTCAATTCCTTGTAAACAATGTATAGTTAGGTCTTACTTTTTAAAACAGTCTGTTAATCCTGACCTTTCATAGATGTGTTTATACAGTTTACATGTAATATACTTACTGATATGTATAGATTTAAATTAATCATTTAGTTATTTGTGTTCTATTTGTCCCACCTGTTCTTCCTGCATTTTTCTATTTTCCTGCCTTCCTTTGAATTAAGTAGTTTTGGTATTTTAATTTAACCACCATTATTTGCCTCCTGCTTACTTTTTAGCAACCAATCTTGCATTTATAATATAAATATAATATGAATCAACATACAGGTTTTTACTTTATTCTTTATGTATAATATCTGACTGTCTAACACTTTACTTTCATTTGCCTTCTTCTGACTATTATGTTATTAATGCCATAAAATTTATTACCACGTATGCTATAAAATACACGATACATTGATAATGTTTTGTGCTTTGAGTAATTTTATTTCAAAAATTATTCAATGAGAAAATATATCTTTTGTATTTGCCCACAAATGTATTTTCTTTTTTCAACACCCTTCATCATTTAGAATAGATAAAAGCTTCCATCTGGTGTCATTTTTATTCTGTCTAAAGAATGTCCTTTAAGAGTTTATGTAGCTCGGGTCTGCTGAGGAGGAATTTACTTTAGGCCCAATGTAGTTTTACTTCTAAGGAATAACACTTGAGGGATCTCTATTGAGAGACATCATGTATTCAGAAGGTCTCCTCATGTTGTACTTTTTTTGATTATAAGTTTCATTTTAGGTTTAGGGATACATATGCAGTTTTGTTATATAGGTAAACTGCATGTCATTGGAGCTTGGTGTAGAGATTATTTTATCACCCAGGTAATAAGCATAGTACCCAATAAGTAATTTTTCTGATTCTCTCCCTCTTCCCACCTTCCATTTTCAAGTGGACCCCAGTATGTGTTGTTCCCCTCTTTGTTTTCATGTGTTCTCATTGATTAGCTCTTACTTATAAATGAGAACGTGTGGTATTTGGTTTTCTGTTATTGTGTGAGTTTGCTTAGGATAATAGCCTTTAGCTCCATTCATGTTACTGCAAAGAACATAATCTAATTCTTTTTCTGGCTGTGTAGTATCCCATGGTGCATATGGATCATATTTTTTAATTCAGTTTACTGAAGATAGACATCTAGGCTGATTCCATATCTTTGCTATTCTAAATATTGCTGCAGTGAACATACATGTGCTTATGTCTTTATGGTAGCACAATTTGTATTATTTTAGGTATGTATCCCAAAATGAGATTGCTGGGTTGAATGGTAATTGTGTTTAAAGTCATTTGAGGAATTGTTATGCAGGTTTCCACAATGACTCTACTAATTTACAGTCCCACCAGCAGTGTAAAAGCATGCCACTTTCTTCACAACCTCATCAGCATCTGTTATACTTTAACTTTTTAAAATAATTGCCATTCTGACTGGTGTTAGATAGTTATCTTTTTTGCTTTTGATTTGCATTTATCTAATGATCAGCGATGTTGAGTATTTTTTTCATATGCTTGTTGGCCACACATATGTCTTCATTTGGAAAGTGTCTGATCATGTCTTTTGCCCACTTTTTATTTTATGTTTTATTTATTTTATTTATTTTTTATGTTTTGAGACAGAGTCTTGGCTCTCTCACCCAGGCTGGAGTGCAGTGGCATGATCTCGGCTCACTGCAAGCTCTGCCTCCCGGGTTCCATTCTCCTGCCTCAGCCTCCCAAGTAGCTGGGACTACAGGCGCCCGCCACCACGCCCAGCTAAATTTTTGTATTTTTAGTAGAGACGGGGTTTCACCGTGTTAGCCAGGATGGTCTTGATCTCCTGACCTCATTATCCACCTGCCTCGGCCTCCTAAAGTGTTGGGATTACAGGCATGAGCCACCGCACCCGGCCGCCCACTTTTTTAGTGAGGTGATTTGTCTTGGGGGTTTTTTTTGGCTTGTAAATTTGTATAAGTGTCTTATGGATTCTGGAGTTTAGATGTTTTCTGGATGCATAATTTGAAAATATTTTTTCCCATTGCATAGGTTGTTAGTTTATGCTGTTGGTAGTATCTTTTGCTGTGCAGAAGCTCTTTAATTGAATTAGATCCTTTCTGTCAATTTTTGCTTTTGTTCCAATGGCTTTTGGTATCTTCTTCATAAAATCTTTATCAGTTCTTATGTCCAGAATGGTATGTATTAGATTATCTTCCAGAGATTTTTGTTCTAGGTTTTATGTTTAAGTATTTAATCTATCTTGAATTGATTTTTTTATGTAATGTAAGACAGGGATCATATTAATATTTTGCACATGGCTAGCCAGTTATCCCAGGATCATTTATTGTATAGGGAGTCCTTTCTCTATTGCTTGCTTTGATGAACGTTGTCAAAGATCACATGATTGTAGGTGTGCAGCATTATTTCTAGGCTCTCTATTCTGCTCCATTGGTCTATGTGTATATTTTGGTACCAGTCTCAGTCTCTCTTCCTTACTGTGGCCTTCTAATAAAGTTTGAAGTCAAGTAGCATAATGCCTCCAGCTTTGGTTGTTTGTTTTTGTTTTGCTTTTTGCTTAGGATTGCCTTGGCTATTCAGGCTTTTTGTTGTTGTTGTTCCATATAATTTTTAACATGCATTTTTGCTAATTCTGTGCAGATCATCATTGGCAATCTAATGGGAATAGCGTTAAAACTATAATTGCTTTGGGCAATATTGTCATTTGAACAATATTGATTCTTTCCTCCCATGAGCCTGGAATGTTTTTTCATTTGTTTGTGTAATTTCTTATTTCTCAGAGCAGTGTTTTGTAGTTCTCTTTGTAGATATAATTTACCTCCCTGGTTAGCTGTATTCCCAGGTATTAAGTTCTTTCTATGGCAATTTTGAATGAAAATACATTCCTGATTTGAGTCTCAGCTTGTATGTTGTTGGTGTTCAAAAATGCTACTAATTTGTGCACACTGATTTTATATCCTGAAACTTTGCTGAAGTTGTTTATCACGTGATGGAGCTTTTGAATCAAGACTATGGGATTTTCTGGATATACAATGACATCATCTTGAAATAAGGATAATCTGGCTTTTTATTTTCCTATGTGGATGCCTTTTGTTTCTTTATCTTTCCTGATTGCCCTGGAAGGGACTTTCAGTATTATGTTGAATAGGAGTGGTGATAGAAGCCATCCATGTCCTTTTCTTGTTTCCAAGAGGAATGCTTCCAACTTTTTTCCATTCAATACAATGTTGTCTGTGGGTTTGTCACAGATGGCTTTTTATATTTTGAAGTGTGTTCCTTTAATGCCAGATTTATTGAGAGTTTTTAATATAAAGGGATGCTCAATGTTATTGAAAGGCTTTTCATCTATTTAGATGATCATGTGGTTTTTGTTTTTAGTTCTGTTTATGTGATGAATCACATTTATTGATTTGTGTATGTTGAATCAATCTCGCATCCCAGGTATAAAGCCTACTTTATCTTTTTGGACTTGTTTTTGATGTGCTGCTGGATTCAATTCACTAGTATTTTGTGGAGGATTTTTGTATCTTTGATCATAAAGGATATTGGCCTGACATCTTTGTTTGTTTGGTCTCTGCCAGGTTTTAATATCAGAATGATGGTGGTCTCATAGAAGGAATTGGGGATGAGTACCTGCTTGTAAACTTTTTGGAATAATTTTAGTAGAAATGTTATCAATTCTTTATATATCTGGTTGAATTTGGCTGTGAATCCATCTGGTCATGGGCTTTTTCTACCACTGATTCAATTTTGAAACTTGCTATTGGTCTGTTCAGAAATTAAATTTCTTTCTGGTTCAGTCTTGGGAATTTGTATGTGTCCAATAATTTATTTTTTTCTAGGTTTTCTTGTTTGTGTGCATATAGATGTTCGTAGTAGTTTCTGAGGGTTCTTTGCAATTCTTAATGTCCTCTTTGGCATTTCAAATTGTGTTTATTTGTAACATCTCTCTTTTTTTGTTTATTACTCTTGCTAGTGGTCTATTTTATTGATTTTTTTCAAAGAATAAACTCCTAATTCATCAATCTTTCATATGGTTTTTCATTTCTAAATTTCCTGCAGTTTGGCTCTGATGTTGGTTATTTGTCATCTTCTTCTGGCTTTGGGGTTGATTTGCTGTTGATTCTTTTAGTCCTTTAGTTGTGATATGAGGATGTTAATGTGAGATCTTTCTAACTTTTTGATGTGAACATTTAGTGCTAAGAAATTCCTTCACAACTCTTCCTTAGCTATGTCCCAGAGATTCTGATGTATCTTTATTCTCATTAGTTTCAAAGAACTTCTTGATTTCTGAATTAATTCCATTAGTTATTCAAAAGTCATTCCATAGCAAGTTATTTAATTTCTATGTAATTCTATGATTTTCAGCAACTTTATTAGCATTGAGTTTTGTTTTTATTGCACTGTGGTCTGATAATATGGTTGGTATGATATTGATTTTTTTGAATTTGCTGAGGTTTGTTTTATGGCAGATTATGTGGTTAATTTCACAGTAGGTACCATACGATAATAAGAAGAATTTATATTTTGTTATTTTCCAGTGGAGAGTTCTGTAGAGTTCTATAAGATCCATTTGGTCAAGTGTGGAGCTCAGCTCCTCAATATCTTTGTTAGCTTTCTGCCTTGACGATCTAATAATTTAAGTGGAGTGGGTCACATTGGAGACAGAACTGCTTCTTCTCTTCAGGGCAACTGAAGATTGCTGGAGGTATGATTAAAATACTCAGGGTCTTTGCTCCTTTCTAAGTCTGAAGACAGCAAGGGCGGTAGTACTGCAGTGGCTGTGGCAGAGTGGCATTTGTTTGCCTCTGGGAGTTTCACCTCGGAGAAATGCAGAACCACTGCTACTGTGAATGTTCAACCACGGGTTGAGGCAGCTGCTCTATTGGCCTGAGCTGGGGCCTCTGCCTGTTGAAGAGCAGAAGATCAAGGGCTCACAGGGATGAGAGACTGGGCTCCTCTCTGTATCGTGATTGTGGCATGGTGGAAGTTTGACTGAAGCCCTCAGAGTCGATGTTTCTTCCTCAGACAGTGAGGAGCAAGGGCAGAGCCTCTGCTGTAGCAGTGGTAGAGGAGCTGTTGGTTGCCTCTGTGAGTCCCTACCTAGAAAACACAGTGCAAGTGCTCAGCTGTGGGTGGGGTGTCTGTTCTGCAGTCCTGAACCTGGGGCCCTGTCTGGTGAAAACGGGGGTGTTGAGGCTCACAGGGAAAAGAGACTGAATTCCTCTTCATATGGCGGCTGCAATGTGCTGGTGGTGCCGGCATAGCAACTTGTCCCTTTTTTCCTTCCGGCAGAGGGCAGTTAGGAGGGTATCACTGCAGCTACAATGGCAGAGGGGTTGTAGGTTATCTCTGGGATTCCCTCCTCAGAGAAATGCAGAGGCACTTTCAGTTGAAGTGTTCAGGCAGGGGCAGGGTAGTTGTGCTGGCGTCTCAGGTCAGGACACCCTGCCAAGCGATGAGGAGCCAGCATGAAGGTCCATGTGGAGAAAAAACTGACCGCTTTTCTGCGGGAAGGCTGCACTGTGCTGGAGAATCGGCTCACTTCCTAATGATCACATACTCTTTAGAGCCTGGAGGCAATAGTGGCAGGTGCTTAGAGACAGCCAAAATAGTGGCTGGACTCTTTTTCAGGAGCTCTGTTCCGGGGAGGTTCAGGGCTACTACCAGCCCAAGAGCCTCGGCAAGGTTTGGCTGGAGTCTCAGTTTGGGGTTCCTACTCAGAGAGGAGAAACAGGATCAGGGACGCACTAAAAAACAGTCCAGCTGCTTTTCCATGGGACGGCTGCACATTGCTGGAGATCCACACCACTCCCTAATCCCCATGTACTTTCCAAGGCCTGAACGCTATACCAGCAGAAGCTGCAAGGCAGCAAAAATGGCAGCCGGCCTCTCCCTCAGTGAGCTCCATTTCAGAAAGCGCAGAGCTGATACGGGCTCAAGAGCCCCGGTGGAGAATGGCTGGAGTCCCAGGTCCGGGATTCTGTCCAGTGAGAAGTGGGATCAAGGACCCAAACACACACACACACACACACACACACACACACACACACACAAAAGCCTGGCCACTTTTCCATGGGATGGCTGCGTTGTGCAGTGAATTCGTGCCACCCCCTTATCACCACATACTCCCCAGAGCCTGAACTCTATAGCAGTGGAGGATATAAGACAGCAAAAATGGTGGCTGACCTCTCCCTCTGGGAGTTTTATTCTGGGGAACTGCAGAGCAGCTACCGACCAGAGAGCACAGACCGGGTGAGGGCAGAGCTGTAGACCCAGGACAGTGGGCCTTAATCTTCAAAATGCATTGGTAGTGAGGCATGTGGTCTGTTGCTGGTCAGCTTCCTGGATTCAGTCCCTTTCTGGCTGCATGCTATCGATACTTACCTCCTGCACTGCCAGAACTGCAACCACTAGTACCAGGATGCCCAGGGATTCAAAGCTCCCAGGACTTTAGGTGTGACTGAGCAGTGGCTCTGCCCAGACTCTACGTAGTTCTCCACGTAAGTCTGGTGGCCCCAGTTGGGTGGGCTCATGGGAGGATCACCTGAGCCCAGGGTTGCAAAAGTTCATGGCAGAAGTGTAGGTCCCGAAGGAGTCTTACTCACTTACCATTTCCCCATGGTGGGGAAGTGTCTCCAGGTTACATGTCATTTCCGGGTGGGCAGTCATCCTGTCTCACTCCTCTCCATTCTCTATGGGTCAAATTGCTTCCTTGATGAATCCCAGTGTATTCTCCTGGATGTTCCGTTTGAGTATGTAGTAATTATTCATACTCTTTCTTCTCTCCATTTGAGTGGTGTACACTAGCTGCTTCTAGTCAGCCATCTTGGCCCCTCCTCCTCCATGATGAATATTAATAACAAGTTTTTCTCAGACAGGTGAGTTTGTGAATTGTATATTTCTTACACTTCGTTGATGATCATACTTAAAGTTTTTTTTTGTTTTGTTTTGTTTTGTTCTTTGTTTTTGTTTTGTTTTGTTTTGTTTTGTTTTTGTCTGATCTCGTGGGATGTCATCTACACATGCACAGATTGGCATACAGCAAAGGCTCAAAGGAACACTTACGCAGATTTATAGAACTCTTTCCTTTCCTAAATCTCTCTTAAGGATATGTTGCATCTTAAAGTTTAGCCACCTATATCTCTCCAAACTCCACTGTCTGTTTGCTTAGCTAATCAAGATTCTGGGCCTTTTTTCGGTCTTTCCTTTTTGCCCTGCAATGCAAAAATTATTTCCAGCACAATTTTTGATGAGGCAGCCAGCTCCTCTTTGAATTTCCATGACATTTTTATAGTATAAAATGACTAAATACATGTGGTTCTACTACAGGATTCTATTCTATCTCACTGGTCTCTTTGTCTATAATCAGTGGCAACAAGATACAATCTAAGATACTATAGATTTATATTATGTCTTGAAATATTGCAGTGTAATCCTTCAATTTTGTTTTTTTAAGTATGTCAGGTATTCTAAGTGCATTACATTTCTATATACATTTTAATTTGTTAATTTATTCAGAACTCTGGAGATTTGTTTAACTTTTTACCTTTTAACTTTATCAGGGTATAATTTGCAAGTGATGAAATACTCAAATGCTAAATACTATTGTTTCATAACATCTATAGAAAATTGTTTCAACAACATGTCCCTCATTCAGATAAAAAAATTTACAGATGCACAATTTTTTATAAAATATGGCATAGTATTTGTAGATAACCTACACCCATTCTCCTATATACTTTAAATAATCTCTACATTACTTATGATTCCAAATGCAATGTAAATATGATGTAAACAGGTTTTACATTGTATCGATTTTTAAAATTTGTATTATTTTTATGATGGTATTGTTACTTTTAGGGTTTCTTTAAAACATCTTTGAACTGTGGTTGGTTGTATCTACAAATGCAAAATTTGTGGATATGAAAGACTGACTGCATATAGTTTGTTCATTTTTGACAAATGAATATATTTATGCCACCCACACTTCTATCAAGATACGGAGAATTTCCATACTCTCAGAAAATGTCTTCATGTGCCTCCCCAGGGAATCTTGTTCTGAAGCTAACAATTATATGATTTTTACATATACAGAGTTTTATTTATTTTAGAATTTAAAAAAAAATTTATAGTTTATCTGTATTTTGTCTAGTTTCTCTATTCAGCATGACTTTTCTGAGATGCATCTCACTTTATACCTGCTGGTGCTTTTTTTCATTTTGTTGCTATGTAGCATTCTAATAAATAAAGAAATTTCAGTTTATTCATTCTACTTTTTGCTTTATTTAGGTATAATTGAAAAATAAATATGACATAGGTATACATGGTGAAATGCTTACACAATCAAGCTAACTAACATATCCACCACCTCACACAGTTACTCTTTTGTGGTGAGAATAAAGATCTACTTACTCTCTTCGCAAATTTCAAGTATACAATACATTATTACTAACTATAGTGACCATGCTGTATATTAGGTCTCCATAATTTATTAATCTTACAATTGAAGTCTCTTCTCTCTGACTTCTTACATTTTCCCCATTCCCTGGCCCTTATAGCCAGCTTCAACTCTCTGCTTCTATTGGGTTGGTGCAAAAGTGATTGCAGTTTTTACCATTACTTTCAATTGGAAAGCAATTACTTTTGCACCAATCTAATATTAGCTTGATTTTTATGTATTCCACACATAAGTGGGATCATGCAGCAATTGCCTTTCTTTGATTGGCTTATTTTACCTAGCAGAATATCCTCCAGTTTCATCTATGTTATTGCAAAGACAGGATATTATTATTTTTAAGGGCAAATAATATTCCCCTGTGTGTGTGTATGTGTGTGTGTGTCACATTTTCAATATTAATTCACCCATCAGTAGACACATAGTGTGTCTTCATACCTTGTGAATAATGGTGTAATGATGGTGGGAGTGCAGATAACTCTTCAACATGGTGTTACTATTTCCTTCGCACTTATACCAAGAAGTAGGGTTGCTGGATCACATGGTAGTTCCATTTTTTTAAAAACCCCCGCAATGATGTCCATAGTAGTTGTATTAGTTTATGTTTCTACCAACTTTGTACAAGAGTTTTGTTTTCTACAACACAACCTTGTCAACACTTGTTATTCTTTGTTTATCTTCATATTAGTCATCCTAACTAATCTCTGGTGATATCCCATTGTGGTTTTGGTTTGTATTTTCCTAATGATTAGCAATATTAAGCAACTTTTCAAAAATCCGTTGGCCATCTGTATGTCATCTTTGGAAAAATATGTATTCAGGTTTTGGCTTATTTTTAATCAGGTTTTATTTTTCTTGTTTATTCACGTGTTTGTTTTGTGCTATCGAGTTGTATGAATTTCTTATATATTTTGGATATTAACTTGTTATTGGATATATAGTTTATAATTGTGTTACTTATTGTATAAGTTGCCTTTTCATTTTGTTGAATATTTTCTTTCTGTGCATAAACTTTTTAGTTTCCTGTGATCCCGCTGATTTGTTTTTGCTTTCGCTGCCTATGATTTTGGTGTCATATCCAAGAAATTGCTCCCAAGACTGATACCATTGAGCTTTTCCCCTGTTTTCTTCCAGAAGTTTTATGGTTTCAGAACTTACACTGAAGATATTAATCTATTTGGAGATACAAGATAAGAATTCAACTTTTTTTTCGCATATGGATATTCAGCTTTCTTGGCACTAATTATCAAAGAAACTGTCCTTTCTCCCATTGTGTGGTCCTAGCAGTTTGTTGAAAACCAAATGACTTTAAATGTGTGCATTTATTTCTCGGCTTTCAATTCTATTCAATGTGTCTTTGTTTATGCCAATACAATGTTGTTTGGATTTCTATAGCCTTAAGTGGGTTTTGAAATCAGGCAGTGTGATACCTCCAGCTTCCTTCTTCTTAGTTAAGATTGCTTGGGTATTTAGAGTATTTTGTGGTTTTATATAAATTTTAGAATTGCTTTTTCTATTTTTGTAAAAAATGTCACAGAAATTTTGAAAAAAAAAATTACATTGACTCTATAGACTGCTTTAAGTAGTATAAATATTTTAACAATATTAATTCTTCCAATATATGAACATGGGATATCTTTTCATTTATTTATGTCTTCTTTATTTTCATATATCAGAATTTTATACTTTTAGTGTACAGATCTTTAAACTCTTTGGTTAAATTCTTAAACATTTTAGTAGTTTTGATTCTATTGTAAATGGGGTTGCTTTCTTAATTTTTTGGTCAGTTTTGTTTTCAGTGTATATAAATGCAACAAATTTTGTATGTTGATTATGTATCCTGCAACATGACTAAAATTGTTTATTTCTAATAATTTTTTTCATGTAATCTTTTTTATTTTCTACATATAAGATTTTGTCATCTGTAAATAGAAATCATTATACTCATTTCTTTCTGATTTGGATGACTTTGTTTCTTTTCCTTGACTAATGCCTCTAGCTAGGATTTCCAGTATTATGCTGGATAAAAGCAGTGATGAGAATGAACATCCTTGTTTTCTTTCAGATTATGGAGGAAAAAGTTTCAGCATTTCATTATTGAGTATGATGTCAGCCATGGGTGATTTTATATGGCTTTTATTGTGTTGAAGTACATTTCTTTTACAGTTAAATGATTAAAAGTGTTTTAATCATAAAATGGTGTTGAACATTCTCCAGTGCTTTCTCTGTGTCTGCTGAGATACAAATGTAATTTTTATTCTTTTTTCTGATAATATGGTGTATCACAGTGATTGACTTTCATATGTTAAAACATCCTTGCATCCCAGAGATGAATCCCACTTGATCATGGTGTATAATTATTTTAATATAGTGTTGAATTTTTTCCTAGTATTATGAAATGATTTTTTCATCTAAGTTTATCAGGACTATTGGCTTTCAAATTAATTTTTTTAATGTATATCTGTCTGATTTTGAGAATGAAGTAAACTGCCCTTGTTAAATAAATAAAATGTTCCCTTCTCTTCAATTTTGGAAGAATTTAAAAAGTATTGGTATTAATTATTCTCTAAGTATTTGGTAGAATTCACCAATGATATTGTCTTGTCTTGGAGTTTTCTTTGTTGGGAGATTTTTGATAACTCCTTAATCATTATTGGTATGTAAAGGTTTTTTATTTATTCATTATTTGATCTTGGTAGGTTTTATGTTTCTTGGAATTTATCCATTTCTTCTAGGTTATCAACTCTGTTGGCATAGAATGGATCACAGTAGTATCTTACTATCCTTTGTATTTCTGTGGAAGCAGTTGTAAAATGTCTCTCATTTCTGGTTGCATTAATTTTTTTCCCTTAGTCTAGATACTGATTTGTGTATTTTATTTATTTTATGCAAAAAAATCTTAGTATTGTTTATTCAAAGACAAATTCTACCAAATATACAAAAAAGAAGAGGTATCAACATTGCTGAAACTGTTTCCAAAAAATCAAGTGGTAGGGAATACTCCCTAACTCACCTTATGAATCCTGTATCACCTTGCTACAAAAACCAGACAAGAATAAAACAACAACAACAAAAAAACTACAAACCAATATCCCTGATGTACATACATGCAAAACTCCTTAACAAAAATAAAAGCACCCGAATCCAATAGCATATCCTAAATATAATTAATTATAATCAAGTGGGTTTTTTCAAGTATTGAAAGGATGGTTCAACAGATATAAATTAGTAAATGTGATTCATCACATACACAGAAATAAAAACAAAAAGTATGTAGTTATTACATGAAGTAAAAAGATTTGATAAGTTCAGCATCTCTTTATGATAAACACTGGCAACAAACTAGGCATAGAAGGAGCATACCTCAAAATAACAAAAGCCATATATTAAAACCCCACAACCAATATCATACTGAACAGCAAAAAGTTTAAATAAATCACTCTAAAAACTGGAACAAGACAAGGATACCTACCCTCACCATGCCTATTCAGCACAGTGCTATAAGCCCTAGCCAGAGCAATCAGGCTAGAGAAAGAAATTAAAAGGTATCCAAATTGGAAAAGAGAGAGTAAAACTAGCTCTGTTTGCCGAAGGTAGAGTCTTATACCTAGAAAATGCTATAAACTCTTCTCAACAACTCTTAGATTTGATATAAATTCACTAATGTATTAGGATACAAAATTAACATACATCTTTCATAACATAGGTAAGCAGAAGAAAGAATCTCAGAACTTGAAGGGAAGTCTTTTCAATTAGTCTAGTCGGACAATTTAAAAAAATAAAGTAATAAAAAAGAATGAAGAAACCTACTAAGAAGTTTGGGATGACATAAAATGACCATACTTACAAACTATCTGTATTCCCAAGAAAGAAGAAAAAACAAAGTTTGCAAAATTGATTTTATTTTTTTTGCCAATGCCACATGCCAAATCAGTGGCATTTTTATACACCAGTGACAATCAAGCTGAGAAACAAATCAAAAAGGCAGTAGTACTTAAAAATAGCTACAAAAATAAAATAAAATACCTAGGAATAAACAATCAAGGAGGTTAAAGATACCTACAGGCAGAACTACAAAATACTGATTAAATATATTGTAGATGACACAAACAAGTGGAAAAACATCCCGTGCTCATGGAACAGATAAATTAATAGTATTTAAATGACCATACTGCCCAAAGCATTTAAATGAACATACTGCCCAAAGCAAGCTTCAGATTCAATGCAGTCTCTATCAAAATACCAACATAATTTTTCACAAAGTTAGAAATAACTATCCCCAAATGTATATGAAACTAAAAAGGAGCTCAAATAGCAAAAGCAACCCCAAGAAAAAGCACAAATCTGGAGCCATCACACTGTATGGGCTCAAATTATGTTACAGGGCTACAGTAACCAGAACATGTATAGTAAATACCGATATAAAAATAGACACATAGATAAATGGAACAACACAGAGAACCTAGAGATAAAGCCACATATCTAAAGCCAATTGATTCTTGACAAAGTCAACAAAAACATACACTAGAGAGAGGATACCCTTTTCAATAAATGTTATTGGGATTACCACATACAGATTGAATCTGGACCCCTTTATCTCACCATATATAAAAATCATCTCTAGACAGAACAAATATTTAAATGTAAGACCAAAAACTATAAAAAGATTAGATGAAAACCTGGGGGAAATGCCTCTGGATAATGGTCTAGGCAAAGAATTTATGACTAAGGCCACAAAATCACAGTAAACAAAATAGACAAATAAGATTTAATTTAAATAAAAAATTTCTGCACCACAAAAGAAATATTCAACAGAGTAAACAGACCACTAGAAAAATGGGAGAAAAGTATTTGCAAACTATGCATCTGATAGGGCACTGATACCTAGAATAGACAACTGACTCAAACTAAACAACAACGAAAAAATAAATAACCCTATTAAAAAGTGCACAAAGGACATAAATGGTATATTAGTTCATTCTTACATTGCTATAAGGAGTTACTTGAGACTGGGTAACTTATAAAAAAGAGAGGTTTAATTGACTCACAATTCCAAAGGCTGTACAGAAAGCATGGTTGGGGAGGCCTCAGGAAACTTACAATCGTGATGGAAGGCAAAAAGGAAGGAGGCACGTCCTGCATGGCTGGAGCAGGAGGAAGAGAGAGTAAAGTGAAAAGTGCTACACACTTTCAAACAACCAGATCTCATGACAACTCACTCACTATCGTGAGAATAGCAAGGGGAAAATCTACCCCCATGACCTAGTCATCTCCCAGGAGGTCCCTCCCCCAACATAAGGGATTACAATTCAACATGAGATTTAGGTGGGGACACAGAACCAAACCATATCAAATAGACCATTTCTCAAAAGAAAACCTGCAAATGGCCAAGAAGTATACGAAGAAAATATCAACAGCACTAATCATCAGAAATTGCAAAATAAAACCACAATGAAATATCATCATACACCAGTCAGCATTGCTATTATTAAAAAGTCAAAAACAAAGACATGATGGTGAGGATGTGGAGAAAAGAGAAAGTTGATGATGGAAATCAAAATTAGTACAATCTTTAGAAAAAAGTATGGAGTTTTCTCAAAGAATGAAAAATAAAACTATCATTTGAGTCACTAATTCCACTACTGGGTCTACCCACAGGAAAAGAAATTATTATATTAAAAAGATTCCTGCACTTGTGTATTTACTGCATCACAATTTACAATAGTAAAAACACAGAATAAACCTAAGTATCCATTAATGGATAAGTTCATAAAGAAAATGTAACATATATATCCAATATAATAGTATTCAACCATAAAAAAGAGTGAAGTTATGTCTCTTGCAGCAACATGGATGGAACTGGAGGCTGTTATCTTAAGTAAAACAACTTAGAAACAGAAAGCAAAATACCACCTGTTCTCAGTTATCAGTGGGGGCTAAATGTATATAGCATGTGGAATAAAAATCATTGGAGACTTGAAAAAGAGGGAGTGTGGGAGGAAGGTTAGGGCTGTGAAATTGCTTAATGAGTACAGTGCACACTGTTCAGGTGTTAGTTACAGTAAAAGCAGGGACTTCACCACTGTGCAATGAATTGATGTAACAAAACTGCACTAGTACCTCTTAAATTTATACCAATAAAAACTTAAAAACATGATAACAGTGATAGTGGACAGAGTACTTCTTAGGATGCAGGTAAATGCATTGAGTTCCTAGAATCAATCTTTCCTGATACCATTAACACAGCAATCCATTTCATAGATTCTCTTATAATGGCTACGTATGTGAACTTGCTTATAAATTTCATTAAGACAAACACACCTTAAAATTTTTGTACTTAATGTGATGTCTAATTAATTATCATTACCATAAGGGAGGCCATTTTTTAAGCAGGTATGGTGTTTTTTTAGGTGTGTATGGAGAGAACTGTGTAGAATTAAAATTTGTTTCCTTGCCACTTATTAATCTAAGGGAAAAAAATTGGTTGACATAGATAAAACTATATAGGATATAACAGGAGTTCATTCACTAAGCAAATACATAAATAGTAAGTTTTTGTATTATAAACAGGTCAATGGTAACTAAATTTTAGTGTCCTGGGTGAAAGAATTACAGTAACCAAACACTTGAGGCAGAAATTTAAAAGAGTAGTACTATTCTGATAAAGTCGTAGCATGAAAAAAACTCATATCCTTTTAAAGAAATATAGTGCAGTCCACTATGCTTAAAATAAAGAAATTTCAATCCAATGCTGATTGCCACTAGGTAATCAAAGATTTTAAGGACCGTAGAGGTACTAAATCAAGTTTAGCCTAAACCTGCCTCCTTACATATTTAAGTTCAGCCTAAAGATTTTTCTGCACATCATGAATTATAACGAGTGGAGGTATAAACAGACCATAGCCTACATTTGTGCCAGTCACTGAGTTTTGGGTAATCATATGTAGCCAACTACTCAAACCGTATTCAAACAAGGCAAATGCTGAGCTGGAACCAATTCAATTGCTTCTGTACCCGATTCCATTTTCTGTACGTCACTTTCTATTTGTTGTCCATAAATTTTCTTTCACCACGTGGCTGCACTGGACTCTTTTTGAATCTGTTGTGATTCTGAGGACTGCCCATTTCATGAGTCAGTCATTGTTCAATAAAACTCCTTTAAATCTAGTTCTGCTGAAGCTTTTCTTTTAACAGACAGTGCTAGAAGCAGGGTCTGAAGTCGAGCTTCTAAAAACCCCCAGGATCACTGAGTGACCAAGCAAGGTACATGCAAGATGCACTTGTGGCCACTGATCTCTCAAAACATCTGGGGATTATGATAAGTTCCCTCTCAGATTCTGAAGTTCCAGGGATTTGTGTTTTGAGCTCTTTGAGTTTTTTCCAGCAAATTCTGTTCCAAACTGAGTTTGGAAGTCATGACAGAAACTTGGCTGAGTTCAGGATCAGATTTGACCCAGTAATTAACTGGCTTGGATCCAGTTAGAGGCCTCTTAAGTCTGACTGGGTAACAAAGAAACTGGTAGTAAATGGCAATATTGCAGGGGTTGTAAAATTTGGCTTTTGGAAATTTGGGGGTATTTTTTTTTGTTCTACCCCTTTGTTTCATTTTTCTTGCTTGCTTAGGTAGAAAAAAAATCGCTGGCCAAGTTAATCAAGGGAATCTGAAATCAAAGTCAATATTTAAGGTAAAAATGGAATCCTTAATTTCTGAAGGACTGAGTTTCTTCTGACTTATACATGCATAAGTGTCAGGCCCTGGAAGCAGCAAAGACTTACAGAAATGGCAAAAATATTACTAAAGATAACTTATAGTGAAATGTTCTGAAGGAATAACGATGCTCTGAAGTGTATGTAAAAAACATGAGGGCTCCCAAATTAGTCTCATCTAGGGATGTCTATTGGTATGCAGAAGTTTCTTAAAAATTTTCAATATTTTTATTTAAAGACTTTATGAAAGGCAAATAAAAAGTTCAAGCAACTAATTGATTTTAAAAATTAAAAATGTTTTGCACTTTTTACCAATGGCAGTGGGTGACAAGATTAGGTATGTACAGAATCATCAGACATGGGGATCCCCCCACCAAAGGGGGAAACTTGAGAGCTGATGGGAATGCTGGAAAAGGCCCCTTCACAACTGATAAGCAGCTGTCTGAATTATTGATTCAGCATTTTTGGGATGGGTGGGTCTTTCTCTGGCCTCCCTGAGCTCCTTGCCCTCCCCAACCTGCCACAGGCAATGCTTCTCTCTCTCTCTCTTTTCCCTTTCCTATCTTTTCTGTTACTCAGGGCAACCATCTTGCCCAGAGACCACATGTTGAAACTCCTTTAATCTACTTTAAATAGATTAAAGATGACAGGGCCCATTGGGGGCAATTTTGAGCCTTGCCAATTTGATATTGGGTGCGAAGTGGAGTGGCTAATGTCTGTTTTTTCACATGTATTTTGCTCTGGCCAGAATGGAAAATGTTAATTTGGTTCTTCCATGTAGCGAGTTGAGCAGCAGTTTGCAAAATTGAGAGGATTCTCCCTGTGGTTCCATGATTTTCCTTTGTGAATGTGGCTTGGCACCCCAGAACTGTGGTGTGGTGAGCAGCGTTGCTAGGGATACTCAGGGAAAGAGGACCCAGAAACCTGATATGCCGGATAAAGGGTAAAGATTTTCCACTCTCACTCTCTCTGGGCAAGCCAGTTGAATGAATGATAAAAATCACTGTTTTTCTCCTCTATACAGTTTTGATTAATGGGGAATGGAATTTGTGAGGCTAGTCTTTCTGTGTTTTTCTATAATGGAGAGGGGTGCCTTAAAATAAAATGCAGGCCTAGGATCCCATAAGCCCACTGTTCAACCAGCCCAGCAAACTGGTCAGTTACAGACGTTGCTTCAGGTCTCCCACCACCAGGAAAAAAAAAAAAAAAAAACTTTCTCTTGGTCTCTGCTGTTGAGAGGACAGGAATTTTGGAGTTCAGGTAATAGCTCTAAAAATTACCTTGAGCAGTTAAAAGCCATTGCAAGCTGGAAATTGACTGTTCTAGACTCCTGGAAGGAACAATGAAAACCACCCAATGCTGTAACTCAGCAGCTAAGGCTTTGCCATTTTACAATAATGGTCTGGATTCAATCCTGGCTTAGGGAATGTGTACCTTCTGCTTGATATTCGTGTGACCTTTACCATTTGTTGATTTTCTTCCTCTTCATGAATAATTTCTGGCTTCCTTTCTTGAATGTTCCTTTCTCTAAACCCCTAGGACGTTACCCTTGGTGAAGTTCAAAAGCCAGGAAAATTGGATGTTTGGTGTGGCTACACAGTCTGCTAATAAGAAATTTAAAAGTACACACACACAAAAAAAAAAAAAAGAAAAGAAAAAAAAGAGTGCTATCATTAAAAGTCAGCTGAATTGAAAGCAGATATTCAAGCTCTAACAGACTGGGACTCCTTGGGAAAAACAGAGGAGGTGCCACATACCCTGTTTGCGGAAAAACTTCCGTTTTCCTCATGAAAGCCCAGGAATTGAAAGTAAGCAGATCCCTCTCAAAATCTAAGTCTCTGTTGTAATTTGCATTGCATTATGTGACTTTGTTTGACTGTTGGGGGTATCAGAAATTACTTCTCATTATGAGAAAGCTTAGGTGTGTAATAAGTAGGTAGGACATGTATTTTGGGGATGGCTAATGGCAGTTGTGAGGGAATACTTGGCTCTTTTCATGTTCAGAGAGAAGCATGCTCCTGCTCACCTGGAAAGTATGGTAACATCTCCACCTTTACTGAGAGATAACACTTCTATGGGGAATGGGTTAATCACAGGATGGGCTGATTGGCTTTGGACTGTTTTGCAATGAAATGCATGGTAAAATCATTGCACTGTCTATTTCTGTAGCATTTCTCTTTTTTGGAATCTAAGATCTGATATAAAAATAGGACTCTTAATTTTTGGGGATCTGTTTTGCCTTCCAGCTGTGCCTACATATTAGGCCCTAAGAACTGCATGTTTTCCTGTCCCTGTTCCTCGAAGGACTCCAATCTAAAACAAGTGATCCAATGAAGAAACTTAAACACTGACAAATCAAAAAGCCTACAACTGCTGGGTCTTCTTCTGTCTGTCTGTATAGTTTGATATGTGTTGTGTGTGCAAGGTTTATATAAAAGTGTTCTAATTAATTGGCTCAAATAAAAATAAGCACTTAAATCAAATATTTTGAAAGAAAAATAAAAACGGTAGTGTCATTTAGTACATGTGACTTTAGTAAACAAGGAAATAAAGAGCTTTAAAGATTATTGGTAAAATAGAGACATTTGGTCTAAATTAGGAAGGTCAGATATTAGGTTTACTAAATGATTTAAAGTAATAAACTCTTTTGACTTTTAAAAATTGTTAAATTGCCTGCTTTAACAGCTGGGTAAGGCTTGGAGACATGTGGAGTTAGCCACGCCCCTAGCTATGCTGGAAAGAGTTGGACCTTATCTACATTTTTGTCTGGTGCCCTAGGCTCCACACTTAGTACATAATTAAAATAACCTACCACGTTTTTAGCCAAAATTTAAAATTGTTAAAAGTTACCATTATAACATGTAATTGGAACTACTAAATAAACAGTTTCAGATGCAAGGTGCATGAGAAGATTGAAATGTGTTTTTGGTAAAAGATTATATAAAGACATAGGAATGCAGATTTTTGCTAGTTTAGAGGGTTAAAGGATTATTTTAAATTAAATAAGATAAAGCTAAAGGTTTGAGCAAGTTGCAATAGGCTTGTAAAATCTTGTAAAAGAAATTCAGTGTGTGAACATACTGACTAAATTTAAAGGAGTATTCTTCAGTTTTTCCTTAAATTGAACATTAGAATAAAAGCAGAGTAGGGTTTTCTTAGAGCACTGATGTGCTCTTCAAAAAAAAAATTGTAAAGTGTTATAAAAGATTTATGAGAATCTCACCTTATGGTCAAACTGATTAAGATAAAATCAATTTGTCTATAACATTTTATTAAAAATTGGGGTTGATATTATTAGTACACTAGCACAAGGGAGAAATCTGGCTTTCTCTCTTGAACAAGATTTTCATGTAATATTAAAGGATAATGAAATATATCTGTTTGTCTTTTGAATAAACTACTAAAAAAAAGAAGGAAAAGGCAAGAGACAGATTGTTTGAAAAGCTAAGTCTTCCCTATATCAATGAGTAAATGTTTGTGTCTTTTTAAAGTTATTCAGTCATAATTTGGGCTAAATGAATGACTTATGGTAACCTAGAATTCTACTTTATAATATCAAGTGTGTGGTTTTTTTTGTTCGTTTGTTTGTTTGAGACGGAATTTAGCCCTGTCGCCCAGGCTGGAGTGCAATGGCACCATCTCGGCTCACGGCAACCTCTGCCTCCCAGGTTCAAGCGATTCTCCTGCTTCAGCCTCCTGAAACCTTTAACATATTTAATAGGCTTCTCAAAATCAGATTTCAGCTTCAAAATGGTCTCTTCTGACCTCTAACTTTAGGATGCTACAACGGATCCCCGAAGCATTCAAAAGAGCGAGAAACAGGATTATTTGACATGTTAAGTTACATGAGAAGCATTGTCAAAATAAAAAATAATGTTTAACTTTCTTCAGGTTATATTTTAGTGAATGATATTAATATATGTCCCAAAATCATATGGGATTTCTAAAATTCTAATATATCTGAGTATATGCTAGCAAACATAATTATGATTATTATGTTGTTATTGTACACCACAGAAATGACCACATTTCTTTGTCAATTGTGTTTTTAACTATAACCATTTAAATTTGTTTCCACAGTTAATTGCTTAATGATGATACAGTTTCTGAAAACTTCAAAAACTTCCAAAATTCTAGAATATGGTGTCTTTTAGGAGGTTCATGAAAGGATAGAAAGGTCCCTGAAAATCATTCCTGAATACAGGTTTCTAATAACTTTAAAATCATATCATTTGTACTGGGTAAGAATTCCTGAAACTTTAATTAAAAGACTGACTAGTTTTTAAAACTGCTAACCCAAGTAGAACAAAAATTAATTGAATACCAAGAAAATACTTTGCCAGATTTTCATACTTAATTAGCCAATACTGAAATTGTTTACATATACAATTTGAATGAAGTCCATGGTCTAACTCAAATTGCCTATGAAAACCATCAGTTTTCAGTGCCATACACCTAAATTGGAGAAACAACTGATACTCAAGAAACCATAAGTCCAATGTTAAATGTGAACTCATGGAGAACCAGGACAGTAACCTTGTCCTTCTTGAGTCCTTAAAGCTTTGTTATTAAATATTTTGTATTCCATGACTCATCATGGAAAAGATAAAATTATCCAAATTAAATATGTGTTGGTATAGTGACTTCTAAATTGCTAAAATAGTTTATGACAAATATTTGGTTTTTCAAATTCATATTCCTGGGAAAACAATAAAAGCTTTGAGTACATTTGGCTACCTGATGGGCCATTTAAACATTTATAGAGGGATTTCATTCAATTGTCATTTTCAGTGCATGTTTTCTGGTTATATAAAAGCTTTTCCATGCAAGAGGGCTGGTGTTATAATACTAAATTGTTATGCCACAGTGTATTTTCAAAGAAAACTCTTTATGATTTACTGACTGAGGACAATCAACCCCTTCACAATCTAGAACCTGAAGACTAGATCTTCTGAGAAAATTGGAGAAAGACTACCCTTGACATCCACACTACAACAAACCTTCGGTGCTTTGAATTTTAGGTTCCTAATCCCACAACTGAGAAGAGCGCCTTCACACTCTTGGAACTGTACACTCATTGGAACCCTTAAGGTAAAACTATCCAGGAAAATTTCTCACCGTAAGAACAGGCCAACCCTGAAGGGAAAAACTTTTTTCCAAGATCATGGATCAAGACTTCTCTATTCTCATGAGACTCTTATCTTTAAATATTTTTTCTTATTTATGCCTATATGAACCATAGAAGTAAAAAGAGGGTCTGTTGTGTACACTTTGGGGGAAAACTTCTATTTGCGAAGGATTTTGCAGTCAGCTTTATACATGGATAACCTTATACCTTGATAGATAAAAAATGAAGGGCCAAGGGAAGCAAGAAACTTAAACAGTACATACGTTGCTTCACAATCAGTCAGATACAGAACATTGGATTGCTAGAAATCTTTCACTCTTCTAAAGAGCCATCATTTTTTAGGTCCTTTTGGATGGTTTTGAGTAAAATAAGCAATGATTAGAAATGGATTCCCCATGATACGCTCTATAGCAGATTCTATTGTAAAGCCTACAGTTACACAACAGACTTTAAATTCTCTTGTAAAAGATTTGCTAAACAATAGAATTTGCTAAACAGAAAAGTATCTGTGCAGGTGCTGACACTTGTGGCCAGTGGAGAAGTATATCAAGTGTAGATTACAGAGATTCAGTTGCAGTGGATTAAAAAGAGACTGCTTAGTTCAGTGAGCAGACTCTTTATCTAGCTTATTATTTGATCTATTTTATTTTAGGTGATTTTGTTTATGGGTACCCTGGGTAAGGAGCATACTCCAAACTCTTGGTATTATCTTCCTCATAGTCATAATAGTAGTCTCCCTTGTGTGCTGTATTCTCTCAAAGATTTTAAATGTTTGCTTGCAGCCATGTCTAGAATGTCAAATGATCTGTTTTCAACTGAAATGACAAGAGCTGAAATAAATGTGCAATCATGAGGACACCATAACCTATGAATGACATGTTGAGACTGAAAACCCAAAATGATGGTAACTGAGAGTGGTGCTAAGGCCCTAAATTTCAGTCACACTCTCACCTAATTGAGAACCTGACCAAAAAGGGGGAATTTTCTTTTGAACAAAATTATGGGAGGCCATTGTTTTGGAGTGCGCTTATTCATTCACTAGGCCCTAACAGACCAAACCAAACAAAAATTGAGTCACTCATGCTAAATGTGACATAGTCAAACTAAGACTTTAAGGAAACACACAGATCCTAGAACAGACCAGGTTTTTGTTTTTCTCCTGCAAACAGGAAGTTCTATCATAAGGAGGTACCCTCCACTCAGTTCTTGTTCTCACCTTTGCAAAACTCACTGTTCTACTGTTTCCCAGTGGGTTTCAAAATCAATGGTGATATTGACATCAGTAACTAAAGTTGCCATTAATCTCTTATAATTGAGAAAATGACCTAAAGGGGAAATTGTTAAAAAATTTAGCCTAAAGCTGCCTCCTTACATATTTAAGTTCAGCCTAATGGTTTTTCTGTACATCATGAGCTATACCAAGTGGAGGTGTAAACAAACCACAGCCCACACCTGTGCCAATCACTAAGTTTTGGCCATTCAAATGTAGGCAACTACTCAAACTGTGTTCAAGTAAGGCAAATGCTGAGCAGTAACTAATCCAGTTCTTTCTGTACCTCACTTCCATTTTTTGGACTTCAGTTTCCTTTTGCTGTCCTTAAATCTTCTTCCACCATGTGGAGTCTTTCTGATTCTGCTGGAGTCTTTCTGATCCTGCTGTGATTCTGAGGGCTGTCCAATTCTCAAGTAATTCATTGCTAAATTATACTCTTTTAAATGTAATTTGGCTGTATACATTTAAAATAGTCTTTTAAATGTATACTCTTTTAAATGTAACAAAGGTTAAAAGAAAAAGAGTGCCTTTTGTGAAGTAAAAGCATCATTAAAACACATCTGAGCCTGGGGCTAAATAAAATAAATATTTCATGGGCAAGTAAGACAAATTACCCAACCAGAAAGTAAAGCACTTCCCTTGTTGTTGTCTTTTAAATGAACAAAGATGAGATTAAAAATATAAAAATAAATGTTACTTTCCCCATAGTCCCTTGGAATACCCTTTAATCAGAAACTGAGGAACTCCTGAAGAAATGTAGAAATACAGGATTAAATTTCTCAAATATCTCAATAATTGTCTTAGGAAACTGATTCATTATAGACTTGTTGAAAAATTGTAGTAAACCGAGAGGTTAACAAAAAAGCAGTGCCTTTCAATACAAGTATTCACACTTTGCAGCTCACCAAATGATAGGCTCCAAACAGGCAACTGGCAAGGAAAGATTCTATCATAGATTATTATCCCATATCTGGGAAAATTGATATAGTTTGGCTGTGTCCACATCCAAATGTCATCTTGAATTGTATCTCTCATAATTCCCACATGTTGTGGAAAGGATCTGGTGGAAGACAAATGAATCATGGCAGCAATTTCCCTCATACTGTTCTCATGATAGTGAATAAGTCTCCCAAGATCTGATGGTTTTATAAGGGGGAGATTTCCTGCACAAATTCTCTTTCTCTCCTTGCCTGCTGCCATCCATGTAAGATGTGACTTGCTCCTCCTTTTGCTCTACCATGATTGTGAGGCCTCCCCACCCATGTGGAACTGTAAGTCCCTTAAACCTCTTTCTTTTGCAAATTGCCTAGTCTTGGGTATGTCTTTATCAGCAGTGTGAAAATGAACTAATATAATTATATACATTTAAAAATAGATGTCTGATCCTTATTCAAGCTTAGAAACTTAAAATCCGTTTTATTTTTCTCATATCGTCCTTGATATCTTCTAAGAACTTGCTGCACACATTTCATTTGAATACTAACAAGCTTAACAATTTAAAAATATATTTTATAGTTCTAGCTTTGTTATGGCTTTACCTAAAAAGAAAGGTATGGTTGATTAATCAAAACTGCCAAATATAAGTGAGCATTACCTAGTTGTTAGTCCTTCAAAATATGAATTTATGGCCTCAGGATCATAAGCAGAGTCCTAACTTGTTTGTTTCAATTTATTTATAGCAACAATATTTGGCATATTTCATCTCAATATTAATCTTTTTTTCTTGGTTTTATAGATGTTTCACTTCACTGAAGGAAATTTTTTCTTTTAGCAGAATTGCAAAAAGATGGATGGGGGAAACAAAGGGAGAGGAAGACGGGGGAGAGAGAGAAAGTGAGAGACAGAGAGGATAAATTTCATATAATCTATATATTTTAACAGAAATAAAGAAAATGGAGATAATTCAGGTATAAAATACTCAAATCTTTCTATAACTAATATGGGTAGGCCTGAATTTAAATGCTTCCTATTAACCACCTTTTCATTCTCTTTTTGCTCAACATACTCACTCTCTGTCAGATTTTCCTCATGCCTGAACAATAACATATATGGAGCCAAGATATTTTGCCTTATGACAACCTGTTTAAGAATCTGCTGTAAGAAATACACTGTCTCTCAAATCATGGAAAACTTGTATATAATAGAAATTTACTGAAGCCCAGTGAAGTTTAGTAGAATGAAAGTTGTTCAAATGTACATGTAAATAGCATAAGTGAAAATAATGCACATTATCTAAGAGTTAGTTACACAAGTATTGCTCAGCAAATGCATCTGTTACTCCAAATATTTTCTAATTGCATATGCCCCATCCGGTCAGGCCATTCAATATAAACTCACTTTGAAAAAATTAAAATAAAATATTAGATGAGGGATGACAAGCGGTTTTTAACTTATGTGCAAGCTCCAAATTACTGATAATGGATGCCTGAAGTTCTCATAAAAATAATTAAGACATTGCTTTTGATTTTAGTGAGAAAAATGGTCATAATGGATTGGTATACCTGTCATTTGTTCAAAATAGGAGTAATACATATCGTGTACTTACTCACCCTGTGTTAGAAAGTCATATATATTCATCCAAATGTATTACATAATAGAATTTTCCTCCAGTATCACTTTTTGCTCCATTATTTTTCTAAATTTAAGAATTGTAGTAAGTTGTCATGCTATTGTTATGACATCATCAATAAACTCACTTCATAAAAAATGGCATTCACTATAAAATACAAAACAAGAGTTGATCTGATGTACTACTGAATAACTTTGCCCTTAGATACTCTTTTTCTAAATATTACAGTTTGGTATCTCCATTGGATCCTCTTCTCAATTTCCCCCATGATTCTTCTTGAATTTATATTATCTTACGGTACTTGTAAAATAATTTCAGTTGATCTCCTTTGAGTCTATTTGCCCCATTTATCTTCCTCCTACTATTTTTGCTTGTAAAATTAAAACAGAAATTTAAAGCTCAAATGTTGAGAAGCCATGTAGTTAACATAAGTCTTTGAATTTAACAGAGTGTAAGACAATACATGCTAAATTCATTGTATCACCCTCAAGCATACCATATGCCCAGTTACTTTGCCTCTTTTTCCAAGATTAGTATTCAATCCCTGGGCTATATATAATCCACTTTATGGCCATTTTGCCACGCCTTAACTTAAGAAGTAATTACATTTAGTTATCAAGAAGTTATCTGCCTCATTATAGGCAACATTGGATAATCTCAGGTGTGATACTTTTACCCGACTTCCACAAGATAAATTAACGTGTGAGGGGATGGACTGCAGTAACTGTCTCAACTAGTTGAAAAAAGAGAGAACTAATATTTTCTTTATCTTTTAAAAAGGTCTTTAAGATGTACTTTAACTTATATAATGGGCATCAAAAGAGATACAAGCTTGATGTAAAATGTTTTATAAGACATATTTTATGCACATATGTGTTTCTTATTTAAAGGTAAACCTGCATTACTGATATGCTATCAGATACCCTCCAACACATGTAGATAAAACTCTGTTTTGAATGCTTGGAGCTACTTCATATGTCTTGTCTTTAGCTCTATGTTTTTCTATTTTTTAAAAGAGTTTATTAGACAGAAACAAAGCAAGAATTAACACTCCAAATTTACACCCTTTTCTTGGTGCTCTACTATGACATGACTTGCAGATGGTGGGAAGAGGAGGAAATTTAGGATTAGATAATAATATTTACGTAGCTCAGGCTTGTATACATTTTACGACATGTAAGCTGTGTTTGTGTTCCTAGTTCAATTAAAAGTATTTTGAAAATATTACATTTTTTGTTAAGCAATACATCTTGATGGGTTAAGTGAAAACATTCAGAAAACGTTATTTGTATTTCATAGTGTTTCTATGACTCCAGAAAGAAAACTGAAAGTATTTGGTAGTAATTTGTGAAGAATTACTTTTGGATTTTGGAAAGATTTTAATAGCTCGATATAGTGCAGATAAAATATTTCTGCAGAACTACTATTTCCAAAGAATATCTAGAGGATTTCTGGGTAGTTTCAGTAATAATGAAAAGGGATAGAAAACTATTTTTATCCAAAGTTCAAGAAAAAGCTGTTAAATGTATATTTTGTCTATAAATAAATAAGATCACTTTTAATTAGGCTTATTATATTTTCTAGGAAAGTTGATGACTCCAATATGACTATTCTTCATGTGGAAATATAAAATTTGAAAATTGTGATGCTTTTAGATATGTTGATATTTCTACACTGGTAATCATATATACATTATATACATATATATATGTTTGCAAATATATTTACAACAAGAACTTAAAGAGAAAAACTTATTTTCATATATAAAAATATAAATTGACAGTATCACCTAGTGGTTAGGACATGTAATGTGGAGATAGACTGTTTAGTTTGAATCCTGGATCAATCACTCCTTAATTTTGTGACCTTGGTCAGGTTACCTATTTTCTCTATATCTCAGTGATCATTGCATTAAATGAGAAAATAGAAGGCACATAGAAAATAGCTAAAATATAACAAAATATTATTATCTATAGTTCCATGGCTTCTTTATTATTAGTATTATACATTTAATTTGCTATCTCCTATCTCTCCTAATAATATTTTTTTCCTAATGTTTAGTTCTCTCTCAACTATTCTATGAGCCTGTTTTCTCTTCTACCTTTTTTTGTTGCTAAGTCCTCATTAATAAACATCATGGACATGCACAGCTCAAACTGTTCAAGAAGAGATTTACAATTCAGTTACAAAAGTGCCTTTTTCTGACAGCCTCTGTCAGTATCTTCAGGATGAGCTTAGTGTTTGAGTCATGCCTTTCCTCTTTCCAGGTAGCCCCCAAGCCATAACTGAGCATGACAGATCTAGGGCCTAGGTATATCTACCTGATGAGATGCTTCATTAAGGGACAATATTTGCTACCGGTCACTCTGTAGGTTTGGTCAAAACCTTTCATCAGAGTCTGAAAAGTGTCTACCCAATTTTGCTTCCTCCTGCCTTTCCCTCCATGCATATTACATCCACATGAAATCATAAGAATATTGAATTTTGCTTTCTCCCCATTGTATCACACACAGGCATTGCTACCCCGCACCCCCAGTATTCACTTTGACACTCCAAATCTACCTCAGCTTAACTTAAGAAGTAATTACATTTAGTTATCAAGAAGTTATCTGCCTCACTATAGGTAACATTGGATAATCTCAGGTGTGATACTTTTGCCCAACTTCCACAAGATAAATTGATGTGTGAGGGGATGGACTGCAGTAACTGTCTCAACTGTCTCTCAGCGTCTGCCTTACAGGGTAACTGACAGACAAAACTGGTGACTGAAGTCAACTAAAAAATCAGATGATAAGATGAGAATTGACAATTAGTGCTTTATTTCAGGAGGTATGTGAGGCATGGAGTCCCTAACACAAGGTGATGGCTCAGTTTCTAAGACATTCACCAGTGGTGAATTGGGAGAAAGTTTCCAGTGGTTGAAATTGTCTTCTCCTATGTGATGATTTAGTCTCTTGAAAAGTGAAGATGTTGGGGAAATTATGTGTAAAAGTACAGTAGAATTTGTTGGTTATTACTAAGTTGCATTGGTGCTCTACAAGAGTAGTTAATATACAACTAAAAAATAAACCTAAAGACCAAGGGGCTTTTTTGGCAGTTCACCAAGTGGCCCTTATCTCCATAGAGGAAAAACAGAAAACCAACAAACAAAGCTCTGGTATAATAGTTACAGTAAGTAAGCTAAAACAGTTAGTAAATGCATAACTAAGATCTGTTATGTCAAAGTCTGGAGACTTGTTGAGAAAAATCTGAGACTATGACTCATTGTATTGAGGCAACTGAGTAGCTAGCCATGAAGAATTTTACTCCTTAGGCACCTCTGATCCTCAGGATCCACAACAGTGACACTGATTTTCATAAGGACTACAGTTCCCACCAAATGGGAAGATACTACAGAGCTGTTTTCCCTGGAAGGATATAGTTCCCCTCCAAAACTGCACCTACATCTTTTGTAGATGCCAGGCCAAGTATTAGGGGTGATCCACAGCATAATTCTACTATTGACATTCCATGGGAATACATATAGATTTAGATTTTTAGGTTCTCTCAAGATACAGAATGTATTGCCTGTCAGGGTCCCTAGTAAGGCAAACACACAGCTAAGATGGTCCCTAGAAAATTAGAGAAAGTGGTGATCCATGCTGAGTGAAGTGGAAATGTCTGATTTGTGCTGGCATGTGGTAAAGGAAGAACTAAAGGGCCTATGGACTTGGAAAATTTGGAATAGATACATTATGTGAAGCCAGAAGACCTAGCAGAGTATTATATTCCATTGGAGGACCCAGAGGACACACCATTCATTGAAGCCACTGGGTGTGCACTGAGGAGAGAGGCACTAGCTTTCCTAAGAACTTGAGGGGTGGATCTCCTCTGCAGGCTGGGACTCAGAGTAGGATAGGTAGTCACAGATCTGGGCTCATTAATATCCATGGGGATGATGTCTTTCACTCCTTCCACCCACGAGTAATAGAAATGAGGTGGTAGTAGAGATAGTTAAAAGAGAATGGCATCCCTAGGAGTAACAAGAATATTGCTTTATATACATATAAATACATATATAATAATATACAATATTGTGTGTGTGTGTGTGTGTGTGTGTATGTATTCCAAATAAAGGAAAAGCGAATAAGCAAGAAGCTGAGGGAAAACACCTCAACAAAATATTTTGGCTTCTGCCCAATTTCAGGACTTTAAGGAACATAGCCACAGGCTCATATATATATATATATATATTTTTTTTTTTTTTTTTTTTTCTGAGATAGGGTTCTTGCTCTGTCACCTAGGCTGGAGAGTGCAGTGGTGCAATCTTGGCTCACTGAAACCTCTGCCTCCCAGGCTCAAGTGCTTCTCCCACCTTAGTCTCCTGAGTAGCTGGGACTACAGGTGCAGCCACGCCAGGTTAATTATTTGTATCTTTTGTAGAGACAAGGATTCACCATGTTGCCCAGGCTGATCTTGAACTCCTGAGCGCAAGCGATCTGCCCACCTCGGCCTCCAAAATGCTGGGATTAAAGGTATGAGCTACCACGCCCTGCCCAGGATTCAATATTCTTTTAGAAAAATTTCAGGGAAGACGAAAACACTTCATCTATTGATAAACCATCTATTCTTCTTAGAGAGGTGCATTTGTGAAAATAAGGACATGCCAATCATGATGAGCTAGACAATCATTTTGAAGAAATTGGGGATAACATCAGAAGAAGCAATGCCAAAAGTACCATGTGCTCCTTCACTGTTCTCAACTATATTCTTATCAGTATTGTGTATTCCACAGATACACTGAAGGCCATAATTCGCCAGTATCTAGTTAATAATGGTCATTTCATCAAAGGATTATGCTGCTTTTCATATCTAGGAAAAATAGGGAGAAACACAATCTATTCAGTCAAAATTTTAAGGACAATTTTCACAGAAAATAGTGTGATTATCACTGAGAACCAACGCACTCCCAAGAAAGCACTAATATACAACATCTGGCAAGCTTTACATCTCAGTTGGCTTTAATTTAATACCGTCTAACAAGAAAAATTGAAGGTATCACTTAAACAGTTAATGGCCAGGTCATTCCAAAATCATAGGTGTACCCATACCTGTGTTGAAGAGTACAGGTCTGGTGTGAGAAAAGGTTTGATAATATATGAGTTCAATGGAGAGCTGCTGGCATTAAGTGTCTATAAAGGACTACCTCATGAGTCCAGAAGGCATACATGTTTCTTCTAAGGAAAACATTCTTTATTGCTCTCAAAAATCTTGAGGTTTACCTGTTTGTTGTAGGGTAGTCACAGTGCTTCCTTTCCCACCTTTCTCATTTTTGTTAATTCCACAATTATTTTCCCAAATTTTGGGGCCTAAAACTCCAAAGCCATTTTTTGATTGCTCCCTCTCCTTTAATCCTCGTATCTAATTAGGGATATAGGAAATATTTACAAAGGCCTGATTTGTCACTCCACAGTCATTCTGAAAACTCATATTTCTGACTACATGTTAGTCACCAGTGCCAACACATGACAATGCTTCATTAAGTAAATAGCCAAAACTGAAAAGTCTGACCTGATCTGCAGTAAATGAGGTGACTGGTTTTGAAATAAAAGAGCAAGGACTTGTTGAAGAAACATTCTACTGAAACCTCTCCTCCCATATTGAACTCAATTCACAGGTCTTTAGAGTAATAAAGACTTGCTACAAGGATATTAACCAGGGATAAAAGCATATTCTTAGCACAAGTACACTAGAGTCTTATTTTAAAAAGCGTAAGTCACTCCAGAGTATGCAGAAAAATATGTCTAAATAGCATGTGTTGTATGCTTTTTTCTTGAATGCCTGATTTTCCATATAGGGGCTTAATTGAAATTCACATGTTCTAAACTTGATGAATAAAACTTAATAAACATTTCTTTATTTTCTGTAACTGAAGAAAAAAAATCTGTCAAGCTGCTGGTTTCCAAAAGCATTCTATCCTACCCCAATTTGTCATATTTAATTTGATCTAGTCTTTTTTTTTCTTTTTTGCGAAATTCAAATATTATCACAAGCACTGTGTAGATCAAACCTTATTTATTTGATGGTAAGATCTAGTCTTTGTGGTTTCTTATTCTTTGAATAAGAAGAAATGGTTCTTTGAATGGTTCCATTCAAGGAATAAGAACCATTTGCGGAAACCTGCAATGGTTTCTTTTAAGATAGCATCTGAGAACAAGGGCAGTTTATATATTCTCATAGAATTATGGAAAAGTCATTTGATACCATCTCTCTGTACTCACTGTATTGTTTTTTAGTTTAGTTGAGCCCTCCTGCTTCTACCTTGCTCTGGGCCAAGGCAAAGCTATAATGCTCACCCTTTTAGTCATCTTGGTGGCTGTCTTAGAGACCAAAGATTTTTTGACTGCTTTCTTTGCATCACATAGGAGCTTGAGGCTTTCCCTGAGATCTATGAACCCAGACCCTTATCTCAGCTCTAGCTATACTACTGTGTCTGCGCCATATTGAATTCAACAGTGTCAAACACAGGCTTCCAGAATACTCATGATATGGGCAGAAGAGCTGAATTTTATTATATTTTCAAAAACTCATTTGTGTAGCTTTATATTAACTTTTGCTTTTTATTTCTTTTTGTTTTATTTGTATTGATTGATTGATTTTTCTGCATACACAGTATAGTAGCTGTGTATATTTATAGGATACATGAGATACTTTGATACAGGCATGCAATAAGCAATAATCACTTCACGGAAAATGGGGTATCCAGCCCCTCAAGCATTTATTCTTTGTATTACAAACAATCAAATCATACCCTTTACTCATTTTTAAATGTACAACTGGATTATTATTGACTGCAGTCACCCTGTTTTGTTATCAAATACTAGGTCTTATTTACCGTTTCTAATTCTATTTTTTGTTCTCATTTACCATTTCCACTTCTCCCCAAGACTCCCAATACTATTCCCAGCCTCTAATAAACATCATTCTACTCCCTACCTCCATGAGTTCAATTGTTTTGATTTTTAGCTCCCACAAATAAGTGAGTACATGCAAAGTTTGTCTTCATGTGCTTCACTTATTTCACTTTACACAATGATCTCCAATTCCATCCACGTTGTTGCAAACGACAGAATCACATTATTTTTTTTTTCAGCTGCACAGTACTCCATTATGTGTAGGTACTGTATATTCTTTATCAAATTATTTGTTGATGGATACTTAGGTTTCTTCCAAATTCTGGGTATTGAGAACAGTGCAGTAACACACATGAGAGTACAGATATCTCTTCTATATATTGATTTTTCTTTCTTCTAGGTATATACCCATCAATGGGATTGCTGGATACTATAGTACTTCTATTTTTAGTTCTTTGAAAAACCTCCAAACCATTCTCCATAGTGGTTTTACTAATTTACATTCCCACAAACAATGTACAAGGGTTCCCTTTTCTCCACATCCTTTTCAGCATATATTACTGACTGTCTTTAGGATAAAGGTCATTTTAACTGCAATGAGATAATATTTCATTGTAGTTTTGAATTGCACGTCTTTGATTATCAATAATGTTGAATACCTTTTCACATGCTTGTTTCACATTTGTATATCTTCTTTTGCGAAATATCTATTCAAATTGTTTGCCCATTTTAAAAGTCAGATTATTAGATTTTTTTCCTAGAGTTGCTTGAGTTCCTTCTATATTCTGGTTTATAATCTCTTGTCAGATGAGCAGTCTGCAAATACTTTCTTCCATTCTGTGGGTTTTCTCTTCATTTCGTTGATTGCTTCCTTTGCTGTGCAGTAGCTTTTTAACTTGACGTGATTCCATTTATCAATTTTTGCGTTGGTTGCATGAGCTTGTGGGGTATTGTTCAAGAAATTTTTGCCCAGTCCGATGTCCTACAGAGTATCCCCAAAGTTTTCTTGTACTAGTTTTATAGTTTGAAGTCTTAGATTTAAGTACTTAATGCATTTTGATTTTATTTTTGTATAAGCTGCAAGATAGGAGTCAAGTCTTATTCTTCTGCATATGGATATCACGTTTTCCAGCATGATTTATAGAAGAGACTGTCATTTCTTCAATGTATGTCCTTGGCACATTTGTGGAAAATTAGTTCACTCTAGGTCTATGGATTTCTTTCTGGGTTTTCTATTATGTTGTATTGATCTATGTTTCTGTTTTTATGCAAATACCATGCTATTTTGGTTGCTATAGCTTTATAGTACAATTTAAAGTCAGGTTATGTGATTCCTCCAGTTTGGTCTTTTTTCCCAAGGATGTTTTTGGCAATATTAAATCTGGGGATTCATATAAATTGCAGGAATGGTTGTTTCTGTTTCTGTGAAGAATATCATTGGTAATTTGATAGGGATTGCATTGAATCTGTAGATTGCCTTGTGCAGTATGGACATGTTAACGATATTGATTCTTCCAATTCATGAACATGGAATATCTTTGCATGTTTTTGTATCCTCTCCAATTTATTACCTCAGAATTTTATAATTTTTATTGTAAAGATCTTTTCCTTCTTTGGTTATTTTCTAGGTATGTAATTTTATTTGTAGCTATTATAAACGAGATTACTTTCTTGATTTCTGTTTTAAATTGTTTAATGTTCACATAAGAAATGCTACTAAGTTTACATGTAAATTTTGTATCCTGCAACTTCACTGAATTTATTTACAAGTTCTAATAGCTTTTTTTTTTTTTTTTCTAATAGCATTTTTATTATGGCTTCAATCTTGTCACCTGTTGGTCTGTTCGGGCTTTGGACTTCTTCACGGTTCAAACTTGGTAGGTCGTATGTGTCTCGGAATTTACCCATTTCCTCTAGATTTTCCAATTTGTTGGCATACAGCTGCTCATAGTGATCCTTTGATTTCAGTTGTAATGCCTATTTTTTACATCTCTAATTTTATTTACTTGCGCCTTCTCTTGGTTTTCTTAGTCTGGCTAAAGATTTGTCAATTTTTTTTATCTACTCAAAGACCAACTGTTCATTTTATTTATCATTTGTATTGTTTTCTTCATGTTGAATTTATTTATTTTTGCTCCTATTTTTATTATTGCTTTTCTTTTCCTAAATTTGGTTTTGGCTTGCTTTTTCTTTTCTAGGTTTTTAACATGCATTGTTAAATTATTTATTTGAAGATTTTCTTCTTTTTTTGATGTAGGTACTTATCACTATAAATTTCCCTTATTGCTTTCATTTTATCTTACAGCTTTTGGAATGTTTTGTTTTCATTATCATTTGTTTCAACAAAGTTTTCAATTTTCTTCTTAATTTCTTTATTGGCCCATTGACCATTCGGGAATATCTTGTGTAATTTCCATGTGTTTGTATAGTTTTCAATATTTCTCTTACTGATTTGTAGGTTTATTTCATTGTGGTCAGATAAAATACTTGATATTATTTTAATTTTTTGAATCTTTTAAAACCTGCTTTGTGACCTAACATGTTATCAGGAATAACCTATGTCCTGAGAAGAATATGTATTATGCAACTGTTGGATGAAATGTTGTATACATATCCACTGGGTTCATTTTGTCTGTAGTGCAGATTAAGTCCCATGGTTTTTGTTTGTTTGTTTTCTTTTTTTTTGTCTGGAAGATCTGTCCAATGCTTAAAGAAAGGTCTTGAAGTCTCTAGTTATTATTGTATTGAGGTCTATCTCTTTAGCTCTTATAACACTTGCTTTATATATCTGTGTGTTCCAGTGTTGGGTGCATATTTATTTACGATTGTTACATCATCCTACTGAATTGACTCCTTTAATGTTATGTGGTGACCTTCTTTGTTTTTCATACAGTTTTTGTCTTGAAATCTATTTTGTCTGATATACATTTAGGTACTGCTGCTCTTTTTTTGTTTCCATTGACATGAAATATCTTTTTCCATCTCTTTACTTTTCACGTATGTGTATCTTTATACTCATTGTATGTGTTTTTTTTTTTTTTTTTTTTTGTAGGCAACAGATTGTTTTGTCTTCCTTTTTTATCCATTCAGCCATCTCTGTATTTTGATTGAAACGTTTAGTCCATTTTCTTTTAACATTTTTATTGATAAGTAAGAACTTACTCCTGCCATTTTGTTATTTGTTTTCTGGTATGTTTTATGGTCTTCTCACTACTATTCCTGTCTTCCTTTTGGTAAAGCTGATTTCCACTGCTGGTATTATTTAATTCCTTGCTTTTTATATTTTGTGTATCCATTGTATGTTTTTCAATTTGAGGCTATCATGAAGTTTGCATATACTATATTATTTTTACTGGTGACAATTTAACACTGATAGCATAAACAAACAAGTAAGAAAACAAGTAATAAAAAGTCCACACTTTAAGTCTATCCCCGCCCCCCTACACTTTTTAACTTCTTATTTTTTCTCTTTATGTCTTATTGCAATGTTTCTTGAAAAATCATAGTTATTATTTTAATTGTTTCATTATTTAGTCTTTCTATGTAAGGTAAGAGTGTTTTACAAACCAAAATTACCATGTTATAGTATTATACGTTTTTCTCTGTGCTATTACTAGTGAGTTTTGTAACTTCATTGACTTTTTTATTGATCATGAACATGTTTTCTGTTTTTTCAGATTGCAGAACTTCTTTTATTATTTCTTATAGGACTGATCTAGTGTTGATGAAATCCCTCAGCTTTTGTTTGTCTGGAAAAGTCTTTGTTTCTCTTTCATGGTTGAATAAGATTTTGCTAGACATACTATTCTAGGGTAAAAGTTTTTTTTCTTCATCACTTAATAAGTCATGGCACTCTCACCTCTCCTGTAAAGTCTCCACTGAAATGTCTGCTGCCAGATGTATTGGAGCTCCATTGTATGTCATTCGGTTTTATTTGTTTTCTCTTGCTGCTTTTAGGATTTTTAAAAAACTTTGACATTTAGAAGTTTGATTACTAAATGCTTTGAGGTATTTCTTTTTGGGTTGTGTTCTATTACTTTCTTGTACTTAAATATGGATATCTTTCTCTAGGTTTTGGAATTTCTCTGATATTATCCCTTTGAATAAGCTTTTTACTGCTATGTCTTTTTTTTACCTTCTCTGTAAGACCAGTAACTCTTAAATTTGCTCTTTTCAGGTATTTTTTAAATCTTAGATCTTTAGGCATGCGTCTTTTTTTTTTTTTTTTTTTGTCTCTTCTCACTATGTATTTTCAAACAGTCTGTCTTGAAGCTCACTATTTTTTTCTTCTGCTTGACCAAATCTGTTAATAAGAGACTGATACATTATTCAGTATGTCAATTGCATTTTTCTATTCTAGAATTTCTGCTTGATTCTATTTATAAATTTTAATCTCTTTGTTAAACTTATCTGATAGATTACTGGATTCCTTCTCTGGGTTATTTTGAATTTATTTGAGTTTTCTCAAGTTACTATTTTGAATTCTCCATCTGAAAAATCACGTATCTCTGCTTCTCCAGGATTGGTCCCTGATGCCTTATTTAATTTGTCTGGTGATGTCATTTTGTCTTGATTGGTCTTGATGCTTGTAGATGTTCATTGATGTTTCAGCATTTAAGGGTTAGGCACTTATTGCAGTCTTTGCAATCTGAGCTTCTTTGTGCTTTTTGGGAAGGCTTTCTAGGCATTAGAAGAAAGTTGGGCCCCAAGCTCAATAATGCTGTGGTTCTTGCATACTCACAGTGATACCGCCTTGCTGGTATTGGATAAGGATTCAGAAGAATTCTCTGGATTATCATAATGCAGAAACTCTTGTTCTCATACCTTATTTTCTCCCCAAAAAAACCACAATGTTTTTTTCTCTCTCTCTGCTGAGCCACCTTGAACTGGGGATATGGGGACATGAGCATTGCTGTGGCCACCACCACAGGGACTGTGCTGGTTCAGACCTAAAGCAAACACAGCACCGGGACTCTCTCAAGGCCTCCTGTAACCACTATCTCACTACCACTTAAGATAACTCAATGCCCTAGGGCTTTATAGTTAGCAGTTGGTAAAGCCAGCCATGTTTGTGTCCCTTCCATCAGGGTTGCAAGTTCTTCCAGGCCACCATTGTGTCCAGAGATGTTGTCTGGGAGCCAAGTATTAAAGTAAAAAACCTTAGAAATGTACCTGGAGTGCTATTCTGCTGCAGCTAAACTGGCACTTAAACCACAAGACAAAGTCCTTGGCACTCTTTCCTCCCTTTTTCATAGGCAGAGGAGCCTCCCCCTATGGCCAGCACCACTACTGATTCACAAAGGGTTCTTCCAGTCTACTGCTGATGTTCACTTAAAGCCCAAAGACTCTCAGTCACCTTTCAATGAATGCTGCCAGGCCTGGAATTTACCCTTCAGGGCAGTGGACTCCCCTCTGGCCCAGGTAATGTCCATAAACGTTGGTGAAGAGTCTAGGCCTGGGCTCAGGGACACCAAGAGTGGTGGTGCTCTACTACTGTAGCTCAAGTTGTACCCAAGGTACATGACAGAGTCCTCATTACTTTTTCCCCAGCTTTTCTCAAACAAATTGTTTTTAATTATAGTGAACCTTGCTGTAAATCTGCTGGGTTACATCTTAAGCCAGCACTTCTCAGAGCCCAAGGTCCATAGTGGGGAGCAGGGCAAATGATGTAGGCTACTATTCATTTATCTCTCTCTGCCTCTGTTTCTTTCATTTTAACCTTAAATAATAACCTAGGAAATTCACAGCTGAAATTCTATTATTTTCTTCCTCCTTTTCTTTTTTTCTTTTCTTTCTTTTTTTTTTTTTTGAGACAGAGTCTCACTCTGTTGCCCAGGCTGGAGTGCAGTGGTGCAATATTGGCTCACTGCAACCTCTACTCAGGTTCAAGCCATTCTCATTCCTCAGCCTCCCAAGTAGCTGGGACTACAGGTGTGTGCCACAATGCCCGGCTAACTTGTGTATTTTTAGTAGAGATAGGGTTTCTCTATGCTGGTCACGCTGGTCTTGAACGCGTGACCTCAGGTGATCCACCTACCTCAGCCTCCCAAAGTGCTGGGATTACAAGCGTGAGCCACCGCACCCTGTCTCCCTGTTTCTATTTCTATATCTCCATATTCTTTCTCCAACCATCAGAGAGGCAATACTTCTAGTGTGTGACAATCTTCTTTACTTCACATTGTCATCTTTTTGATTCTGTGGTTTACTCTGGTAAAATTACAGCTTTGAGAATGTCAAGAAAGGCTTGTAACTGAAGCTGAGCAATACCTTTTATGCACTTAAAAGAATTTAGCATCTTTTTCCTTCTTCATGGAAGGACTATTGATGAGAAAAACAAAAATGAACAACAATATCTTCATTTGTACTATAAACTGGGTGGCTTATAAACAAGAGAAATTATTTTTTCACTATTTTGGGACCTTGGAATTTCAAGGTCAAGGGGACAGCAGATTTGCTGTCTGATAAGGGCCTGCTTTCTTGATCACAGGAGGGGCAAGGCAGCTCTTTGGGGGCTTCTTCTTCTTCTTCTTCTTTTTTTTTTTTATAAGGGGACAAATCCCATTCATGAGGTTCCTGCTCTGATGATTTAATCACCTCCAAAAAGCCTCGCTTCCTCACTTTGGGAATTAGATTTCAACATTTTGGGGTAGATACAAAATTCATACCAAATCAAACAGTAAGAATGACCAAAGTGGAGAAATACATCAGACCTTATCTCTGTACTTATCTTTGTAAATCTATACAGTTTCATTTTATTTTCATTGATTCTTGTGATCTATTTCTATATTTCTGAGCCAGACTGCCTTAGTCTAATTCTAGTTTTATCACTTGTAAGTATATACTTTTCAACTAGTTAATAATCTCTCAATGCCTCAATTTCCCATTTGTAAAATGGAAATACTAATAGTATACACATCATAGGGTTATTGGAAAGTTTACCTGGGTTAATATATGTATTTACATGTAAATCTTTAGAGCAGTACCTAGCATATAGCCAGCACTAGATCAGTATCAACCTTTCAAATCTAAAATGTGTGTTTGTATGTTTGTATTCATGTACATCCTATGGTGGTTAGAAATTGAGGAATTACTTAAAGCTAACTTATACAAAATCACTGATTTAAAATCTGGTGTTTTCAATAGCAAAGACTTGGAACTAACCCTAATGCCCATCAATGATAGACTGGATAAAGAAAATTGGCATACATAAACCATGGAATACTATGCAGCCATAAAAAAGAATGAGTTCATGTCCTTTGCAGGGACATGGATGAAGCTGGAAACCGTCATTCTCAGCAAACTAACACAGCAACAGAAAACCAAACAGTGCATGTTCTCACTCATAAGTGGGAGATGAACAATGAGAACATGGGCACAGGGAGGTGAACATCACACACCGGGGCCTGTCGGTGGGTGGAGGGTTGGGGGAGGGACAGCATTAGGAGAAATACCTGATGTAGGTGACTGGTTGATGGGTGCAGCAAACCACCATGGCACGTGTATACCTATGTAACAAACCTGCACATTCTGCTCATGTATCCCAGAACTTAAGTATAATAATAAAAAAAAGAAGAAAAAGATCATACAGTGACACTGGATTAAAAAAGAAAGATATTTATTTAAAAATACAAATAAATAAAATCTTATATTTTTACATATTTATTTAAAATTACAATTGTAGCTCCCAATGGGATAAGGGCACTTTTTCTGATTAAAAAAGTGAATACACGTTTTCCCAGAAAGAGCAGGCACAACAAGGTTACTTAGGCAGGAGTGGAAAATGAGACACTTAATATAGAATTAGTAAGTGGGATGCCTTGAAGTCATGCTTTCTAGAGGACAGGCAGATAGGAATTAACTAATATTAAAAATATTGTGCATACTGCTAGTTATCACAGAAGAACAAGTTCAAACAATGACATTTCAAGTGTCAGCTTATCACTATAACATTAAAGGATCAAAGTACAGAAGAAAACAGAATGACAAAACCCATTCTAGTTCAGAAATATAACCTAGGGATTTGATAATGTTCTCTTACGTAACAACTAACCATTTTTGTAACACTAACTGAGGATTTTGCAAAATTCAGTACTATGATATTGTAAAAATGGCTTGATTATTTATAACTGTGATTATATTCTCTTGAATGAATACCTCATTTTAGATATTTCCTTTTTAATTAGAGAGTAAACAATGCAAAACAAAAATCATCAAATTTGGTTGTATGTGGAATTAAAGAAACCTACACTTGAGAGAACACAGTAGCTAAAATTAATCTCCTTGCTAATTTTAAAAATAAACTATATTTAAATTAAACTCAAATGTCCTATGTTAGGTATGGCTTTTAATGGAGGCATTACTCTTGGATGTCCAGACCATAAATATTTTCTTTAAAAACTTTTAATCAACCCTGCGATACCAAGAAGAATAAAATTTATTTTTTTCTGTGACAAACTGAGTTAGAGATGTGTTTCTTTGCATTAGCAGGTGATAAGAAAAAATAGCTTTCAACACCTTAGAAAACACAAATATAATTACAAGTGCCCCAAATAAATTAAAGAAAAAGCAATTCAAAAACAATGTGAATTATAATGAAGAGACAGGAAAACCTGTAATATCGAGTGAATTCAAGATGTGGACCCAGAAAATCAGAGTCAGGTCTCTGTTAATTTAGAAAGTTTATTTTGTGAAGGTTGAGGACACAGGCCCACGAGCGCCTAATGACATGTACCCAAGGTGGTCAGAGAACAGCTTGGTTTTTTACATTTTAGGTAGACATGAGACATCAATCAATATATGTAAAAAGCACATTGGTTCTGTCTGGAAAGGCGGGATAACTCAAAGCAAAGGCAGGAAGTCTTGAAGTGGGGAGGGGGCTTCCAGGTCACAGATAGGTGAGAGGCAAAAGGTTGCATTCTTTTGAGTTTCGGATTAGCCTTTCCAAAGGAGGCAATCACATATGCATTTATCTCAGTGAGCAGAGGGATAACTTTGAATAGAATGGGAGGCAGGTTTGCCCTAAGCAGTTCCCAGCTTGAATTTTCCCTTTAGCTTCGTGGTTGTGGGAGTCCAAGATATTTTCCTTTCACAAAAAGTAACATTGTGCAAAATGTCTTTCAGAAACAATATGGGTTTTATATGTGTAAATAAAAAAGAGTATATCGTATCAGAGATTGTCTTTTGCCTCCATTAAATATTTCCAATTGGAGATTTTCTTTACTTTGCCCCTGCCTCTATATTTTCTGTCAACTCCTTCTGCCAGCCTCATGAATATCTGTGCGCCATATTCTAATTATACGCTCTGCTCCAAGTGAACTCCTTATTCATATTATCGATGTCGATATTACTAAGATCAGTAATCGCTTTACCTAGAACTTGCTTATACATTTACACTTATGCTTTAATGAATTTTGTTCATTTATCCAGGTATGCTGTTTTCTTATGAACCATAAAGCTCAGAAATATTGAGCAAAGAAAAGATGATGGTAGAAATAAAAGTGCTTCCCCGATAGGTATTTTGATTCCTCCTATCTTGTTCTTAGATCTGTCAGCAAGCGTTCCCTAAAATCTCTAACATTCAATACTCTCACAAGACTATTTTCAACAGTCTTCACTTCGGACCTGTAAAGAGAGAGAAGAAAAAAAAAATTCCAAGAGAAATAATTCTAAACATTCTCACTTTAAATATGCATTGCTATTTCTCAGATGAAGTTCTTAGAATCATAATCTGCAGAAGAGTTTATTTATCTTAAAACTTTAAGCTATCATATTGATCATATCTCATTAAAAACACATTTTCTTTCAAAGTCTTGGAATGCTAGCAAGCTTGTAGGTTCATATTTTACTTTATCTTATTCCCTTTGAACTCTCCCAAGTAATTTAATTTCTTAAATTCACCTTGAGCAAACTATTTTTTGCCATCTGCCAGAAAGCAGCTACCATAATCCAAGACCATGGTGGACAATGCGATTTCTCTAAAGATAAATTCATTCTTATTATATGATCACCTCTGGAGTATGAATTCCCCATGCTGTATGAATCTAGAATATTATTCATGAAACCTATTGAGCCTGCAACATGATCAAATACAGATAGTACCTGTATAAAACCAATGGAACTGTTGGAGTCAGGAAAATATAGTTCAGTTCACCACAGGATATTCCAATGACTATAAATTAATCAGCTTGCCTTTAGTACCTCCTCCAGATCCCAAGAGAGACAACACAGAGTAGGAAAAAATTGATTTGGGCCTAAGTTTAGAAATATCTCATTCTTGGTAGAGTCAAACTTTATAATGGTAGTTTAAAAAGACGATTTCACAATTCCACATTTCTAAAATAATTTTAGACTTTTCTGAATTTGTGTATTTAAATCTCTAGAAGTTCAGAATGGAGGATGATTTGACTTAGGTGAAAGTTTTTATTTATAGCACCTATATAGTAGAGATAATTCAAAGCTTCTTGTCAGGGTTTTCAATTCCAAGCTTATGCTGCTGCTGACTCAGTGACCAGAGAGAGTTTCTTAAACTTTTCAGCCTCCATTTTCTCATGCATGAAATTAGTAGTATAGCACGAGTGATACTTTAATTACTAACAGCCAGTATTATATAGGCACTGGCCAATCAAAATAATTTCAATCAGAATAGATACTAGCCAACAGGTGTAAATCAAGTTAAGCCAGTTGGCTTTATAAATTGTATTCAAAAAGGAGTCATTATACTAAGACTAGAAATGAAGTTTCATCTCCCATGACATATTTTACTTATTGTGAATGGCTTCTTAAAATAGTATGTTGAGAAGAACAGTGAAGTCATATTTGGCTTCTGAGGAGAAATATTGCTCTAATAAATTAGCCACATTTTCCAGATGTATAGGAAAGTGAAGTGGTGTTTGTAGCACTCTATTATAACATTTCTGGTGTTAAAAACTTGCTTAGAGGCTGCTTAATCTTAACACACAATTCTAGCTTATTTGGTTTCTGAGATTATAGCACAGTGTCAACTGAGAGTAATATCACGCCTCAGGAGGTGTTTAGAAATCTGGAGTTGTTAAGTAGCTAAGGGCTAATAATTTTTAATATTCTGTAAACTTTCAGATAGCCCCACACACCTGAAAACATTGTTTTATCCTAAATGTCATAATGCCCCCTGCTGGTCAACACTGCTGTAGTTTAATATAAGTTTCATAGAAGAAGCAATACAGAAAATAAGGAAGGGGACTGCTATAAGTTTATATAATGACTTTCTTGAAAAGTAGCACTAATAGGAAGAGAAAAAGCAGAAAAAAAAATACAATGAGAAAACATGTATAATAAATCAAAATGAACAATATAATTTAATATAAGCAGAGTAGTCTACAAACATTGGCAGGTCCTTGAAATAGTACATTATTACAATACTGGAGAGTAATTGATTATCACATCGATTGTCTTGAGTTATCAAATGATTAATTTATGCATGTGTAAGGTAAGAGTATAGAGTAGTTTGTAATACATTTTCCAACAAATTTCATGCAAAATGAGTAACAGACATTTTAAAAGGTTTCAATGTTTCAAGGAAACTCCAGAAAACATGGTCATCTGCAATCGCTCTTCTTCATTTTGCAGAGGAGTTCATTAAAAAATGAATTGATTCTCTAATCTTGTTCACAGCTCAAATCACTACAAACTTGCTTTCACTCTATCTGAATCTGCTATCACCAAGTTACTAATAAACTCTCTAGAGCTAAAGGCAATGGACAATTCCTATGGAATGACTCCAACATTTGATACTTGTGAAAGGAAAATAAACATTGGGATTTCAAAATCACTAAGACAAAGGGGAAAAATCAGTGTGGGAACTGCAAATCTACCTCCCATTATATTCCTAAATAAGATACCTGCAAAGATAAAATAGCTATATACCTCCCTCACAATTTTCCCACTAGGAAATGCCTCATGAGCCCCAGGATCTTTATCTAAAATGGTTCTGTTGAATTTCACCCTGACAACATAAATTGATAGCTTATCTTCACAGGTGCAACACAAAAGATAGAATGCTGTATTCTGTCTGCTCACCTGAGACAAATGTATATCTGATTACTTCCTCTGATATAAAAATGCAGATTTACTGAGCTAGACAACGGCATAAGTGACTATGCTACACCTCTCTCAAATTTAAATTGTGTATTCAGTGAAAGGCTAATCCAAGACTCAAAAGAATGCAACCTTTTTTCTCTTATCTACCCACAGCTTTTTAAACTGTCTTCCTCTTTCCCCATATCCACCGTTTACCCTATAAGCATTAAAGCTCTCAAAATCATCTTTGGAGACAGGCACAGACATGCTTCTCAGGCATGCATTCTTAACTTTGGCAAAATCTTTCTAAACCGACTGAGAGCTGCCTCAAATACTTTTGGTTTACATACTATTGGCCTCTTCTTTCTGCCTGAGATATCTTTGTCCTTGATTTCAACACCATTATTCTCTTGTTATTTTTTAATTAAATTCTTGGTTCTCGCATTGTCTATCTCCATGGTGAGTGCTTTTTGTATCTGCCCCAGAATTATCCATGAACTTCTCTTCTCCTTTTACTTTTGCGTGCTTTCCGGGCAATATTATCCATTGATGCTTCAAGTAACACCTACATATTATAATTCACATCTTCGTTTTGAGTCTTAACCACTCTTCTGGATTCTACTAATAAAAGCTTAAGTCTCCTCATATCTAGATCTTTACGTCAACTGCAGAGGCATAACCCAGAGACCAGCTTGACATGTCATATGTCTATGAATGTTGTGTAATAAAATAAATAGTAACTTCTTAAGGAACTGAATCACCTAATACTTTGTAAACCAATGTGGCTTGAAAACTTCTTATAAATTTCAGTTAGAAAAAAGGAATGACATCAACGGAACAACCTTTCCAAATATATCAGCTGCTTAGAGCTTTCTGACATTTCATCCACGTATTAGTCAAAGTGACATGATATTTAGAAGAAGATCTGTTTATTTCAGTCTTTGATAATTTCCTGTAAACTAATTGGCATTTGGCATCATTTTCTACATAGCTGAAAGGGGCATCAATTTAAAGATTACAAGATAAATCACTTGGGAACATTAGTCATTTTCTGAGTCACATAGCTATTTACGAAATTCTATAAATGTATTTCTAATAACTACCTGTTCAATGAAAATGTTATCTAACTCTGGTTTCCTTTTATGGATTGATAATTACTCTATAATATCTTAATAATTAGGTAGCTAATATGCTGTCATGTTATTTCCTTTTGCATATATTTCTACCTGTTATGAAATAGATTTCCTCCTTATGTACAAGTTTATAAGTGTGTAATCATAGGCAAGATGTGACTTTACTGACTAAATCTGGTATCTACCTTTTTTAACTGCCTGATATTTTGTAAATTTATTTTTTATTTACTTATATACTGCGATGGTTAATATTGAGTGTCAACTTGATTGGATTGAAGGATGCAAAGTATCGTTCCTGGGTATGTCTGTGAGGGTGTCACCAAAAGAGATTAACATTTGAGTCAGTGGACTGGGAGTGGCAGACCCACCCTCAATCTGGGTGGACACCATCTAATAAGCTGCCAGTATGGCTAGAATAGAGCAGACAGAAGAAAGTGGAACAAGGAGACTTGCTGAGTCTTCTGGCCTTCATCTATCTCCCATGTTGGATGCTTCCTGCCCTCAAACATCAGACTCCAAGTGCTTCAGCTATTGGACTCAGACTTATACCAGTGATTTGCCAGGGTGAAGGCTGCACAGTCGGCTTCCCTACTTTTGAGGTTTTGGGATTCAGACTGGCTTCCTTGCTCTTTAGCTTGCAGAATGCCTATTTTGGGACTTCACCTTGTGATTGTGTGAGTCAATACTCCTCAATAAACTCCCCTTCATATATACACATGCCCTATTAGTTCTGTCCCTTTAGAAAATCTTGACTAATACACATACTTATTAGTTACTTACTTCAGTGTCTTTGGAAAGGATGTCATCAGAAATTTCATCCTTATTGCTAAATTGCATGTTGCCAGAAACGTCCTAAAATTGTTTTATAGATTTTTTATAATCTTTGTCTACTTTTGTTGTTGTTGTTTTTCTGCCTAGCTAGTCATTAAATACACAAATTTGTAGACTGAAACATACATTTATTGGTCAAAACTGAAGTACTAACAATTACAACCTGGTAGTTCTGAGAGGCTTAGAATAGCCTAACGTTATAAAAACTGTTTGTAAATGGTTTCTCAGTTGATTTTCTGCCTCGTACCTAACTGGCTGTCTTTTCTCACTCTTCTTGGCTGTATACTCTTTCTCTTGCTGCTTTGAATGTGTGAGTGTCCTAAGGCAGAGTTCTAGGACTTCTCTATCTACATTCATTTACTAGGTCATCTAATTCAGCCCAACGGCTTGCAAAACACCCTGTCTTCATGATTCCTGAATTCATATTTCCAGAACAGACTTTGCCCCTGAAATTCACATTACCATATTCAACTGGATACCCAAAAGCTTCACTTGTACATATAAAAGTGACTTTAAATTTAACTTATCTGCAACTGAATCTTTGATTTCCTTCTAAATTTGTTCTGCTAACAGATTGTCAAAGTTCAGTAAATGATATTATTACTCATTCAGGTTCTCAGGCCAAAACATTTGAGGAGATCCTTGACCCCTTTCTTGTTCTCATCCCCCAAATCCAGTCCATTCTCAAGGCCATTGGGCTCAGTCTTCAAAGTATATCACAAATCTGACTACTTGTCACTACCTCCACTGTTACCACCCTAGCCCAAGCCACCATCATATTTTACACGGAAAACTACAAGAGCCTCCTAACTGTTCTTCCATTGTTTACTCTTGACCCTCTTGACTATCTATTTTCAACATCGCAATTACACCAATCACGTTAAAATATAAGGCTTTCAGTTTCTGTGACACAATAGGTTCTCTCACTGTAGGCCTTTGGTACATCATTTTTATTATTTGAAATATTATTTACCCCAGTCCTGTTCTATTGGCTAAAAGCTGTACTTCCCTTGGCTCTCAGTTTGACATCTGTATTAGTCAGGATTGTCCAGAGTGACAGATCTAATAGAATATATGTATATGTGAAAGGTAGTTTATAGGGAGAATTGATGCACACAAACTCAAGGCAAAGTCCCACCATAGACCATCTGCAAGGTGGAAAAGAAAGCAGTCAGTAGTAGATCAGTCTGAGTTAAGACTAACAATTTATTATATTAGCTCTAGACTTTTTTTGTTAAGGAAATAGAAAAAGAGATAAATGGTGTGCCATGAATTGAAGAGTATAATATTTCAAATAACCTACTTTCCCACTTCCATTTGCAAACATAACCCCATCTGAAAGTTAAACATATCCTTCATTTATAGACAATCAAACCTCTATTATGTTTCATTCATTAAAATTCAAAAGTATGATTGCCTTTATGTATAGTTGATTGTGGACAAAGTATCATCTTGAATATATATGCCAAAGAATGGATCCTGAGACATCTAACAAATTCTTGCCATTTTGAATATAGAAGCCATATATTATGTTATTTTTTACCTTCATAAGAGCATGAAATTTATAAAAGCATTTAATCTAGTATGAAAACATAGGGTAGAATGCTGGTCCATTTCTTTGTTATAATTGTTTGCTTTGAACCTGAGATTAAGTTAATTATATTTTTCATTTCATAGTGTACTACCATTAATACATGAATTACTCTTATATTTACTATTAACATTTTCTCTTTCATACCATGTTCTTTCAATCTACCCTCCATAAGATTATTTACCTATTGAAAAACTCTCTAGAAAAAACAGTGTTTTAGGAAATAAGCAATTTTATTTTTACTTTACTTAAATGATCTCATGCTTTGATCTTTATTTTTGCCAATTTTCAGTGAGTTCCTTGTAATATTCAAGAGATTATTAATGCTTTGCCAGTGATTAATATTATAAATATCATCTCCCACTCAACCACCTCTCTCTTAATTTTGATTATAGCATCCTTTGCAGAATAGGTATCTTGAGTTTAACATAGTCAAATCTAATAATGTTTATCTTTATGTTTGGTGCTTTTAAGGCTTTGCTAATAATAACTTTATCCACCTCTTCTTCCGGAACAGACGCTCTTCAGATTTTTATTGCATGTTCCTTTACATGCCAAAGAAACTGACCTTGGCTTTTTCTTTTCTCACAGCAGGATCACAAAACTCTTGACAGGTCCTCTGTGCCTTATCGATCCACAGACACCATAGAGATATCTTTAACATCCTTCCAACTCCACACTCTTTCAAAGTTCTACTCAACAATGTATCAAACTAGTGTCCTCCCCCATAAATGTCCTACAGTTCACACAAAAGACACGAGCCTCTTGAGGGAGGCCTTTACAATTTTCATTGACACCAGTCCTTTCAAGTTACTCCATGCAGCTAAAATAAAGCCATCTTTTCTCAACGTGTTACTGTGTAACCTAACAGAACCTTGCCCCTGCTTGTGGTCTCCTTTCCTTTACAGGGCTCACTCAATATAAACCTTCTCTATAACTCACAGACTTACCCACTAAGATAGGAAGAGTATTCCTACATGTGCACATAGCTGACCAAAGATGTGATCTCTGAATCTCAAATAGTCTTCATTCCCTTTAAGCTGATTGATTGAACAAAGGAAATAGACATCACATTCTAGTCTCTTTCGATTTGAAATTATATGACTTAACATATCACGATTCCCATAAATTTATTTCCTTCACATTTTATCAAATTAAGAATAGTAGCTCCTACAATTATACATAACTGGTTACTTAGCAGGGCTCCAATATGGTACATAAGTACAAACAAAATGGGACCTTAAGCTTAGAGAGATCTGAAAGTTCCCTTGGGTTGATCCTTTAAGGAAAGAGATTATGCAGGATTACTTTCAAAGGGACTTCAACAATTTCATTTAAACATTTCATTTTTGTTTGAAACACTTCTTCCCCAGTGCCGTTAAAAAATAGCACTTGAACATAAATTTAATTTATTTAGTAAGGCCATTTTTACTTCCTGCAGAAAGGGTACACTCGCCAGAAGTTTTGCCACGAGAGTACACTGAACAAAGGAGACAGGGTCATTTATAACCTGACGTGTCCACCCTACTGCTGTGTCCAGTTTCCTTTGGCTGGAATGGGACTATAGTCATTAATTTAGAGTCATTAGGCAGAGGAGAACAAAGGACGGAGGAAGTAACTTGTGGAATGCTGAGAAGGGTAAAAACACTTTTAAGTAAGGAAGAGGAACAGGCTATGACCAAATGCTTGCTTGAACCAGTATAAGCATGCCAGGGCAAATATTTAGGCTAAATTGTGGGAGCTAAGAAAATAAAGTACATTGATTTCTTTATTACAGCTAGCAGATATTTAAGAATGTTAGCACAGGTCTTTGAATAAATTTTGCTTTTAAGAGAAGTTACTATTTATTCCTAATTAGACGGGGAGGAAAGTCTTTGAAGAGGAACTTCTACTTTACTTTTTACAATTTTCATTTTTATTTCATAGTGTTTGAACTTGTATTGAAAGACTAGTTTTGTCATAAAAGAGTTTTGTTTTGCTCAAAAAGCACAATCTACTAGAAGGAGGTTATTACTTTATGATCAAGTAGTCACCAAACTCTTCTCATGCTGCTAAACAACAAATTATGTATTGAATGTAGTCCTAAGTAAGCATATAAATCTCTGTCCCCATCCTGGAATATGTTACCCTTTGTAGAGGACCCATACAATGAATAAAATCCCTACAAACTATGAACCCATTTCACCAACAGTGGAAACCATTCTAACTTGAACATACACACTCCCACATACACATCTGTGCATGCACACACACACACACACACACATCATGTTTAAAGAACATTTTCATTGCTTTGAACATTTTTTTCTACGTAACTTCTCTTCAGACATCTAAAACCCTGGAATCCCTTTAAACTTATTAATACGTTTTCCCTCTCCGGAACCTGAGAGAATCCCAAAGATTTTTTATCTTATTACAGAAATTTAAGTTTCATAGAAAGATTCTAAATATTTTATATTAGCCAACCATTTAAAGAAGACTCTTCAACTGAAGATATACAAAATTCCTTAAAAAGAGTTGCTGTGATTAACCAAATCAGCCTCTCTAGCAATGTGTTTTATTCAAATTACATTTAAATGCCTATGCTTCATAGGCAAATTCTTTAGACACAGCAAATTCACCATAACTTTGCCTGTCCTTATATACACGTCTGCCATATAACAGGGCCTCCAGCAAGGAAAAGTAATAAACACATTCAAGAAGGAACTCTTTGTAGTCAAAAGCTGTTTCTGACCTATGCTGCATATTCATGGGCAAAATGAACAAATCTGATATTTGATGATATATTTGCTATCATCTGGTACCATATGAGGAACTTGCTCATATATTACTGACATAGCAATTTCAATATGAGATTTCCTGTCCTTCTGCATATACCTGCCCCATAATATTTCCTGTAGATCACAAATATACACTTCTTGCTCTTAGGTACATTTAGGTCTAGGTTGCATATTCCATATAAAAACTAGCATGCATGACCACTGATGATCTCTTTGCTCTTATCAAGAACATCAGACTGTTCACTGAGATTTCTGAACTTTCCTGAATCAACAACAACATAGAAAGTCCTCTATATCACCCAGTTTTAAAGATAATTTCAAAGGTTTTCATGTAATTTCTAAAACATAAGTATTTATGTTCATACCATAAACAAAAGCCCTTGAAAAGATTCATTACATTTTTAATTGCACCCCTTATTAGTGCAATTAAACTGCACCAGTTAATTGCAATACTAGTTTCCCTTTCCCCATTTTGTGCTATGCTGTTTTTTACAGAGATCCCATCCAACAAATGAGATTCTACTTTGAATGCACCACAAGAAGATATTTTTTTGCTTTTTCTACATGCCTATTTTTAGCTCATAATGCAATTTCTGTTTCTCATGATTCATTAATTAAATTAAGTTGAAAATTTCAATACTTAAAATTTCTAATGCTTCCCTCATATTTTTAAACAACTTGCACCCCTATTGTCTTCTCTCAGCAGTTATAAACAGACCACTCCATTAAATATATCTGTACCAAATATGAAGACTTAATGATGTCCAGGAGAATTTATACATGAGTCCTCAGAACTTTACAATAAACAACTCCTTAACAGGGTTTTCTTTTTGAATCTTACAATTCATAAACCACATCCACAATAGAACAGGTTTGATTTATAAAATTTCACTTCTTCTGCCATCAGGTCAGGATACGTTCAGTTATGAGTAATAGCAAACTCAAAGAACATGGCTAAACAGAGAAGAATTTATTTTTATGACATGAAAAGAAGCCCAGTGGCAGGAAGTTCAGGGTTGTTAATGAGATTCACCAATGCCAACGGGGAGCCAAGATCTTTCCGACTTTCAATGCTGCTTATCTTAGAGTGTAGAGGCTTTCATGCTCAAGGGTGTCGAGTAGTCATATAAGACCTGCTGGCTTTAAAACCAGTTAGACAGGCAAAAGGGTAAAAGGTGAAATGATGAAGAGATTCTTCCTAGAGACATGTTGTCTTTTTATTAAAAATGGATTTCCTCCCCAGAAATTCCTGCCTATATCTCATTGGCTAGAATTGTGTCACACATTCACTGCAACTTCAAGGGAGGCTGGGAAATTAGGTATTTCTATTTGGACTCATTGACACCCTAAATAAACTTGAAGTTCTTTTAATAAAGAATGGAGTAGCGGTTTGAGTGCAATGGCTTATGCCTGTAATCCCAGCACTTGGGAGGCTGAAGCAGGAGGATCACGTGAGTCCAGGAGTTTGAGGTTAGCCTAGGCAACATAGCAAGACCCCATCTCTACAAAAAAAAAAAAAAAAAAATTAAAAATTAGCCAGGTGTGGCAACATGAGTCTGCAGTTCCAGCCACTTGGGAGGCTAAGGTGAGAGGATAACTTTATCCAGGGAAGCCTGTGCTGCAATAAGCTGTGATTGTGCCACTACACTCCAGCCTAGGCAACATAATGAGACTCTGTCTCAAAAAAAAAAAAAAAAAAAAAAAAAAAGTAGTTGACTTTGGGTAGGGCCATCAATAATTTGATTATTTTGAAATTACAATTAAGTGATACAACAATACTAGAGAATTACATATTAAAAATGTATGGCATTTCTTCCCCTTATGTAAATATCAGCCAGCCACATATCAAAGCCTCTAGCATGCCACAGATATATAAATAGTTGGGGATTACAGATGTAGTTTAAAGGTACTTCATATTCCTGTCCTTTCTCTTTGACATGTAGAAGATAGTTGACATTGATAGATACATTGCATTCATCAGGAATTGATCTTCAGTAGCCTTTATTTTCCTTTCCTATCATAGGCATTATAGGAAATCAAGAACTTTCATAAAGGCTTTATATCAGAGATTGTCAAGCTTCAAAATTTTTCCATGTCTATTTTCATTTATTTGCATGTATTGGATATAATTATTGAGTATATATTGATTCTTTCTATGTCAGAATAAGGCACACCTGAAACTTAATTTACAATTCTGTACTTTAATGAGTCAATATTTACAAGATTCTGTTTCTTTCAACTTATGCAGGCAACAATAATGATTCTTCTATAATGTGGGAGCAAAACAAATTATGACATAGTATCTCCTGAAATTTACATACTGGTAATTTAACAGAACCTCTATTATTTTTTCAATTTCAAGACATTTCAAACCCATGTGGTTTGTCTAATTTTAATGCTGAAATTGTGTGATCATTGACAGATTATTTCTAATAGAAAACAGATGATCAGCCAGTTCCTCTAGACTTTACTAATGCAGTTACATGAAAAAGTATCTCTACATCATGCTGATTATATAATTTTTATAAAACATCTTTATAATTAAAAAATAAAATCTCTACGTAAAATTATTTTTTTATTCAGGCCAAAAAAAACACCTTAAAATGGATATAATATTTTCAATTTTATCTATCATTTGAAGTTTCACTGTATAACTAAAAGACACACTGCTCAAAATTGATGTAGTTTTGCACAGTTATTGGTCCCTGTCCTATCTTAGATTTTCTTGTACTTTGCCAAGAGAAAATCCAATAAATTTAATTCCCACAATTTGCAAACACATCATACTATTAAATTTAACTGCTAAGAGTTTTTCTTATGGTTGGGATTTAGATAGGATAGAAAAGATCTTTTGTCTAGGGTTCACACATGAAAAATCAGACAAATTAAAACTTACCCTATGGGGCTATTGAAGAGTGGTGAATTCAACAATATCTTGATGAACTGAATCCCAGAAAGAAACAAGCCCTTGGTATGTAAACTGAGATTCATGGCAGCTTTTATACCTGGGGCAGCCAGCTAGGCTGCATATGATCAGACTTGCCGTTAATAGACAGATTATGCTGGGAAAAAGAAAATCAAACAGGCTTAAACAACAGTGAACAAGTCATGAAGAAAATGAACAACATTTTATTCTGCATCAAATAGGTTAGTTTAATTGAGATCCTTTCAGGAGGAGAGAAATTATACATTGGAATTTACAGATTCATTTATTGTTTTGGAGAGTCTGTATATGTTTGGGCTGATTAGTTACAATTTCTTTAAAAAGTAGTAGCATCCAAGATGGAATAGGAAAATAATAAAACTTTTATTTCATGAATAGAATACATTTCACAAAGATGCATATAAAAATAACTTTATGCCATAATTTTTCTATTTATTGAGGTTTAGCTGACATACAATAAAAAACATGTATCTTAAGTATACGGTCAGAAAAAATTTTAATATATATGTGTATATTTGAAATATATTTACATATATACACGTGCACATAGTTATGGATGGAATTGTGTCCCTCCCAAATTCATACGTTGAAACTCTAATCCACAATATGAGTGTATTTTGAGATGTAGCATTTAAAGAGTTAAAGTTAAATGGGGCCTCAATCCAATATGGCTGACGTCCTCGTAAGAAGAAGAAGAAGAGATACCAGGGATGCTATGGTAGAATTGGCAAACATTCCAGATACTGTTCCTGAGTAACAAATAACTCAAAATCTTAGTGGCTTAAAATAATATTATTGTGCTCAAACATTTGCAATCTGTGCAGCGCGTGACTGAGATTAGCTCATCTCTGCTCTACTTGGCTTAAGGTGGAATGATTTAAAGTATGGATTTGGGGGCTGGATTTATCTAAAGGCTTGTGCATTCATATGTTTAGTAATTGATGTGTGCTGCTGGTTAAGACCTATGTCTATTCTACATTACCTGGGCTTCCTCACCACAAGGTGAGTGGATGATAAGGACTGTCATTCCAAAATAAAGAGGAAGAGAGACAGAAGCCATAGTGCATTTTATAATTGTATTGGAGGTCAAAGCAGTATGACTTCCATCACATTATATTTTTTAGGCAAAAGCATAGCCCTCCCTAGGTTAAAGGGAAGGGGAAGTAGATTATAACCCTTAATGAAGAGTAGCAAAATTCTAGAAGAACATAAGAGAATGGATCTCTGATCTAAATGTTGTGGCAATTTTTGAAAAATACAATATGCCATAGCAGTTTTCTGCATTTGAAGTAAAATCTTCAAACATGTGCATATTAATTAATTTGGAGTAACTCTGAGAAGTGGGACTAAAAATTGAAGTGGAAAAAAGCAAACTTATTGTTTTGAGATCATACGTTTTTATACTTTTGAATTTTAAACATAATCTTCAAGCATACTTTTTAAAAAATTATGCAAAGTATAACACCGGCATTTCTAAGTACAAGTATTACTGAAAGTCAATGCATACACAAATTTTGAAAGAAACTACTCATTTTATAAATGGATAGAATCAATTCTACCGCTCTGATTTCACAAACGAGGTAATAGCTACCCATTAATGGTGGTCATCTGCTGGAATTGTCAGATATTATCTACATTTCCAGATCATTGCTGAAATGCTTGCTCAGTTGCTTACTACACAGAACTGCTGTGCTCATAGATATATACTTATATTGTTGCTCTCAGGTCCCAGTGGCATGTACCATATACAAAATGATTGCAGAAAAGCAGTAGAGAACTGTAGAGAATGGCATAAAAGGTCGACTTGATTTGTTAACTTTATAAAAACAGGCAATGTGATTAGTAGGGCTCATATCTAGAAGCAAGTAATAAAGTTTACTTGCCGTGTGGAATTCATTAGGCTCCTTCGCCTTCTTCTTGACTTCAGAGTCCTGTCAAAGGGATGGTTTCTTTTCTGACCCTATTTTCATTTCCAAAACAGCAATTCAAGGTTTGTCTGCTTTTAATCAATACAGTAATATGACAAATACACCTAGAACCTTCTAGGATATCAATGTAAAGTGCTTCATCCCATATTTCCTTCTTTCATTAAGAGACGTGATATTTAAAACTAATAAGGTGATTTGGGAAGAAAAATATAGAAAAAAGTGCATGGATAGTAGTGTAAATAAAAAAGGTCTAAAAAAAGGTGACTAGTGAGATGTAGGGGGTTAGTGATAGAAGAAAATATTTCAGTTTCTCTGTACTGTATCAGCATTTCTCATGCTATTACAAGGTGTTTTTTTTTTTTTTTCTTCTCCCCCTAAGTAACCAGCACATTTACTATCATGGGTGACAATTTTTTTATTTATGGTTGAAGAACCTGACTTTAACGAGTTCCCTTCATTGTGCTGGAAGAAACTCAGCAGTGTGTCCCAGAGAAGAATCCATACCAGTAGCATCCATTTCTCAATAGTGTAAGCAATTGCTAAAGGAAGTGTTTGGCAGTACCGTAGGGAGATGTTGAAAAATAAGTTAATGCAATTCTGTGCCAAGCTGAGTTAATTCAGCACTGCAAATTTACATAATTAGGTGTGGAGCTTAAATACCTGAGACAGGTCTCAGTCAATTTAAGAAGTTTAAGAAGTTTATTTTGCCAAAGTTAAGGACGCGTGCCCACAACACAACCTCAGGAGGTGCTGCCAACATGTGCTCAAGGTGGTCAAAGCACAGCTTGGTTTTATACATTTTAGGGAGACAGGAGACATCATTTAATGTATGTAAGATGCACATTGCTTCCCTCCGTAAAGGCAGGACAACTCCAAGTGGGGAGGAGGCTTCCAAGGTAGATAAAAGACAAATAATTGCATTATTTTAAGTTTCTGATTACTCTTTCCAAAGGAAGTAATCAGATATGCATTTATCTCAGTGAGCAGAGGAATGACTTTGAATAGAATGGGAGGCAGGTTTGCCCTAAGAAGTTTCCAGCTTGACTTTTCGCTTTAGCTTAGTGATTTTGGGGGTCCCAAGATTTATTTTCCTTTCACATAGGTAATAATAACCAATAATTGCAATAATTGTTTTTTTTTTCTTTTAAACGGAGCCTCGCTCTGTCGCCCAGGCTGGAGTGCAGTGGCGCGATCTCGGCTCACTGCAATCTCCGCCCCCCACCGGGTTCACGCCATTCTCCTGCCTCAGCCTCCCTAGAAGCTGGGACTACAGGCGCCCGCCACCACGCCTGGCTAATTTTTTTTGTATTTTTAGTAGAGACGGGGTTTCACGGTGTTAGCCAGGATGGTCTTGATCCCCTGACCTCGTGATCCACCTATCTCAGCCTCCCAAAGTGCTGGGATTACAGGCGTGAGCCACCGCACCCGGCCAATTGGTTAGTTTTTGTTGGCATATATGGCTTAAAATTTTAAGTGAAACAGAAACATTTAGAAATATCAGCTTACTGTTACCTAAAATGGAGATATTAAATAAGAGAGTATTCTACCATTTTCCCATTCTATAGCCAATATTTAATATTATCCAATCAATTCAGACGAATGGGACATGATTACTCAAATTATTTTGAAAATACAATTTTTAATTACTAAATGCCACAAAACAATGAGTTTATTTTTACTTTTTCAACAACTAGTAAAACACTATTTATAGAAATAGATATATACATGTCAAAGAACATTGCATTTAATATACTTAAAGCCATTCCAGTGGTTTCTTGTGTGGTTTTGTGAAATAAAATAATATAATTGTAACATGTTTACTTATGTAAATATTCAACATGGTAAAATATTATCTTTTAGTATTTGATGGAAAAAATTTCATTTCAGGATCGATATTAAATGTTATATATGATTTACTTTTCAAGTCCCAAAGTTTTTATTAAATAGCCATATAGGACAATATCAAAGGATTTAATCTTTTTCTGCAGCATTTTTTTAAATATCAAAGATAAAACTAAGCAAATGAATGTAAGTATTGTAAAATACACCATTAAAAATTAATTTATATGTAAAATTATTACTAAAATGAAGATCATAGACTGTGAAACCATAAAATAAATATTATGGTGCACTAATGATTTACAAAATTGTATGCAATACAAAATAAGATATGAAATCAATAAATTAAGGTGAAAAAAAGTAAAGGCAAACTTATAAGATGAAACCAGATAGAAAAATAGTATGCGGAAATCTAAATCATAATATCCTACAAAATAATTAAAAATAGGTCTCAAATTTAACCCTGGGCTTCCTAATTCTTAATATTATCTTCTCTTGTATTATGTCTCTTTCTGGAAATAATGAAGATTATATTTTATTTAAGTTTTATGTTTGGGGTTACATGTGCAGGTTTGTTATATAGGTAAACACGTGTCATAGGGGTTTGGTGTACAGATTATTTCATCACCCGGTATTAAGCATAGTTCCCAATAGTTATTTTTTGATCCTCTCCCTCCTCCCACCCTCTTCCCTCTAGTAGACTGTAGTGTCTCTTGTTCCCTTCTTTGTGTCCATGTGTTATTATTTAGCTCCTACTTGTAAGTGAGAATAGTGAGAATACGCAATATATGTTTTTCTGATCCAGAATATCCAGCCACTTTCTACAGGTGCATTTCACCCAGTAAAATGTCTGTACATCCCTGAGACAAAGCTCCCAGAGGACCAGGCAGGCTGCCATCTTTGCAATTTCCTAACATTCACTGGTGATACCTCCAGGTACTGGAAAACCCGAGGTAAGTAGGGACTGTAGCAGACCCCAGCAACCTGCATCAGCCTATGGAAAAGTGGCCAGAATTTTAAAAGAAAAAAGAAATTCATCCAGGGATTAGAAACCTCAAACATTGAAAGTAGATAAGTCCATAAAGGTGAGAAAAATAATCAGTTCAAAAATGCTAAAAACAAAAAAATCCAGAGTTTCCTCTTTCATGAGGAAATGATGTAATCATTTCAATCCAAATGATTATGTCATCTCTCCAGCAAAGGTTTGGAATTGGGCTGAGGCTGAAATGGCTGAAATGGCAGAACTGTAATTCAGAATATGGCTAAAAACAAAGTTTACTGAGCTAAAGGAATACATTGTAACCCAATTGCAAATAAGCTAAAAATTATGACAGAACATTGCAGGAGCTGACAGGCAAACTAGCCACTCAGTATAAAGAAGAATGTAACTGACATGATAGAGCTGAAAAACAAGCTACAACAATTCCATAAAGAAATCACAAGTATTAACAGCAGAATAGGCCCAGTGAAGGAAAAAACTCTCAGAGGTTGAAAACTATCTTTCCAAAATAAGACAGAAAGACAACAATAGATAAAAAAGAATGAAAAGAAATCAACAAAACTTCTGAGAAATATAAAATTATTTAAAGTGGCATAAAGTATGACTGATTGGTGTGCCTGAAAAAGATGGGGAGAATAAAACCGATTTGGAAAACATGTTTCAGAATATCCTCTATATTAGTCCATTCTTACACTGCTATGAAGAACTACCTGAGACTGGGTAATTGTTGAGAAAAAAAAAAGTTTAATTGACTGACAGTCCCGCATGGCTCGGGAGGCCTCAGGAAACTTAGAATCATGGTGGAGGGTGAAGGGAAAGCAAAGACTTTCTTCACATGGCAGCAGGAGAAAGAGAGAACAAGGACAGAAGTGCCACACTTTAAAATCATCAGCTCTCATGAGATCTCAATCACTATCACAAGAACAGCAAGAGAGAAATTCGCCCCCATGATTCAATTCTCTCCCACCAGGGTCCTCCTGTAACATGTGAGGATTACAATTCGAGATGAGATTTGGGTGGGGACACAGAGTCAAACCATATCATCGTCCATGAGAACTTCCCCAACTTAGCTACAGAGGCCAACATTAAAATTCAGGAAATGCAGAGAATCTTAGTATGATACTCCATGGGAAGATCATCCCCAAGATATATAATCATCAGATTCTCCAAGTTCTAAATGAAATTAAAAATGTTAAAGGCAGCTGGAGAGAAAGGACAGCTCTTCTACAAAGGGATGTCTATCAGACTAACAGCAGACCTCTCAGCTGCAGTCATACAAGCCAAAAGAGATTGCGAACCAATATTCATTATTCTTAAAGAAACGATAGTCCAACCAAGAATTTTATATCTGGTTGAACTAAGTTTCATAAGTGAAGGAGAAATAAGATTATTTTCAGACAAGAAAATGCTGAGGGAATTTGTTACCACCAGACCTGCCTTAAAATAGCTCCTGAAGGAAGCATTAAATATGGAAAGGAAAGGCTGTTACCAGCCACTACAAAAACACACTGAAGTAAACAGACTAGTGACACTACAGAGCATCCACATAAACAAGTCTGCAAAATAACCAGCAAACATAATAGATAAAATCCACACATATTAATACTAACCTTGAATTGAAATAGGCTGAATACTCCAATTAAAAGACACAAAGTGGCAAGCTGAATAAAGACCTAAGACCCATTGGTATGCTATCTTCAAGATAACCATCTCACAAACAATGACACATATTGGCTCCAAATAAAAGAATGGAAGAAAATCTTCCAAGCAAATGAAAACTCAAAAAAGGCAGGGGTTACAATTCTAGTTTCTGACGGGCAGAAATCCAGAAGTTGTTTGAAACTAATGAGAACGAAAATACAGATACCAGAACCTTTGGGACATAGCTAAGGCAGTGTTAAGAGAGCAATTTATAGCACTGAATGTCCACATCAAAAAGTTAGAAAGATCTCAAGCTATCAATCTGACATCAGAACTAAAATAACTGTAGAACCTAGAACAAACAAATCCCAAAGTTTGCAGAAGACAAGAAATAAACATGCTCAGAAATGAACTTAAGGAGATAGAGGCATGAAAAACTATTCACTAGACTAATGAACTTAGGAGCCATTTAAAAAAAATTGCTAAAATAGATCACTAAACTAATGAAGAAGACAAGAAAGAAGATTCAAACAAACATAATCAGAAACAATAAGGAGGTATTACCACTAACCCCACAGAAATACAAACAACCATCAAATATTATGAACACTTTTATGCACATAAACTAGAAAATCTAGAAGAATAGATCAAATCCTGAACACATACACCCTCACAAGACTGAGACAGAAAGAAATTGATTCCCTAAACAAACCAATAATGAGCTCTGAATTTGAATCAGTAATAAATAGCCTACCAACCAAAAAAAGCCTAGGATATAATGGATTAACAGTCAAACTCTACCAGATGTACAAAGAAGAGTTGGTACCATTTCTACTGAAACTATTCCAAAAATTAAGGCAGAGGAACTTCTCCTTAACTCATTCTATGAGGCCAGCATTAAGCTGATATTAAAACCTGGCAGAGACACAACAATAAAAAAAACTTCAGGCCAAGAATTTTGATGAACATCGATGTAAAAATCCTCAACAAAATATTGGCAACTGAATACAGCAGCACATCAAAAAGTTTATCCACCATGATCAAGTAGGCTTTATCACAGGGATGCAATGTTGATTCAACATACACCAATCAATGCATGTGATTCATCACATAAACAGAAGTAGAGACAAAAAACACATGATTATTTTAATAGACGCATAAAAGGCTCTCAACAAAATTTAACACCCATTCATGTTAGAAAAGAAAAAACTCTCAATAAACTAGGTGTTGAAGGAACATACCTCACGATAGTGAGAGTCATATATGACAAACCCACAGCCAACATTATAATGAATGGGCAAAATCTGGAAACATTCCCCTTGAAAAATGGCACAAGACAAAGATGACATCTCTCACCACTCTTATTCCACATAGTATTGGAATTTCTGGCCAGGGCAGTCAGGCAAGAGAAAGAAATAAAGGACATCCAAATAGGGAGAAAATAAGTCAAACTATCTCTGTTTGCAGATGACATGATTCTATACCTACAAAACCCCATAGTCTGAGCCCAAAAGATTCTTAATATGATAAACAAATTCACCAAAGTCTAAGGATACAAAATCAATATGCAAAAATTACTAGGATC